>NC_084576.2:18085000-18232500 GCF_033978685.3 Nerophis lumbriciformis
GTGTGTTGTTTCTAATGAATGGCTTACACAAGACCTGGGCAAATTAAGGCCCTGGGGCCACATGCGGCCCGTTAAGCTCTTCAATCTGGCCCGCCGGACATTCCCAAATAATTTTTTTAGATCTTCAAGATGGAAATTGTAGCTGCCATTATGATGTGCAGTGATGTTTTCAAATGACCGTGAGTCTTCAACTATACAAAGTATTTCAATGGTTGGAATCTGCACTTTTCCATGATATACTAGTTACTATGGTCATCTAATGAGTTACTATGGTAATCTAATTAGTTGCTATGGTAATCTAAGTCACAGCAGCTCAGATGAGGCACCAAGCAGTGTGGGTGGGGAACGTTTCCACAGAGGGTTTCCAGAGCGGTCAACCTGAAATGTGGGTGTCAGGGACAGACGTGGAAGGAGATTTTTATAACAAAGTTCTAAAGCTTAGTGATATATCAGATAGTAAGTGGTAGGGATGTCCGATAATGGCTTTTTGCCGATATCCGATATTCCGATATTGTCTAACTCTTTAATTACCGATACTGATATATCAACGGATACCGATATCAACCGATACCGATATCAACCTATATATGCAGTAGTGGAATTAACACATTATTATGCCTAATTTGGACAACCAGGTATGGTGAAGATAAGGTACTTTTTAAAAAAAATAATCAAATAAGATAAACAAATTAAAAACATTTTCTTGAATAAAAAAGAAAGTAAAACAATATAAAAACAGTTACATAGAAACTAGTACCGTAATTAATGAAAATTAGTAAAATTAACTGTTAAAGGTTAGTACTATTAGTGGACCAGCAGCACCAAAATCATGTGTGCTTATGGACTGTATCCCTTGCAGACTGTATTGATATATATTGATATATAATGTAGGAACCAGAATATTAATAACAGAAAGAAACAACCTTTTTGTGTGAATGAGTGTAAATGGGGGAGGGAGGTTTTTTGGGTCGGTGCACTAATTTTAAGTGTATCTTGTGTTTTTTATGTTGATTTCATTAAAAAAAAATATATATATATATATATAAATAAAAATTAAAAAAACATACCGATAATTAAGAAGAACGATACCGATAATTTACGATATTACATTTTAAGGCATTTATCAGCCGATAATATCAAGAGGTCGATATTATCGGACATCTCTAGTAAGTGGGGGTTTTTTACCCTTCACGTTCATATTTTGCTGTGTTTGTTGCATTTTTGTTGCGTTTCGCTTGATTGTAAAATATGTGGATGGAGAGGGGGTGTGACGTTCATATGTTGTCAATATTCAGTGTTTTATCCTTCATAGTAAAAATATTGTAAATCCCACATTCTTTATTTTCATGTACATTCTGGGTGTCCCGTTCAGTAAAAAAAACCTGGAATTTCCATTCTGTTTTTTAAGACGGTCCCTCATAACTTTTTTTTAGCATTCAATCAGACATTATTGTGAGTTTTTGTATTAGTGTTTCTAAAAATCAGATATTTCGGCACCCAGACACATTTTTTTCTCAAAATTTGGCCCCCGAGTTGAAATACTTGCCCAGGCCTGGCTTACACACATATCCAGCCGCAACAAACTCTTTTGCCTTTTGATGTGAGGAGGAGGCCTGCAGGCAACAAACACCACAGGATGGGAGGTCATCCGATCCTGCACCGTTCCACGTGAGACCTGTAAAACTGCCGCCTTTCAGGCCGGGGCAACAGTGGGCGCAGACACACCTAGCTGTAAGCGCTCTCCTGAATGACTTGGCTTCTGTTGCTGAGGTAATGACCCACTCCGCCAAATTATATGCGAGTGTGTCCGTATAAGTATCATGTCGTGCAGACAATGGGCTCGGAATATCGAGCTGAGACCCTTTGAGAGCGTGCGCGATGGGACAAGAGAAAAATGCTAAAAAGTTCAATTGTATATGCAAATATATTATTGCAACATACAAGCCTTTTTTAAGGTGATTTGTTCCTGCACACTCGACTTTGACCTTTAATAATATTTGACAATCCCAGTCTATAGATGAAAAAATAAGGCCTTTAATAATTCACTTTGTAATAATAATAATAATAATAGATTTTATTTGTAAAAAGCATTTTATATTGAGTAAACAATCTCAAAGTTCTAGTGTATTAAAAAAATAAAATAATAATAAATAAGATAATAAATAAATAAATACAAATTAAAACGAGAACAGCCAAATAACTACAGCTAGTATGCACATCTAAAAAAAGGCTTTTTAAAAAAGAAGGGCTTTTAAGCATTTTTTAAAATCATTCACAGTCTGTTTTGCCCTCAGGTGGTCAGGGAAATTTGAAATCCACAAAATCCCTACAAGCTATAGCATATAATAAAAGTGTAACAAACTGAATCTCAAAAGTCTGTTACGTACGGCGGGGGAAGGAGACGACACAACGGCACAGATCAGTTCAAGAGGTTTATTGAAACAGATGATGATGATGTGTTGGGGTGTGTATGCTACTAAACGTCAATGGTGCAAGACGATGTGTAGAATTAACAATGTGAATGTTACCAGAGTTTGTTGTAAGTGCGTGTTGGATGAATCCTTCGTCAGACCAAAGAGGGCAAGGCGAGAAGACAGTCCGTGGGCAAGCGAGAGGTCGGGGGTTGGAAAGAGGCAACGAGGTCCGTGTCCAAGCAGGGGTCGAGGATCGAAGGAGGCAGTTCAGAACCCAGTGGGAAGTCGAGGCACACAGCTCGATCACAGGAAACAGAGGGAACACTGCGAGGAACACAGAGGACATAAGACACGGGCACAGGGAAAGCAAGTACACGGAGGTAAGCCAGAGACGGGATGCTTACTACGAGGAGTGAACTACGTTCCGGCACTGGATCTTCGGGTACGCTGGTCTTTATGCTGTCCGCCTTCATCAGACACAGGTGTGCTAATTCCCGATTGATTGCAGCCGTGCAGGCGTGTGGCCGTGATGCGGGAAGAGCGAGCAGGGGCGTGTCCCGGCACGCTTCTAGCGGAGGGGCCGGCTGCGCTTGCAGCAGATGACATGCGGGATTGCGCGTGCACCGTGACAAAGTCCACTCAAAGCGATCACATAAAACAGTTATGTAGACTAGTATGTTTTTTTTTATTTCTGAGTTTAAACCTTTTTTTAAGGAATGTCAGTATGTTTAAAAAAATTTAAATAATGTACAGGTATGGTATTTTATTGTTGTTGTTTTTTCATAAATGTTGCTTTATGTGGGAACAGTCTCAATAAAAGAATAAACTCTTAGTAGTTTTGGTTGTGCTGCATGTATGCCATTTAATTGAAGTATCTGTATGCTGTAATGGCATTCCTCAAATTGGAGCTAAATGTATGAAAAAATTACTGTACAGTAAATGATTTGAACCCAAAATGCAAACCAAGCAGTTTTTTTAATAACGCTTTAGAATTGTGTGGATATTTTATATAATTATTCGAGTAATTATTTGTATCTCTTTAGTTTGAATGTGTTCTAATGCAATGACAACAAAAAAGTGTTATAATATTATTTGTTCACATTTTTACTCTATTCTAATTATGATGATTTTCATTTGTTTCTATATTTTGTTGTTTAATTATAAATTAAACAAATTCATGTTTTGTTTTACCGATTCATTAGATCAGTGGTGTCCAAAGTGCCGCCCGAGGGCCGTCTGCGGCCCGCAGCTCGAGTCTTGTTGGCCCGCAGCATTTTGCTGGTAGTAACAGTAAAAATGTAAGTAAAAAGAGCAAAAAGGCAAAATGTGATGAGAAAAAGCTGAAATTTTGATACTACCAATTTGTGGCCCGCTGCATATTGTTGGAAATAAATGTGAAAATCTAAGCAAAGAAGAGCGAAAAGATGTAATGTTATGAGAAGAATCTGACATTTCAATAATTTTGATACTAATAACATAACTTGTCACCTAGAACCTATATATTGTATACACAGTGTTGGGTTAGTTACTGAAAACCAGTAAATAGTTACAGTTACTAGTTACTTTATTTCAAAAGTAACTCAGTTACTAACTCAGTTACTTACACCAAAAAGTAATGCGTTACTGTGAAAAGTAACTATTTAGTTACTTCTTTTTTTCTTCTTTTTTTTTTAAAGCTCCCATTAATGCCCTTTTTGCCTTCATTTCAGTACTGTTATTGCACTGGAGAATAATACAATCTGTTGATCAACTTGACATACATTTTTATTTTCCTTTTAACATAATTAATGAAAAACAGTGCAACATAAAAAGGCATTCCTCCTTTCTTTAAACTTGGACCAATGACCATGAATAAAAAACAAGTTAAAGTGCAACATAAGAAGAAACATCATCTTCCTTGAAACATAAAGCCTGACATCTGGAGTGATGTTGCTGTCTTCCACACTTGGAGCCATGGATTGTAGAATACTTGTTTTCAGTGGCAGGATCATTGACACAGATGGTGAAGTTTCAGTGCTCAGTAGAGATGGAACACTTTTAAGCACCTGGAGGACCTCACCTGCCACTCTCACATCATCATCAGACAGGGTGACATTTGTCTTCAGGGTGTTGTGGGTCAATGCAGAGTATATAGCTGCCTGCTGCTCCAACATATCATAAGTGGAGTTCCACCTCGTTGGGACATCATGTATGAGCAGGCAGCTTTAGCATTTCTTGCTTTGTCTTAAGCACATGAGCAGCTGTTGTGCTTGGGTGGAAGTAAGAAACCTTCCTGATCCTCCCAAAGAGGCGCTCCATCCTATTGACTGAGATTCCCTTCTGTGATGCCAAATTCACTACATGTGCAAAGCACCTATCTGTGGTCCCAGTCCTGCCTCATTCTCTGTAATTATTTGATTTTTGGCATTATCACGTGTGACTGGGATATCTTTATCTTCCAGTCCTCCACTGCTTGTGTCAGCACCTGCGCAAGGTGACTCTCGTAGAGGGGGCATGTCTTCTCATCTCCCAGTCTGCTGTGATGAAGTGAGCGCTTATAGTTCCGCTGGACGTCCACCCGTCTGTCATGAGCGCAACAGATGATGCTCGGGATAGTTTTTTCTTCTCCTGCTCATAAAGATCTGGCACAATCTTATTGCTGAAGTGGGTGCGCGACGGGATGTCGTAACGTGGTTCAAGCACGTTCAGCATGTGTTTAAAACCCTCGTTTTGCACAACCGAGTCTGCACTTATAAACACACCGATTCAATGGCGCGGGGCGTTCAAGCTCCTCCGTTACTCCGCTCGCCATGACCACGCTGTGTGTGGACTGAACGTGCCAACAACTTTTTTTCCCCACACCCACACCCACACACACATAGACCGTGCCTCTTTTCTTCTCTACGGCTTGTGACAGAGGAAGATTCAGAAGAACGACACCGCAGCGCTTCTGTTTCTAGCCGATACTACATCAAAAGTAACGTAAAATAACGCAGTAACGCATCATGTAGTAACGGTAACTAAATTACTGAATAAAAAAAAAATAACGCGTTCGATTACTAGTTACCGCCGAAACTAACGGCGTTACAGTAACGCGTTACAAAGTAACGCGTTAGTCCCAACACTGTGTATACATAAATTATAATATGCGCCGTATTTTCCATACAGTACATGCAGAAAGTATTCACATTGCTTCACTTTTTCCACATTGTGTTATGTTCCACTAGTTACAGACTTATTCCAAACCGCAATGAATTAATTTTTGTCCTCAAAATTCTACACACAATACCCCATAATACGACTTACCCCATAGTGCTTTGTCACCTGTAACAAAGTTTACACACAGGTTTGTATTGTCTTTAAATATATATATAAATATATATATCCATCCATCCATTTTCTACCGCTTGTCCCTTTTGGGGTCGCGGGGGGGTGCTGGAGCCTATCTCAGCTGCATTCGGGCGGAAGGCGGGGTACACCCTGGACAAGTCGCCACCTCATCACAGGGCCAACACAGATAGACAGACAACATTCACACTCACATTCACACACTAGGGTCAATTTAGTGTTGCCAATCAACCTATCCCCAGGTGCATGTCTTTGGAGGTGGGAGGAAGCCGGAGTACCCGGAGGGAACCCACGCAGTCACGGGGAGAACATGCAAACTCCACACAGAAAGATCCCGAGCCCGGGATTGAACTCAGGACTACTCAGGACCTTCGTATTGTGAGGCACATGCACTAGCCCCTGTTCCACAGTGCTGCCCCTTTATATATATATATATATATATATATATATATATATATATAATATATATATATATATATATATATATATATATATATATATATATATATATATATAATATATATATATATATATATATATATATATAATATATAATATATATATATATATATATATATATATATATATATATATATATATATATATATATACACCTTCCTACATAGTGTCATGACCTCAACTATGGCGGGATTTGTTCTCCCGTGGTGCAAATGATTTGGACTATACGTGGCGTGAAGGGTTATACATGATTTATTTTAACACTATAACTACAACAAAAGAAGCAAACAAAAGGCGCGCACAAGGGCGGAAGTACAAAACTTGACTATAAACACAAAACTTGCACAAAGGCAGAAACTATGAACAATGAAACAAAACTTACAAACTATGGCATGAATAAAGAAAACTTACTTGGACGAGAAAACGGCATGAAAAAGAGCAGCAAGGGTCATAAGGGTGTGTGGAGAGTGTGAAGCAAAGTGACAGGAGTTTGATGTCTCCAGGCTGACTGCCTGGCAACTCCAGGGTTAAATAGTAGTGACATGATTAAAGACAGGTGCGTGAGTCGTGAGGGCAGGTGAAAACTAATGAGTTGCTATGGTGACAAACAAGAGTCACAATGAGTCCAAACGTGGAACAGGTGAAACTAATGGGTAACCATGGAAACAAGACAAGGGAGTGAAAAGCAGTAACTAAAAAGAGTCCAAAACCAAGCAGAACATAACTTAAACAAAACATGATCACACAGACATGACACATAGAAAAAGTAAATAAATGTGTGTATGTGTATATATATATATATATATATATATATATATATATATATATATATATATATATATATATATATATATATATATATACATATATATATATATATATATATATATATATATATATATATATATATACACACACACACACACACCATCCTATACACACACACACCATCCTACACACTGAAATAAATAATAAAGAAAAATAAACTAAGTTGTCAGTTAAAAATAACAAACAAACCAAACAATGCTAATAAATACAACAACTACAGTAATAAACACCATTGCAAGTGTAACTGAACAATATTATTTTCGTAAAGAAGCATTTGTGGCACTAGGTTGTATAGTTACACAATCAAAATTCCTAAAAACACAATCAAAATTCCTAAATCATTTTTATATCCTTACAGGAAAAGGCCCACAACATATTGTTGGGAAAAAAACTAAAGTAAAATGTAAGAAAAAAGAGCAAATATTTGTAATGCAATGTGAAATGTGTTTTTTTTGTACTGATTATTAATAGTAATATACTTGTTCATCTATAACACAAAGCTGACACAAGCAAGACACTTCACCCTTGCTCCTGGTGGGTCGTGGTTAGGGCCTTGCATGGCAGCTCCCGCCATCAGTGTGTGAATGTGTGTGTGAATGGGTGAATGTGGAAATAGTGTCAAAGCGCTTTGAGTACCGTGAAGGTAGAAAAGCGCTATACAAGTATAATAACCCATTTATTAGACCGTGTGATAACGGGGAACACATTCCAGGACACAGGGTGGCGCTGTCGCACCAAAAACCTGGACATCCCGTTGAAGAAGACGGCGCAGATTTGCGCATGCGCCCCAGCCTTTCCATCGCTAAGACGACGCTTGTGGCGGTCTCCTAGGTCCATATGGAACATTCCATACAAACACACAACATTTATACCTTCCGTGGACGCTAAAGTGGCTGAAAATTCATCGGCGTGACTATTTGGCGTCGCCACAACATGTCTTCCACCAGGGACATTTTCCCCCGAGGTAATCCGCTTTGGACGCCTTATTTTGTCAGTGTTATGAGAGCGATTAAGTAGCGGTGCATTGGGTTGGCGCCATGAAGAAATTATTCAGCTTTTCCAAGAGGAAACAGTCCCCATCGGGAACCCCCGACCGAGGGAATGTTCTCTCTGTCGGCTACGAAGTGAAAGAAAAGGACCTGGGAAAGTTGCACAAGGCTGCCTGGAAGGGAGATGTGTCCAAGCTGGAGCATCTTGTCAAAAACAATGACGTCAATCAGGTCGATAAGCAGAATAGGTAAGTCGATTTTTCAATTCAACCTATATCATATCCATCTGAATTGTTCACTTTTATTCTTAATTTGTATTAATCAAGTCTTGTACCTCAGGACTCCCCCCAGATGGCCAACATACCTGTGGCGGTGGGGGCGTGGTCAACATGACATCATTTGCATAATCTGCCATGATGCATATGTTTGCTTTAAAAATGTAAACGTACATTTAAAAACAAATAAATGTTATAATTAGAGATGTCCGATAATGGCTTTATTATTCCGATATTGTCCAACTCTTAATTACCGATTCAGATATCAACCGATACCGATATATACAGTCATGGAATTAACACATTATTATGCCTAATTTTGTTGTGATGCCCCGCTGGATGCATTAAACTATATAACAAGGTTTTCCTAAATAAATCAACTCAGGTTATGGAAAAAAATGCCAACATGGCACTGCCATATTTATTATTGAAGTCACAAAGTGCATTATTTTTTTTAACATGCCTCAAAACAGCAGCTTGGAATTTGGGACATGCTCTCCCTGAGGGTGGGTGTATATTGTAGCGTCCCGGAAGACTTAGTGCTGCAAGGGGTTCTGGGTATTTGTTCTGTTGTGTTTATGTTGTGTTACGGTGCGAATGTTCTCCCGAAATGTGTTTGTCATTGTGGGTTCACGGTGTGGCGCATATTTGTAACAGTGTTAAAGTTGTTTATACGGCCACCCTCAGTGTGACCTGTATGGCTGTTGACCAAGTATGCATGGCATTCACTTATGTGTGTGAAAAGCCGGAGATATTATGTGATTGCGCGGGCAGGCAAAGGCAGTGCCTTTAAGGCAAGCCCCCAATATTGTTGTCTGGGTGGAAATCGGGAGAAATTCGGGAGAATGGTTGCCCCGGGAGATTGTTGGGAGGGGCACTGAAATTTGGGAGTCTCCCGGGAAAATCGGGAGGGTTGGCAAGTATGACTGGGAGACGCAACTGCTCTGTACTTCTCCCTACGTCGGTGTACCACTCCATACAGCGGCGTTTTAAAAAGTCATAAATTTTACTTATTGAAACGGATACCGATAATTTCCAATATTACATTTTAAAGCATTTATCGGACTTTAATATCGGCAGTCAGATATTATCGGACATCTCTAGTTATAATAATTCATATTAACTTGTTTGTCTCATATCGTTTTGCTCTATTTTATTCTACTTTTTCCTTATTTTCTTAACGTAACGTAAACAAGTTGAAAAACTTAATCGGGTATTACCATTTAGTGGTCAATTGTACAGAATATGTACTGTACTGTGCAATCTACTAATAAAAGTTTCAATCAATCAATCAATCAATGGTACAATGTACTATGTTGAGAAGTTTCTAGAGACTTATTTTTTTTTTGCTTTAAAAAACAAACAAACAACTAGCAACAAATCTAGCATCTTTTTCTGATGTTATTGGAGGCTGTACTGGTGTTAAAGGGGAACATTATCACCAGACCTATGTAAGCGTCAATATATACCTTGATGTTGCAGAAAAAAGACCATATATTTTTTTAACCGATTTACGAACTCTAAATGGGTGAATTTTGGCAAATTAAACGCCTTTCTATTATTCGCTCTCGGAGAAGCAATCCGCCATTTTCTCAAACACATTACAAACACCGAGTCAAATCAGCTGTTATTTTCCGTTTTTTCGACTGTTTTCCGTACCTTGGAGACATCATGCCTCGTCGGTGTGTTGTCGGAGGGTGTAACAACACGAACAGGGATGGATTCAAGTTGCACCAGTGGCCCAAAGATGCGAAAGTGGCAAGAAATTGGACGTTTGTTCCGCACACTTTACCGATGAAAGCTATGCTACGACAAAGATGGCAAGAATGTGTGGATATCCTGCGACACTCAAAGCAGATGCATTTCCAACGATAAAGTCAAAGAAATCTGCCGCCAGACCCCCATTGAATCTGCCGGAGTGTGTGAGCAATTCAGGGACAAAAGACCTCGGTGGCACGCAATGGCGGCAGTTTGTTCCCGCAGACGAGCGAGCTAAACCCCCTGGATGTCTTGGCTCACACCGTCCCTTATGCCACCGAAGATGATCAAGAGAAGAATATCGACCCTAGCTTCCCTGGCCTGCTGACATCAACTCCAAAACTGGACAGATCAGCTTTCAGGAAAAGATAGCGGATGAGGGTATGTCTACAGAATATATTAATTGATGAAAATTGGGCTGTCTGCACTCTCAAAGTGCATGTTGTTGCCAAATGTATTTCATATGCTGTAAACCTAGTTCATAGTTGTTAGTTTCCTTTAATGCCAAACAAACACATACCTATCGTTGGTTAGAAGGCGATCGCCGAATTCGTCCTCGCTTTCTACCGTGTCGCTGGCTGTCGTGTCGTTTTCGTCGGTTTGGCTTGCATACGGTTCAAACCGATATGGCTCAATAGCTTCAGTTTCTTCTTCAATTTCGTTTTCGCTACCTGCCTCCACACTACAACCATCCGTTTCAATACATGCGTAATCTGTTGAATCGCTTAAGCCGCTGAAATCCGAGTCTGAATCCGAGCTAATGTCGCTATAGCTTGCTGTTCTATGCGCCATGTTTGTTTGTGTTGGCATCGCTATGTGACGTCACAGGAAAATGGACGGGTGTATATAACGATAGTTAAAATCAGGCACTTTGAAGCTTTTTTAGGGATATTGCGTAATGGGTAAAATTTTGAAAAAAACTTCGAAAAATAAAATAAGCCACTAGGAACTGATTTTTAATGGTTTTAACCCTTCTGAAATTGTGATAATGTTCCCCTTTAAGAGACTCTACTTGTGTTGCTCCTTGTCCGCGACAAATCCTTTTAATATTTGCAAATTGCACATTGTGTGGCTCGATGTCCGCGGGTATATCTGGGATATATCAAAGTACGTCCACATCGCAGCCATGCTGCCACCTCTCCAGACAATCTCGTGTGCACAACATCCGGTTTCGACAGTGTGGTTCTGGTGGTCAGTCTTTTTTAGCGGCAACATTTTGGGTGCAATAGTGCGCAAATAATAGACTATATATTGCCATTCATACTGTAAGGACGTGCTGGTGGTAAAAATGCATGTTCGTGTGTTATGGATGTTCATTATTTCCATGATCGTGAACACACACACCGTGCCTGAGAGTGGGAGTGAAACACGTAGACGGACATGTGTGCACGGAAGGGAATACGTGTTGGAATTGGGCCTGCTGTTAGCATAAGATTGGCAATAAAAGTTAAAATAAAAGCTAGCTCTATCTAAATATAGCATCGATACCAAGAGTAGTATCTGTATCAGACCAATTCCAAGTGTGATGATATCCATATTCACTTTTCTTCTCTGTTTCTGCCACAAAAACATTCAGTTATTTGCATTGTCTTATGGTTCACACTTTCTTTGAGCTGCTGCCAGCCTTTTTCCCCTTAGAAGCTGCCGCTGTCCTTTTAATATTTGCACATTTTGTAGATCGATGTCCGCGGGTATATCTGGGATATATCACAGTACGTCCACATCGCAGACATGCTGCCGCCTCTCCAGACAAGCTCGTTGTGTATTGCTTTCGTCATCACAACATCCGGTTTCGGCAGTGTGGTTCCGATGGTGAAAGTCTTTTTTAGCGGCAACATTTTGGGTACATCACTCGTCAATAGTGCGCAAATATTAGACTATGTATTGCCATTCATACCGTAAGGACGTGCTGGTGGTAAAAGTGCATGTTTGTGTGCTACGGATGTTCATTGTTCCCATGATCGTGAACACACCGTGCCTGAGAGTGGGAGTGAAACACGGACGTGTGTGCCCGGGAAGGAATACGTGTTGGAATTGGGCCTGCTATTAGCATAAGATTGGCAATAAAAATTAAAAAGAGCGTCAGACCTTGTGTGAATTCTTCTGGAGGCTACAATGCATTATATTATTTTAATTTGTTTTCGCGTAAAAACAAACCAACTAATTATTAAGGTGTGGTGGCTTTTGGACTGGACTCTCAAAATATGCTAGATCCACTCGACGTCCATTGCACCGGTCGCTCTAAGGGGGGTCCCCACATCAGCCGTCCTCTCCAAGGTTTCTCATTGTCCCATTGGGTTGAGTTTTTCCTTGCCCTGATGTGGGATCTGAACCGAGGATGTCGTTGTGGCTTGTGCAGCCCTTTGAGACACTCGTGATTTAGGGCTATATAAATAAACATTGATTGATTGATTGATGATTGATTTTATTTTGCCGTGGCGGAGCAAGTAGACGTAAGGGAAACCCTGTACTTAGTCAAAGATCCTCTATATGTCGAGCGCTCTGCTGTTAAGAAGGACCTGTTTCCAAAACATGTTAGTCAAAGATCCTCTATGTAACAGATAGTATATGTTAAGGACCTACAGCCAATAAATGATTGCCAACAATCCTTTATATGACAACGCTCTACTGTTATTAATGACCTATTGCAACAAATGCTAGTCAAAATCCTCTCTATGCCGAGCGCTCTGCTGTTATTAAGGACATATTGCCGAAAATGTGAGTCAAAGATCCTCTATATAACAGACTGTATCTGTTAAGGACCTACTGCCAATAAATGATTGCCAACGATCCTCTCTATGACAAGGACGCTCTACTGTTATTAAGGACCTGTTGCAACAAATGCTAGTCAAAATCCTCTATGCCGAGCGCTCTGCTGTTATTAAGGACATATTGCCAAAAATGCTGGTCAAAGATCCTATATATTACAGACGGTATATGCTGTTATTAAGGACCTACTGCCAAAAATGATTTCTAAAGATCCTCTACAGTATATGACAAGAGAGCGTTCTGCTGTTGTTCAGGACCTACTGCAACACATGCTAGTCAAAGATCCTCTACAGTCTACATACGTGACAGGAACATGTGCTGTAAAGGACCTACTGGCAACAAATGATTGTCAAAGGTCCTCTATATGACAGTGCTCTGCTGTTTTTTAGCAATCTGCTGTGCAATTAAAGAAAGCCAGATCTAAATATAGCATCGATACCAAGAGTATAGTACAGTGGTTCTTAACCTGGGTTCGATCGAACCGTATTATGGATACCCCCAAACAATGTTCCCTCTAATTTTCCATCTGATTTGCAGGTTGTTTGATTGATCGATTGAAACTTTTACTAGCAGATTGCAAAGGAAGAGAATACATTATATGAAACAGTACAGTTTACACAGTACAGTACATATTCTGTACAATTGACCACTAAATGGTATCACCCCAATAAGTTTTTCAACTTGTTTAAGTCGGGGTCCACTTTAATCAATTCATGGTAATGTGTGTAAGGTGTGTAATTTGTTGTGAGTTTATGCACTGTGTTGGTTTTGTTCTTTGAACAAGGTGATGTTCATGCACGGTTCATTTTGTGCACCAGTAAAAAAATATTTGCCTTTTTCTTGAATTTGAAAAAAAAAACATTGAATTTTTCACTAAAGAAGGGTTCGGTGAATGCGCATATGAAACTGGTGGGGTTCGGTACCTCCAACAAGGTTAAGAACCACTGGTATAGTATCTGTATCAGACCAATTCTAAGTCTGATGATATCCATATTTAAGTTTTCTTCCATGTTTCTGCCACAAAAACATTTAGTTATTTGCATTGTCTTATGATTCATAAAAACTGTTTGTTTCCATAACATCTTTTTTTTTTTTAATTCTTATTAATTATTCACTGATCTTGACATTGTTTTCAATTGAAAAATATTTAAAGTATCATCAACACTTCTTCCTGTGTCTTTACTTGGTATCAGATTGATACCAAAACCTGCAGCGTTGCCCACCCCAGCAAAATATTACTCAAGTAAAGTTGCATGCAGGTCTGATGTTAGCAGTTAAATATATGGAGGTTCATTGGTGTCTTTAGTACGAAAGCTTTGTTTGGACACTAAACTTTTTGCTTTTGATATTTGTGAAATTAATGTTTTAAATTTTGTGAATTTTTAATTTTTTTATTTTGTGAAATTATTTTTTTTACATCAAATTATCCTGACATTTTTATTGAATACACATCTCTGTGAAAAATGTGTTCGATTATTCAGTTTGTTAAATTTCTGTGAATAAACATTTAGTGTAAAAAATTCAGTGCATGAATATTTGTTGCTTCAAATCTCAAGACTTACTTAAATTAGGACTGAAGCAATCGATCCTGTCTCTGGGCCAGCCAATCAGGCGTCAAGTTTGAAGTCACGTGACAAAGCAGGAAAAAGCGATGGTGGTAAGCTACTATACCATAAAAGGTTGTGAGTTTTGAAGCAACAAATAGGGTTATGGTTTAAATTTATTTCGAACAAAATGATACATCACAATTTCCATTTTTCTGGAATAAAGTTTTCTGCTTTGAATTTTTTTTACACTGAATTTTAAAATGCAAATTTTGCTCACAAATGTATTCATTTAAATTTCTCAGCATGATTTGATGTAAATAAATTCAGTTACATTGTCAATTGTGTGGCTATTACATGAACAATTATAAGTGTATGATTTAGGGTACTGGATTTAAATGATCTTGCATATAAAATTAGTTGAATTTTCTCTTACAGGACAGCACTACACATCGCGTGTGCCAGTGGAAATTACGAGGTGGTAAAATTCCTTGTGGAAAAAAAAGCCAAGCTCAATTTATATGACAATCAAAACAGAACTCCCTTAATGAAGGTAATTCTGCATTTTATACAATTTAACATAATATGCATTTTGATGATCATAGATGGCGGTATTCTACTAAATGTGGGTCAATTCTGCTCCATTTTAACAGGCAGTGCAAGGGCAGCATGATGTAATTGTGATCATCCTGCTGGAAAACCATGCTGAGCCCAACCTGGTGGACATGAATGGCAACACAGCTTTACATTTAGCATCAAGCATCCCCTCCATCTCCATTGTTGATATCCTCCAGAAGCATGACGCTGACATCAACGCCCACAATAAGGTGATTTCGCTCAGAGATTTTTTGCTCTATTTCCTTAAAAGGGACCTGTGAGGATTTTAGTCTACGCTTTCTTTTGGTCTTGATAATATGGATTTGATATGCTTTGGATAATTTTGGTCCACAGTTACATTTAAGGATGCCGATAATGGCTTTAAAATGTAATATCGGAAATTATCGGTATCGGTTTCGTTATTATCGGTATCGGTTTTTAAAACTAAAATGTATGACGTTTTTAAACGCCGTTGTGTACACGGACGTAGGGAGAGGTACAGAGAGACTATAAACCTTTAAGGCACTTCCTTTATGTGCATGCCATCCCAGTCACGTTATATCTACCGGCTTTACTCATTACGAATTGATGCAAGGCATACTTGGTCAACAGCCATACAGGTCACACTGAGGGTGGCAGTATAAACAAGTTTAACACTGTTACAAATATGCGCCACACTGTGAACCCACACCAAACAAGAATGACAAAACACATTTCGGGAGAACATCCGCACCGTAACACAACATAAACACAACAGAACAAATACCCAGAATCCCTTGTAGTACTAACTCTTCCGGGACGCTACAAAACTTCATAAAAATTATATAGATTCACCAGTCACAACATTAGGTACACTTGCACACTCTGGGATCAATACAGAGTCCAAATTTAAAAAGGCAAATGTTAGCAGCATTTATGTCAATGCATATGGCTTGGTGTTTTTAATTTTTTATTGATATTCATGATTATATAATTTGTTTATGACCTATAGAAAATAAAGACAAAGAGAAAAATGTATTGAATGTCAAAATTTGTATTTAAAATGTAACCTTTCTATAATTGCAATCCCCTTGGCTATCAATGCAGAACAGAGAGGAAATGTCAACACAGGCATGGAAAACACTCAATGTAAACAAAATTATAAAATCACATTGAACACTGAATAATAACCTCTTAAAATGAAGGTGCAAAATAAGGAATATGTAAGAAATGCTTAATAAAGTATAACAAAATAGTGCAAAGTGTGAAAATGTAAACAGAGAAATCTATTTTCCACTGGTTTAGTGCCAGGAAGTAACAGCTGTGCTCTAAAGGGTGAGCGCGGCTAAGGTGGTGCGGTATAGCGGTCTTGTGGTTGAAGAGCGCCTTGCATCATTTATAGACCACATTGGTCTGACTAGGGTCCGTTTTTTTAAAATCCCAAAAGCTGCCATACTGTTGAGGTGATACAAAGGTACTACAAAGCGCTATGACACAATTTCAAAATTCACCCATTCATACACATATTCACACACTGATGGCGGGAGCTGCCATGCAAGGTGCTAACCATGACCCATCAGGAGCAAGGGTGAAGTGTCTTGCACAACGATTTGACGCTTTGCCATTGATTAACACAAGTGTCTAACATTTTGAGTCTGTTTTTTTTTTCATGTAATCTCACTTTTAAGGAGGGCCTTTCACCCCTGACGCTGTCAGTCCAAGAAGACCACCTGGATGTGGCGGAGTTTCTGCTGAAGAAAGGCGCAGATGTCAATACTTTTGACAAAGACCAAAGGTGGCGACAAAACAGCGACACACTACCTCTATATTTAAAAAGCGTATATTGTAAAATGGCTCGTTTGTGTCACTAAACTCGCAGGTCACCATTAATGATCGCAGCTGGCAATGGACAAATCAGCATGGTGCGATTGCTGCTGCAATTCGACGCAGATATTACACTTGAGGATAGCAAAGGACAATTAGCCGAGGACTACGCAGCGATGGAAAGCCATCATCCGTAAGCTTGTCTCCTTTAGCTAAAACTCAATTCTACTGTCACATGAAAGCTCAGCACATGGTCGGTGTCTTTGTAGTTGTGCCCTCCTCATTGCCGAGCACTATGCCAAAAGGAACCAGGCGGCCTCCCTGTCTCACCCAGGTCCAAGTAAAAAGAAGACTAAAGCAGAGGGGGGCAATCCTTCCCGAGGCCTCAACACTGGCCTCTCTGTAGGAGGACCAGCCACGGACAAAGATGGTGAGGTCTTATTTTACTGTACTCAAATACAATAACACCTAAGTATTAATCTGATTACCGTATTTTCCGCACCATAAGGCGCCCTGGGTTATAAGCCGCGCCTTCAATGAACGGCATATTTCAAAACTTTGTCCACCCATAAGCCGCCCCGTGTTGTAAGCCGCATCTAACTGCGCTAAAGGAATGTCAAAAAAACAGTCATGGAATCGTATATCAACATGGACGGAGCTGCTGAAAAAAGCCACCCGGCCTCTTCGCGTAAACTTAAACTTACCTTAACCACTCGCTCATCTTTTCTTCATCCATCCCTTCGAGTTAGCTTTTATGATGACGCCGGCTGGAAAGGTCTCTTTTGGCAAGGTCTTCCTTTTGAATATCACCATGGGTGGAAGTTTCTGGCCATTAGCATGGCAAGCTAGAACCACAGTGAAGGATGACTTCTCATTCCCTGTGGTGCGAATATTCACCGTACGTGCTCCCGTTGTATCCACAGTGCGGTTCACAGGAATATCAGTTGCTGTGAAATAGTAATCCGTGTGCGGATGGAGAGATTGCGTCTTTTCATGAACCGGATCCCTGTCACTTGGTAGGAGCCATTTTGTGGTCTTTACAGATGTAAACACACAAAGGAAATGAAACGTACGGTATATCCGCGCGCTTTTTCTTCTTCTACGCGGGCGGGTGGTTGCTTACAGTAGAAGAAGAAGCGCTTCCTGTTCTATGGGGGCGGGTGCTTACCTTGGCGGTTGCTTGCGTAGAAGAAGAAGCGCTTCCTGTTCTACCGGGAAAAAAGATGGCGGCTGTTTACCGAAGTTGCGAGACCGAAACTTTATGAAAATGAATCTTAATATTTATCCATATATAAAGCGCACCGGGTTATAAGGCGCACTGTCAGCTTTTGAGAAAATTTGTGGTTTTTAGGTGCGCCTTATAGTGCGGAAAATACGGTAGTTCTCCAATTGAAAGCATGAAGGGTGCAAAAAAGTTTTTTTCATATACCGTATTTTCCGCACTATAAGCCGCACCTAAAAACCACAAATTTTCTCAAAAGCTGACAGTGCGGCTTATAACCCGGTGCGCCTTATATATGGATTAATATTAATATTCATTTTCATAAAGTTTAGGTCTCGCAACTACGGTAAACAGCCGCCATCTTTTTTCCCCGTAGAAGAGGAAGCGCTTCTTCTTCTACGGTAAGCAACCGCCAAGGTAAGCACCCGCCCCCATAGAAGAGGAAGCGCTTCTTCTTCTACTGTAAGCAACCACCCGCCCCCGTAGAAGAAGAAGCGCGCGGATATTACGTTTCATTTCATTTGTGTGTTTACATCAGTAAAGACCACAAAATGGCTCCTATTAAGAGACACGCGTACAACGCAGAATTCAAACTCAAAGCAATAAGTCACGCAGTAGAACACGGAAATAGAGCAGCAGCAAGAGAATTGAACATAAATGAATCAATGGTGCGTAGGTGGAGGAAGCAACAAGATGACCTGCGCCACTAAGACAGGGAGACAGCGCCGGACGACATACGCCAACATCTGCCAGTGGATTGTAAATGCCTGAGCGGATATATCGGTCTCAACTGTGGTCCGAGCTTTCCGGAAGGCAGGATTCATGGAACTGCTGGACAACAACAGCGACACTTACTCTGATGACTTCGACGAGACGGAGCCGGCCATTTTGGATGCCGTATTCGCCCAACTTTTTAATTCAGACACCGAAGAAGAATTCGAGGGATTTATGGATCAGGAATAACTTCAGAAAGTGAGCTTTAAATGTTTATTTTGTGTGTTGTGTGACATTAACGTTCGAGCAACGTTGAGTTGTTATTGTTGCTATTGCTCTGCACTATTTTGAGTGTTACTATTTTTGTGATTGCACATTTGCACATTACATTTTGGGGGTGAACAGAGTTGTTAAAACGCTGGTTTGTAATATATTATTAAAGTTTGACTGACCTATCTGACTGTTTTTTTGACATTCCCTTTAGCGCAGCGTAGGTGCGGCTTATAACCCGGGGCGGCTTATAGGTGAACAAAGTTTTGAAATATGCCATTCATTGAAGGTGCGGCTAATAACCCGGGGCGGCTTATAGTGCGGAAAATACGGTACAATTAACATTTCAACTTGGTTGGCAGTCTAAAACAGGCTTCCCCGACCTTTTTTCCACCGGGCTGTCCACGTGTGGCAGATAAAAACAGCAAAAAAATGAGCATGAAAAATGAGCCTTTGGCTAGAATCTGGCACATTAACATTTTATATGTCCATTAATGTGCATTGTCCCATGTACTTTAACAAAGGAGTTGTAATACACATCTATTAACAAGCTTATTGGTGTGTTTAGTGGGACAGGCCAAAGTTAAATCGGAGAAAATATGGTAGTTTCTAAATTAATAAATGTTTCTGTGCGGCCCGGTAGCAAGTGCGTCACGGACCAGTGGTTGGGGACCACTGGTCTAAAATGGCTTTTAAAGGTGTCCTATTTTGCAAAGCCAACTTTTCTTACCTGTTGGTACCTGCTTTTGTGTATTTGGGATCTGCATAAGTCCCGAAAATATGAAATCAAACCATGGAGGCATTGCGGAGATATTTATAAAACAATCTTGCCTTCCTACATACCTCCGCCAAACAAGCTGTTTGGAATTTGCACAACCCATGACGTCAGCGGATTATCCATATATGCTAAAAATGTACCGTATTTTTCGGACTATAAGTCGCAGTTTTTTTCATAGTTTGGCCGGGGGTGCGACTTATACTCAGGAGCGACTTATGTGTGAAATTATTAACACATTACCGTAAAATATCAAATAATATTATTTAGCTCATTCACGTAAGAGACTAGACGTATAAGATTTCATGGGATTTAGCGATTAGGAGTGACAGATTTTTTGGTAAACGTATATAGCATGTTCTATATGTTATAGTTATTTGAATGACTCTTACCATAATATGTTACGTTAACATACCAGGCACGTTCTCAGTTGGTTATTTATGCCTCATATAACGTACACTTATTCAGCCTGTTGTTCACTATTCTTTATTTATTTTAAATTGCCTTTCAAATGTCTATTCTTGGCATACTTGCCAACCCTCCCGGATTTTCCGGGAGACTCCCGAAATTCAGCGCCTCTCCCGAAAACCTCCCGGGACAAATTTTCTCCCGAAATTCAAGCGGAACTGGAGGCCACGCCCCCTCCAGCTCCATGCGGACCTGAGTCCGCTTTCCCACAATATAAAGAACGTCTACAGTAAACCAGTCCGTCTGCCGTAAACAGCAATGTTGTGACACTCTTAAACAGGACAATACTGCCACCTAGTGCATTTGATGAAAGCACTTTTGTGCGTGCCACACAGCAATGCATAATCAGAGAGGGTGTTCAGCATGGTTAGGAAGATAGTGACAGAGAATAGAACAAGGATGGACAATTCAACCCTTAACTCAACAATGAGTAGATGAGTGTTATGTGTGTGTATATGTGTAAATAAATGAACACTGAAATTCAAGTATTTCTTTTATTTATATATATATATATATATATATATATATATATATATATATATATATATATATATATTATAGCTAGAATTCACTGAAAGTCAATTATTTCTTTTATATACATATATATATATATATATATATATATATATACATATATATAAATATATATATATATATATATATATCCATCCATCCATTTACTACCGCTTATTCCCTTCGGGTCGCGGATATATATATATATATATATATATATATGTATATATGTATATATATATATATATATATATATATATATATATATATATATATATATATATATATATATATATATATATATATATATGAAATACTTGACTTGGTGAATTCTAGCTGTAAATATACCCCTCCCCTCTTAACCACGCCCCCGCCCCCCGCACCCACCCCCCACACCCCACCTCCCGAAATTGGAGGTCTCAAGGTTGGCAAGTATGATTCTTGGTGTTGGGTTTTATCAAATAAATTTCCCTCAAAAATGCGACTTATACTCCAGTGCGACTTATATATGTTTTTTCCTTCTTTATTATGCATTTTCGGCCGGTGCGACTTATACTCCGTTGCGACTTATACTCCGAAAAATACGGTACCCAAAGTGCTTTGCACAAGTGTGCCATTGTAATCCGAAGATGTAGTCAATATGCTCCTTCCTCTTGTTTTGGAATTGTTCATATTCAACAAAGAATTGTCCTGAGAAAAACTAAGATATTTTCAAGTATTTTTTTGAGTACTCAAATAACATCAGACTACAAAGAAGAACGGGTTTTCGCTGCTGCAGAAAGGAGAAGAGCAAGGAGGAGATCAAGAGAGAGACAAGTAACTTACTCAACCTTATAACTTTTGATGAGAGGAGGGCTTGGGGCAAAATATCCTGCCTCCTGGGAGGGGGACAGAGAAGCGCAAAACACATTTGATCTGATTGTGATATTAGCAAAAACTAGGAATGTTTTGGTTAAACAGTGGGTTAAGGAGTTAACAACATCAATCCTAGAAGAAACCCATTTGGAGAGAGGCGTGACTGTAAAGACAAACGCTTCATAATTTAGTGATCAACCAACATTGGAGCAGTCTTTGTCCTATTCATGGAGGTTGGGGTTTGGAGTCGTCTCTAGCAGACTCCAAAAATGCATCAGTGTGTCATAACAGTGTCTTATCTTAGGACAAAAAACAGACCAGTGTAATGAAGACAAAGCCGCACACATAAACTCTTGATTTTAGACAAGAGATTACTGAAATATTAATTTTGTCATTACACTCTATCCTCTTGTTTTGGGGCACACTGGCTTGTACATGCACATACATCCTCCGCTGTTGCCATTTCTAATACAAAGTAGCGTATAGTTCGAACTTAAAGGGGAACGTCACTTTCTTTGGAAATGTGTCCGTCATTCACAATCCTTATGTAAGTCAAGAACATATGTATTTCTTTTTCTTATGCATTCCAACTTGTAGATAAACGTTAGTAAAAGTCAGCTAACAATGGAGTCAATGCGAGTCGCTTTATTCCGCCTATAAAGCGCTCTAAAAACATCCAAACACCTACATCAAGGTTTTATATACATGATGATGATACATGTAATATAGTAACAGGCACATTCATAATAACATGTAATATTTATGTGTTTTGGTCATTTTAAGCATACGACAGCGCAATTATTTCGCATACCTATCGTAACGTTCGCTTTTCTACTACTAAACATTAGTGGTGTAAAAATCGCTATTCTTATTTGCACTGATTTTTAATCGATTAAAAAAAAGTAAAAAAAAATCGATTACAATTTTTTATTACATTTTTTTTAATTCATCCTGTCCAGCCACTCGGGTAAATCCTACTGTTGTTGAGATGATCATATCTGATACTTATCTTGTTGCCTTATTTGTATTTGACTTTATTAAATGTTTGTGTAGAATTTTATTAAACAAAACCATTTTTCTTTTAAGTATTATAAAAACATATCTATTAGCGGTTTGTCTATTTTATGGAGGAATGTAGTTAATCATAAAACTGGCACCCAACGGTTTAAATCGAGAACTGATTCTGAACCAAATCGTTACCCCAAGAATCGAATCGGGTGGTGCCCAAAGATTCACAGCCCTACTAATCATGCAAAACTTCATGAGAGGCTAACATAAAACACACACTTACTGTACAACGTCTGCTCTCGCTGGGCTGCCGACTGATGGGATGTTTATATCTTCCTGTTTAGATGAAGAATAAATAATAATCCTCGCAAATGGTTAAAAAAAGTGGGTGCAAACGAGCGTCATTTTGTGTCTTTCTCATCATCTCCGGGTTTAAGTTAGATGTCAAAGTTGACCAACTTCTCGGTTTATGTCCACAACCTTCTACTATCCAGGGGAGAGGCATGATTTATAATCTTCCATCAGTTCGAACAAAATATGTTGCATACTCTAGCTCCTTTGCTTTTGTTTTTGATCCTGCAGCATTCATGTGACTAACATTTTTAAAGGTGCCGTATGTAATCATTTCATGTCAAGTCATCATTAAATGGCCCTGATATGTCAAAAGGCATTAATAAATCATGTTCTTTTGAATACCTTTATAACTGATAAAGGTAGTTTAGCCGGGATATTCTCATTTCAAAATTAGATTTACAGCCCTGAAATCTTGTTGTTTTAATTTTGATGTCCCACCCGCCACTGTTTGACCAATTAAAAAGTCTTGCGAGTGTGTCACATCCAGGTTGCCAGTTACGCACCGCCCTCTTCGTCTAGCCACTGCCACTGGTAAAGTTACTAAACATGTCAGACCTTAGTAAATCTAAAAGGCGTCGTTACGATTCTCAACTTATTCATGACAAAGCCAGGAACAAAACGAGGATTTGTATCGGGGATGACTTTGAAAGATGGAGACAATTGAAGGCGGAGATTTTTTCATCTGACGCCAAACTTGCTAATTTCCTCATTGATAGGTAAGTCAGGCATTTAGGTTTTCTTATTACTTGTAATAAATGGAAATGGACATTTCCTATGTATTGTCTAACAAAGCTAGTATGTTCCTGCAACAAATGCTTAGTGTCATGCTCAGCTCGACCTAGTGTAATGCTTATTTAGCATGCTAGCCTGGTCAATGACACATCAACATACAGGCTAACGGGGGAAATATATGCCTGTTAGCCTGCAAAATATATTTTGGACAAATAAAACCTATGTGGATATGGGTAGTGTCAGTGCCTATTTCGTTCTCAATATGCTGATACGCTGAGGAAATGCGTTCCAACATTAGCACGGCTAATTGTGGTTTCTGGTACTGTATGTGCATCAGGGCTGGTATTTGCTTGGCACAATATAATGCATTACGTGTAATGATTTGGTAGTAGGCTATATGATTTATGCGTAACATGGGTTGTGTCATAGAATTGCACTCTGCACTGAAAGATGGTGATGTGCATACATGGAAGAGAATGCAGTGTGTCAAGTTGGATGCAACATGGAGTTATGCTGAACAAAATGTGGCGGTTATTTTACTGTTGGAACTTGGCTTGCCATCAAAGTAGGCCTATCCGACTAAAATATTGCTGCGTAACTTTACAAATATATTTGCCTATTCGACATCAGTAAAATGTGGCATAATTACTTAGTAAACCATCTTGCAAGAAGCATAAACAAGAGAAACCTACAGCTAAGGACTCGTCGATCGCCATTTGAAGTTCCTTGGAGTAGGATTCGGATTCGGCTGCGTGTCTGGCAACCTCAGTCATGGAGAGTGGGAGGGGACGACAGAATTTTGACTGTGGTTGCAGTACCATTTCTGGCCACATTACTACAAACGGCACCTTTAACTTGCAGCGTTTTCTCCATCACTTGTGTTTTTAATGGTGTTGGTGTATTTTTCGGTCTTGGGTCATTTCTATGGACTTATTCCATTTCAACTGGAGTATTTTGGACGTCGCCCATTAGGCCGTGTTTTGACACTAAATACCGTCTTATATTCGAGCCAAGATGTTAGCAAGGGCTTTTAAAATGCATGTATTTATTTTTAAGAGGTTCCTTTCGTATCGTTTCAGATTTCGAGGACAATTCTCAGGCTGAGTCACTAAGCCGGTAAACTCACGCTGTTGTTTTCTCATCAATACCTACTACACTCCATTAGTGTTTGACTGCTTTGTCCCTGTCGGGTTTTAAGTATCTCCAAAAAAGGCGGCACCGAAGAATGGGCTTCCTCTGAGGATGACTGTGAATCACTCGTAGTGGAAAAGGTCGGTCGAGTCAAGGTTTATTAGTGCACCTGTCATTTTCGATTTACCAACTTGATATTGCAAATAAGTTGCTTGTTATTTTCAGACCCCACCAAAGATGAACCTCAGGAAAATGCTTGAATCCCAACGAGGAAAAGGTACTTGTCCATATAATCGTCTTGGTGACCCTCCCTTAGCTTCATTGTTGTTTTTATTGTAATTGTTCTTATAACCTTCGTAGCCTTTGCAGTGCTTGACAAATCCGTGAGTGGTTCAGAATCTGAGAGTGACAATAGCGCCCCGAGAGTCGCAAGCAGTAAACCCCCAGTAGAACCCTCACCTCTTCCTTTCCTTTCCCAAGCCTCCCAGATGACCTCTACCCCTCTCCCAACCTACTCAAAGGTAACATGTCTGTTTGTTTTTCTATCGCTTTCCTTTGACATCATTCCTTTTTTTTTTTACCTCTCTTTCTAAATATTTAAAAACAAGCAGAGCATCTTTCCAGCAAAGGTCATCCGTTAGAGCAACTCTCAGAAAGTCAGTCCAGTTCGGAATCTGAGGCCCAAAGCTCGCAAGACGAAAGCTCTGAGGAAGAAGAGGAGGAAGATGACGAGGAGAGTGAAGAGATGGAAGAAGAAGAAGAAGAAGAAGAAGAAGAAGAGGATGATGACTCTTGTTTGGCTTCAGTTCAGTCCAATTCATCTTCTGTAGAAGATAGGCAAAATCTGTCTCCTCCAGAAGTGAGTGCTGTTGGAAGAAAAGCTCAGAACGTACACAATCTCGAATCCACGAGCAGCAATGATCCATGTCTTTGTACGGGTGAGCCTCAGGAAAACTCAGCAGCTGTAAAACCATGTCCTCAAACGCTGCGTCCGCTAGACGTCGACCAGGATTGTGTCGTGTTGGCCGTTAGAGTCGAGTCCAAATATTCAGACGAGGACGACAGCATGGGCAGGGAATTCAAGTCGGCGCCGAGTCAAGAGATCGTTCGGACCGTTCTCGGTGCACTAGCACCCTACAGCCAAAGAAACGTGGTACCTCAGGGAGCGAGGGCTTCTGATAGTGAGGATGGGGGCTCAAATAAAGAAGGGTTCAAAGTAGAAAAACGTAGGTCGTCATGGGGCTCCTCCTTAGAGGAATCTGACGACTCAGCAAAAGATCCTGCAAGGGAGACATCGCGTTCAAATTGTGGTGGTAGCTCACCACAAAAAACGACCAACGATGAACAGAAACCACCCGAGAGTAGACCGCCTACAGCGGGTGTCGCAGACTCCGATTGGGATTCTCTGTCTGAAAACGACGGTCCACCAGCTGCTGGAGGAAATGCAAAAGTGACCGATTCCCCGGAAAATGAGGATGCGAACGATACTGGAAACCAACTCTCTAAGGGCCAACAAGCTCGCAAGAGTAGCTGCGATGATAATGACTGTGTGCATCTGCTAATAAGGACATGCCCATCTACACCCAGCAGTTTGAGAGCTCAAAGTCCAGCAGATAAGATGGTGGAGGAAGTAAGTCTCTCCGAACTTCCAAAGATAGCCATCGCAGCAGAAGAAAAGTGTATCACTGAGGATGGAGCTACGAATCCTCAGACAGAAGAGTCCTCAAACAAAGTTATGGATGAAGAGAGTCCGCCTGTTGATGTCGGCGTCGGCGTTGGTCGTCGTCATTCACATGAGAGCGTCTTTTCTGAAGCCTTGCCCCACACAGACATTGACGATGTTGATTTGGACTCGCCAGATGAGGTAGAGAGCTTGATGCATCCAGGCGATAGACACATTGACGGTGTCGACAACCAGGTACAACTAGTTAAGGACTACTAGGTAGTGTTGTGGCTGCTTCTTTCTCTTTTATCACCTTGGACTTTTCTGCTATGGGTGTCTGGATTCCTCACTTTTTCCTCACATTGTTTTCCCAGTCCATTAACCGCCTGTTACGTTATTTCATCAGCACATGTTTCTATGCAGGCACAGGAATCCAGTGATGCAGAGAGTGAGGATAGTGACAAAGAAGAGGATGGGGAGGAGGAGGAGGAAGAACAAGAACAGGAGGAAGAAGAGGATTTATCAGGTGATGAGCCTGAAGAAAGCGGTGGTCTCCTGCATGGCACGCCAGGTGTTCCTAAAGACATGAAAAAAGGTAACGCATGCAACAAGGTGTCAAAAAATTTTTAATTTTCTAATTAATTGCGATTCTTGCTTGTAACGACTCTTGATTGATTTAAAAAAAAATCAAAAATAAATGTTTTAAAACGTTCATTTCTTTTTATCTGTCCTGTCCAGCCACTCAGGCAAAGCATGTTGTTGATGTAGATCCCCATATCTGCTGTACAGATTTACTTTAGAAAAGAGAAGCGTTGGATACTTCTCTTGTTGCCTTATTTGTATTTGACTTCATTAAATGTTTGGGTAGAATTTTATCAAACAAAAACACGTTTCTTTTAAGTAACATATAAATTTAACTTATTTTATAAAGGAATGTAGTTAATCATAGAACTGGCACCCAATGTTATTTAAAAAATTTTGATTTTGAATCGCGAATTTTTCTAAATCAAAGATCGATTCTGAATCGAATCATTACCCCCAAGAATCGAATTGAATCGTGTGGTGCTCAAAGATTCACAGCCCTACATGCCACCCTATTTTACAAAGTGAGTACCGCCTTCAACTTTCAACAAGCCTTTTTAATATATCATCTACAATACTATCAAAAGGAAACTTATATATTTTCCAGTAGTCAGTGTACAGATTTGATAGCAGTAAGGATTTACTATACAGTGGAAACTTCCAAATTCGGAAATTTTCAAACTTAATTGGTTCTTGAACAGGGTTCGAAAATCGAAACGTTTGTATGGTGGAGCAAATTTCTCTATAAGAAACAATGTAAATATGAATGATGGGTTCTAGTCCATGTTTTAGTTAAGGTTGTTATACAGTACTGTCTAACAACATTAAACATACATAAGGATGTGATGAATCAACTATCTCTTTATTAGCAAGCCAAAACTTTGTATGCGCTGCTCTGCCAACACGCATAACAAAGTCCCTTTGGTGCCCTCACAAACGATCTGAAATCACAAAAATCCTAAACTTTGACTACCATATTGCTACAATTATGAACATTTTAATAAAGGAGCCAATAGAGGGAAAGAAGGGAGGGTATTCGCGTATGCGTGTGTGCTTTGGAAGAGGCGCCACTGAACGAAAGTTTGTTCTATTTTTGCTGTAAAATAAGTCTGCTTAGGCATATTTTCCAGAAAGGTCCGTTTTCATCACAATTAAAAATGTGCTGTGGAACGAAGCCAATTTCTTTAATACGAGCAGGCACAAAATGGCTGCCAACGGCACACATAATTAATAAATTAAGCATTCATACACATATATTTGGCACAATCTAAAAGCTTGTAAACCGAAAAGTTCGTCTATCAAGGTTGCACTGTACACTGAAAAGTCAACTCACAGAAATGACTGTATAAATATCTGGCAACACCAAGTGCGTAGAAAGATAATTGTGTCTTGTCTACAGTCCAGCATGGTGGTGATAGCCGGTGGTGTTGTGATGGCCGTGGTCTGGGGCTGCATGAGTGCTGGCGGAGTTGCGATTTGTTTAGGGAAACAAGAATTTCCGACATGTATTATGTGACAACATGTACGAAACCCAAAACCAGGGAAGTTGGCACGTTGTGTAAATCGTAAATAAAATCAGAATACAATGATTTGAAAATCATTTTCAACCTATATTCAATTGAAAAGACTGCAAAGACAAGATACTTAACGTTCGAGCTGGCAAACTTTGTTATTTTTTGCAAATATTAGCTCATTTGGAATTTTGATGCCTGCAAGATGTTTCAAAAAAGCTGGCACAAGTGACAAAAAAGACTGAGAAAGTTGAGGAATGCTCATCAAACACTTATTTGGAACATCCTACAAGTGAACAGGCTAATTGGGAACAGGTGGGTGCCATGATTGGGTATAAAAGTAGCTTCCATGAAATTTGTTGGGAAAAATAACGTCTGGGAGCGCTCATTTATCTCTGACACACTCAACCGCCCATCCTGGTAGACAGTCATTTAAAAAAGCAACTAAACTACGAAGCTAAAGTTAACAAAGAACAATCCATACACTAACAACACATCTCATCTGCTCGTGTTGTTGTGAACGACATCGTCGATGTAACATCAATGTACAAACAAGTCGCAACTTGAAAGGCGCTCTTCTTTTAAAAATGTTTTAACAGCCTCAAGTGAGTCGCCTCTTTACCCGTCAAGCCGAGAACAGCAGCATAGCACACTTCCCCCTTTCAAAATAATAGCGCTGTACGCCCCATCCGGTCTGACGGCGCCAACAAAATAAAGGTTTCAAAAAAAGTACCTTACACAAGCCTAATGTACTTAAAGCAGTTATCGAGACATTTACAAAATGATTATGGTTTGACATAAAATACTGGTCAAAATTGTCCAAATAGGTATTGCACCAACAAATGTGAGAATTTTAACATTTAATAAATAAACATTTTATCAAATTTTATTTGACACAAAAAGCACACACTCTATGGTGGTAAAATAAGTGTAAAAGGTAGAAAAAAACTTAATTAAAACATAAACAAATATTTTAATTGTGTTTTATATTGCTATTGTTATTGCTATTATTATTATTTTATTTGTTGTGGTTTATTCGTTACTAATTTATATCCAGGTTTTTTTTTAAACTATATTTAAAGTTGAGTTTTGGTGGTACAGTAAATACTCATGTTTTCAAATTGATGAATAATCATGTAATTAATCATGATTACAATTTCAATCAAAATAACCGTGATTATTATTTGTGCCATAATAGTCCAACCTTAATATTTAATGAATTCTTAAAAAGTTTTTTTTTTTTAAACAGTTAAAGAAAAATGTATATTCTATAGATTCACACAATTTCTTCATAATTCTGATAATTTTAGTCCAACTAATAAAACACCAAATTTAATTAAATTATAAAAAAAAAAAAAAAAAAAAAAGTTTAATATGTATATACTGGTTCAAGCTCTGATTATTAATTATATTGTATAATACAAATCTGCAACTCCCATTATATTTAATATTTGACAAATATGAATGTGATTTATACAGTTTTGGGCCAAGAGAAGGAAGACGAAGATTCTTGGGATTCCGAGGTTGAGTTAAAAAACACACATTGGTATTTTGTTGCATCAGAAATTGTGTGTGCACAACATATTTTATCTTTTTAATACCAGCATGAAGACCACAGTGAAGACAAACAAAGCATGAAAGCAGAGAATCAAGATGAGACACCTGCCATTGGAGACACATTAGAAGAAGGTACCGGTAAGTTCTCACTTTTAAGATGTTATTTTTCTTATTGCAATTGAATCATTTCGTGCTGCAGAAACGGGAGGTAAATACGGGAGGTTCGGCACACTGACCACAGTACTCACTGAAAACAACCATTTCTTTCGTAGACCTGTTATATACTCCCTCATTTTTAAGAGGAGGAGGAGCAGGCAGGTGGATGCCGGAGCCTTGGTGGAGTAAAGGTGGGCTAAGAGGCGGCCTGGGAGAGGAGGGTAGGAATGGAATGGTCCCCGTGCTGATTTCAGGCAGCAGCATGTTATCTGTGCACGATGCCTGACCATCTGTCTCTTCATTCACACTCAAGATGTGTGCATGCAGCATGCATTACTCCACGTTGCACATTAGCCCGCCGAATCTGCACACCAACATGCCCTAATGTTTGTTATAAAGACATTACACTTCCATTTTTAGGAGGGAAAAATATGAAAATGTAAACGTTGCCTTCTTTCAAGCACACAGCATCTAAGGGGTGTTACAGGGTTAATCTAATGAACATAAGGGCATACATTTTTTGTCAAGTCAACATCATTCATACTGTAGAGTTATTGTTGAGATTTTCTGATCACCAAAGTAACTGCGATACATACCTTTGCATTTAGCATAACATAGGATCGAAGTGCATTTCCTAACTAGGGGTGTCCTGATGCAACTTTTTCCACTTTCGATATGATACCGATATTCAAGCTTTGAGTATTGACCAATACCAAAATTAGTATCATAATCTGTTGGTAGGGAAGCCCAAAATGCAGAGATGGCAGGTGCGCTGCAGGAAAACATGACTTAAATAGGATAACTGGAGACAGGAAAACAGGAGACAGGAAACCAATCATCGAGCCCTGACTGGAGGGCGAGGCAGGCATAAATAGCAGCCAGCTGATTGACAACTGGTGTGGCCAGGCTGCCAATCAACAGCAGGTGAGGGGAAACAGCAGTCATGGAGCCAAGCAAGAAATGGAACCAAAATAAGAGCGCTGACAGGAAATAAACACCAACCAAGAAAACACAACCCGACGTGAGTATGACCGATCGTCACAGTTAGTACGATATCAGCAGGAATCATACATATTTTCATTATTTTGTTTTGTGGAATGTTAGAAAAGACGCAGAGAAAGAGATTAGAAAAGATCAAGTGAAGTTATTCGAACGAACAGAGAAACACTAACCTATTTATTATTAACTATCTGGAATGGATGTATGCTGTCTTTAAGTTGAAGTAGAGTGGTAATTGTTTTTTAACCTGTCCTGTCCAGCCACATGGGCAAATAATATTGTTGATATCTGCTCTACATATTTACTTTACTAAAGAGAAGTGTGGGATACTTCTCATGTTGCATTATTTGTATACAACTTGATCGAATGTTTGAGTAACCGGACAAGGAGGGGATAGAAAGAGGGGAAAAAAGAAGACAGAGGGGGGAATAGTGGAGACAAGACGATGAGGGACAACAAAAACAACAAACCTACATCAGCAGATACAATAAATATGAATATGATACCAGTATTAAAAGATAATTTAAGTTAAGCTCTTGACGTAGTAAGTTGAATATGCGGACACGTTTGTTACTGGATACTTTCTAATACGCTTCTACCTCGGAGACTTTGTATGTGTAAGTAATATGTAACTAAGTATTTGCTGTTTTAGACTGCAATATTGTTCAATGAAAGACACTTATTACGTATGTGTGCTTAGCTGTTTTATAGATGCTAGCTTCTAGTAGCCCAGCCATATAGCCTTTTAGGCTAGCTTTTGTAATGGCTATTGGAGGACATTTAAATGTTAAGAGGCTGCCCAGCTATGCACATGTAAACATGCTGCAGGACTGCTTGTGTCAAAGCGCTTATATGGGAGATTTTACATGCAAGCCAATAAAATCTTGATACTTTTTTTTGTTTTTTGTTGCTGATATCAAATCGATATCTGATACCCATATTGGATCGGGACACCCCTATTCCTAACCATCTTGTTTAAATGTGAGCTCACGTGCACGGGAATGCTTCTTCTTGTTCACTCATCCAACAAACTGCAACTATTTGTTTATCTTTTTACCATACGTTTTCTTTAGCGCATCTGATCAACCAAGAGCTTCATATTTCACAATTCACTGCTCATGCCTGTTTACAGTTAACCTTTGTGCTACATTGTGAGTTCATCAGTCAAATGGGATCTCTGGGGTGACTGAAAGACTTCACCTTGACACTGACTTGCTTTAAACTTCTGGGTTATTCCAGTGGTTCTCAATTATTTTCCGTCATGGGACAGAAATGTAGACATATAGACACTAATATTAAAAGTCCTTTGCCCCGACACCTCACAGCCCCGCTATTTGATAGGTACAGTATTGACTTTTGATATATTGGTGGAAAAGAAACCCCTTCTTTTTGCTGCAGTCCCCCGTGAGGAGCAAAGTGGTAGGACAAGACAGTTCAGCTCAATGCAACAGTGCACAATATATATCAACTAGGGCTGCAAAGATTAAGCCAATGTTTCTTAACCATAGGGCCGGTAGCCCATATTTGGGCCGTTAGCGCCCCCCAAAAATATCTGTTTCTTAGCTTAGGTCCATTTGGGCTGCAGCGGTGCTCAGTTGTTAACCCACTTTTCCACCACTTGTAGCAGTTATGACAATATAAAAAAACAGAAGAAGTCTGGAGCTAGTTGAAGAGGAGTATCTTAAGTGCAAAAATTATGACTAAAGTGGCAAAGCTGTATTTTTGTTTTGTATTTAAAAATGTTTGACTGTTTATTTGAGAAACCTATATATCATTGTTTTTATTTATTATAGCACAACATGTATGTACATTTATTTTCCATCAGTTTTTAAGAGTCCCTTTTTAAGCAGTATATTTCGTTAGTATTTATTTTACTAATCAGCCTGACCTAAGCCTTATTAATAATCTTTGTGATTATTCCAGAGGGAACTCTCCTGAAGGAATCAATCAATCAATCAATCAATCAATCAATCTTTATTTATATAGCCCTAAATCACAAGTGTCTCAAAGGGCTGCACAAGCCACAACGACATCCTCGGTACAAAGCCCACATACGGGCAAGGAAAAACTCACCCCAGTGGGACGTCGATGTGAATGACTATGAGAAACCTTGGAGAGGACCGCATATGTGGGTAACCCCCCCCCCTCTAGGGGAGACCGAAAGCAATGGATGTCGAGTGGGTCTGACATAATATTGTGAGAGTCCAGTCCATAGTGGATCCAACATAATAGTAAGAGTCCAGTCCATAGTGGGGCCAGCAGGAAACCATCCCGAGCGGAGACGGGTCAGCAACGTAGAGATGTTCCCAGCCGATGCACAGGCGAGCGGTCCACCCCGGGTCCCGACTCTGGACATCCAGCACTTCATCCATGGCCACCGGACCTGTGCCCCCCCCCCCTCAAGGAAAAGGGGAGCAGAGGAGAAAAGAAAAGAAACGGCAGATCAACTGGTCTAACAGGGGGGCTATTTAAAGGCTAGAGTATACAAATGAGTTTTAAGATGGGACTTAAATGCTTCTACTGAGGTAGCATCTCTAATTGTTACCGGGAGGGCATTCCATAGTACTGGAGCCCGAATAGAAAACGCTCTATAGCCCGCAGACTTTTTTTGGGCTCTGGGAATCACTAATAAGCCGGAGTTCTTTGAACGCAGATTTCTTGCCGGGACATATGGTACAATGCAATCGACAAGATAGGACGGAGCTAAACCGTGTAGTATTTTATACGTAAGTAGTAAAACCTTAAAGTCACATCTTAAGTGCACAGGAAGCCAGTGCAGGTGAGCCAGTATAGGCGTAATATGATCAAACTTTCTTGTTCTTGTCAAAAGTCTAGCAGCCGCATTTTGTACCAACTGTAATTTTTTAATGCTAGACATAGGGAGACCCGAAAATAATACGTTACAGTAGTCGAGACGAGACGTAACGAACGCATGAATAATGATCTCAGCGTCGCTAGTGGATAAAATAGAACGAATTTTAGCGATATTACGGAGATGGAAGAAGGCCGTTTTAGTAACACTCTTAATGTGTGATTCAAACGAGAGAGTTGGGTCGAAGATAATACCCAGATTCTTTACTGATTCGCCTTGTGTAATTGTTTGGTTGTCAAATGTTAAGGTGGTATTATTAAATAAATGTCGGTGTTTAGCAGGACCGATAATCAGCATTTCCGTTTTCTTGGCGTTGAGTTGCAAGAAGTTAGCGGACATCCATTGTTTAATTTCATTAAGACACGCCTCCAGCTGACTACAATCCGGCGTGTTGGTCAGCTTTAGGGGCATGTAGAGTTGGGTGTCATCAGCATAACAATGAAAGCTAACACCGTATTTGCGTATGATGTCGCCTAGCGGCAGCATGTAAATACTAAAGAGTGCAGGGCCAAGAACCGAACCCTGAGGAACTCCGCACGTTACCTTAACATAGTCCGAGGTCACATTATTATGGGAGACGCATTGCATCCTGTCAGTAAGATAAGAGCTAAACCACGACAAAGCTAAGTCTGACATACCAATACGTGTTTTGATACGCTCTAATAAAATATTATGATCGACGGTATCGAAAGCAGCGCTAAGATCAAGAAGCAGCAACATAGATGACGCATCAGAATCCATCGTTAGCAGTAGATCATTAGTCATTTTTGCGAGGGCTGTCTCCGTAGAGTGATTTGCCCTGAAACCGGATTGAAAAGGTTCACAGAGATTGTTAGACACTAAGTGTTCATTTAGCTGCTGTGCGACAATTTTTTCGAGGATTTTCGAAATAAAGGGAAGGTGGGACACCGGTCGGTAGTTTACCATGAGGTCAGGATCAAGGTTAGGTCTTTTGAGCAGAGGATGAATAACCGCAATAACAATAAAGTACTATCTATCTATCTACATGGTTTCATATAATTTGACAAGGTTGTAAACTGGAAGTAGTTTAGACATCATTTTTATTACGATTAAAATCAAGAGTAAGATTACTAATTCAGTCTTAGTATTTGATGGGGTCCCGGGCCCCTCTGTAGTGGAAAAGTTGGGCCTCGAGGTTCATTTAATTTGATTATAAAACAGTTTTGATACTTTTCTGTTGCTTTGATTATTTGTTTTATACGTGCAACTATGGTAATAAATACTGATAAAATCGATTTTTTTGGAATTCCTAGAACTTTAAATATGCGGACATACTGTAGTTTCCGTTCGGCCGCTGCAGAGATCTGTAGGTGTGAAAGAGTTTTATTTTTATTTTTTAATATTTTATTAATGCACACATGTTAAAAAAGCAATTCATATGTTGCTGATGTGCAGTTATTAGAACACTGAATGAAGGTTATGACAAGTAATATTTTGTTGTTTATTTCAACTATTTTGCCTAATACAGGAGTGTCCAAACTTTTTGCCCTGGGGGCCGCATTGAGCTAAAAAACTTGGGTCCAGGTCCAAAGCCATAAGTCGACTGCATGTAAAGTTATAAATATATATATACATATATGCGACCCAAAGAGGGACAAGCGGTAGAAAATGGATGGATTGATGATTTGTACATATAATGATATAACGGATATATAATTGATTATTAATATTATTGGATATATAGTATGTTAAAGTTCAACTCCGACTTTGTTTACTTCCATGACAACCTCCTTAAAATGTTTCAATCAATCAGAAATATCAAGCAGCTAAAATGCACCAAACATGGATAAGTGTGGAGCGAGTGTTTAGCATTTATCCCATCATGCCTTGTAATGTATTTAAACGGATGTAATTTTAAATTTTTTATGATGCTTGGACATTTTGTAATATCCACAAAGATCAGTGAGCAGGTTGTGTTATGTGTGACCATGTCTGTTGACTTTTTGTGCTGGTTGGATTTTGTTTTGATTTTTTAACACCATGACAAGGGAAGGTTGTTTGCATTGTAAATGCTGCGCTTGAATTAATTCAGGGCTTAATTAAAGTGTATTGATTATAGAATTTCTCACGTTGACCACAAGATGGCAACAAAGTGCTACCATTTATAGCAGAGGCCCCCAAACTACGGGCCGGATCCGGCCCCCCAGCATCCAAAATCCGGCCCACGGGAAGTCACAAGTTATTTTTTAATTTTTTTTAATTTATTTTTTTAAGTCTTTCCTTTCTAATCCATTGTCTACCGCTTGTTACTCTCGGTGTCTCCTAGCCGCTCAGGCAAATCATATTGTCTAAAAATGTATTTTCCCATCGATAACGTGACAATGTTAAATGTTGATGAACATCAACGTTAATTGATGTTAAATGACAAAACAGATTATAAAGACAATGTATATATGTATATATATTTATATATACAGCCTGGCCCCCGGCCAATGTTTTTCAACCCAATGCGGCCCCCGAGTCAAAAAGTTTGGGGACCCCTAATTTATAGTGTCAGATTCCTCTTTGAACTCATGACTCCTCGTGGGCCAAATTAAAGAGGCCGGGGGGCCGTAGTTTGGACATCCCTGGCCTAATATGCATTGAGGTTTTATCCGATTACTCGAATAATCGGGAAAAAATTATCAATCGATTACACTTGGTTCCAAAAAATAACTGATAGCTGAAGCTCTTCTATCAACTTAAATAAACCAAAATGGTTTTGTCTCCTTAAAAACAGGCCTTCGTTCTCCTGCGGCCGAAAATAAAGACGACGATAATGGGAGTGTTCAGAAGGAGGGTGGCACACAAAAAGAGGTATGGTTGGCACGTCTACACAAATCGATATTTTTTTAACGCAATCTAATAGTAATATCTTTGCACACCACTAGAGTGAAAACACCAAATGGGGACTGCTTTTGAGCAAATGTGAAGGAAAAGTCAACGAAAAGACAGGTGAGGTGATTTTTAACAATTAAAGTACCGTATTTTTCGGACTATAAGTCGCAGTTTTTTTCATAGTTTGGCCGGGCTCCAGTGCGACTTATATATGTTTTTTTCCTTTTTTATTATGCATTTTCGGCAGGTGCGACTTATACTCCGAAAAATACGGTATACATGATTGTGTCTTTATGTTTTTCTGCGTCCTTAGCAGACTTGATGGAAGAACTTGGTTTGGGAGACTTTGACTATGCTGAAGGTCGGTTGTGAGTTGGGCACACCAAGCTGGCCTTAACGTAAAGGACACCTTACTTACAGCCATTTTTCTACAGATGGGTCCGAGTGGGATACATCCAGCAATGCCAGTAAGAGGAGTCTCCCAGGATGCACCGAGACACGCCCAGCACCAAAGGAAGTCCCAGAATGCATCAGTAAGGAGGAAGAAGTGGTACCCAAAGCGGCCATTGCTACACCGAGGAAAGTTGGAACCGATGAGAAACAGGCTCCTCATGCCCAACCTCGTACAAAGAAGATGGCGCCTCAAGAGAGCGACAGTAAGCTTCACGCAGGTTTTTAAAACGTCCAATCACATCATTTCATCTGAAATATCCTTTTTCACCTATTTAGAATTAGACCGTTCAGCTTCACCATGCAATGAGGCCAAAATGGACAATCACCAAACTCAGGCAGCAGTTATAGCAAGTAAGTAGACCCATTTTTAACAATCTCTCTAAAGTGCACATTCTTTTTTTTCTTTTTTTTTTACAAAGACCCTATTTGCTCTTAGGCTCCCCTGTACTTTCGACAAGTGGCAGCAAACGCCCATTGCAGTCTGATGAGCAGCAACAGCAGGTGAGAGACAACCAAGTGACACCAACGCACAGTGTTATACTGTAAATCAGGGGTGCCCAGTACGTCGATCGTGAGCTACCGGTCGATCAGGGAGGGTGTGTCAGTCGATCGCCAGCCAGGCATTAAAAAAATAGACCTAAAAATTACCGATCATCAATCTTCACCAAGACGCATACTTGCCAACCCTCCCGAATTTTCCGGGAGACTCCCGAAATTCAGCGCCTCTCCCGAAAACCTCCCGTGACAAATATTCTCCCGAAAATCTCCCGATTTTCAGCCGGAGCTGGAGGCCACGCCTCCTCCAGCTCCATGCGGACCTGAGTGAGGACAGCCTTTTTTCACGACGGGAGGACAACAGGGTGACAAGAACTAAATCATCCAGACTAGAGATAAATTGTATTATTATGTTTATCTTACCTAAAAATAAATATATTTACTAATTTAAAAAAACAAAAACGAAATACATTTTTACTATATTTTGCTAAAAACATCAAAATTAATTGTATTTTTATTTGTATTTTTTCTGACTCCTTATTACATCCAGCCATAGAATTATACATTAAAATAAACATATTTGAAATAATTAATTTTAAATTATCATAATAATTCATTTAAAATGACTACCGGTATATTTAATTATTAAAATAATTGCTTGTTTATCAACAACTTTAGCATTTTATTCATTACATTTTGAAGCTCTCAGAAGCCAAGTTATGTTATATTCCTTAAGATTTATTTATGCAAGTTTGAAGTATCAATTATCTAAACACAGTTTTGTTTGCATATTTTCAGGATGTATATATATATATATATATATGTATATATATATATATATGTATGAAATACTTCACTTGGTGAATTCTAGCTGTCAATATACTCCTCCCCTCTTAACCACGCCTCCAACCACGCCCCGCCCCACCCCTGACCACGCCCCCCACCTCCCGAAATCGGAGGTTTCAAGGTTGGCAAGTATGCCAAGACGTCACTTTCGTCACTTGATTGACATTCACGGCACCGGAGCGTCTTGTGAGATGACGCTGGCTGCTGCGAGCTCATTATTAAGAAAAAATTACTGACAGGAAGGCGAGAAACACTTTTTATTTCAACAGACTCTCGCATTGTACCTGCCGTCAACACTCTAAAGACCGACTGCACAGTTTCTGTCTTCACAATAAAAGCGCTGCTCCCTCCTGCCTGCGCTAACCAAATAAGAGTCTCAGAAAGCTGGCGTGCACAAGCCAGCACGCTACGGCGTTTGCCGCCAATGTATTTCTTGTAAAGTGTACAAAAAGGAGTATGGAAGCTGGACAAAGAATATGCCAAAAACCAACCACTTTCATGTGGTATTGGACAGAAAGGAGGACTTTTTTTCTCCTCCATTTGAAAATGCGGACTTTATCAGCACTGCTGTCTGATTCCAATCAATTCAAGTCATCAGAATCAGGTAATACACCAACTTATATTCTTGTCTTCATGAAAGAAAGGAATCTATATGTGTTAAACATGGTTGTTTTATTATTAAACACATTTAACTTGTTAACAAAAACGTCTCGATCATAAATAAATAAATATATATTATATGGATGAATGAGGTAGATCCCCTCGACTTGGTCAATTGAAAAGTAGCTCGCCTGCAGAAAAAGTGTGGGCACCCCTGCTGTATATGTATATACATAGGCGTGGTTTAATAACAGTGCCACCATTTGAGGTATTTGTCGGTAAAATAGTAGCATAGGCCACACAGTACGAGTGGATGTTTATACAAATGTTGTGTGCATACTACACAAACGCATAGTCATGTAAAAAAAATGGGGTGTGGTTGTACCAAGAAGAAGAAGACAAGTTATGGTGCCCGCGGCAGACGCCCTCTGTGCAGCCACTAAACCGTCACATATAGCAGCTTAAAAAAATCTGCCTTAAAGGGGAACTGTACTTTTTGGAATTTTGCCTATCACTCACAATCCTTATGTAATAATAATACCTGGGATTTATATAGCGCTTTTCTAAGTACCCAAAGTCGCTTTACATGTAGAACCCATCATTCATTCACACCTGGTGGTGGTAAGCTACTTTCATAGCCACAGCTGCCCTGGGGTAGACTGACGGAAGCGTGGCTGCAATTTGCGCCAACGGCCCCTCCGACCATCACCTATCATTCATCATTCAATTCACCGGTGTGAGTGGCACCGGGGGCAAAGGGTAAAGTGTCCCGTCTAAGGACACAACGGCAGCGATTTTTTTTTTGGATGGTAAGATGCGGGGAGCGAACCTGCAACCCTCAGGTTTCTGACACGGTTGCTCTACCCACTACGCCATGTAAGACAAGCACACATATGTTTTTCTCTTTTTTATGCATTCCAACCCGTAAAAAAAAACGCTAGCAAAAGTCAGCTAACAATGGAGCCAAAGGGAGTTGCTCTATTCCGCCTATAAAGCGCTGTAAAAAAAAAAAAACTTCAAAGTTTTATATACATGCTGTGAGTATGCATTTAATGGAGTAACAGGCACATTAATAATAACATGTGATATTTACGTATTTTGGATTGGCGGTAGCACTGGGCGATTACATTATCGTGATTGATGATCGACATTAATATGAGTTCGATCACGGTGATCAGCTGTTCGCATTTTCACCTCGATGGCAGAAATGTCTGTTAGAAGTTACCGCAGTAGTAAACAGGAAGGAAGCAACAACGCTTAGTATTTTCTGCACGGAACAATCCGCCTTTATTGACCGTGATGCTGTATATGTCTGTAAATCTGTTTGTCTTTGTGTACGTTTACGTGTGTGTGAGTGTGTGTGTGTGCGCAACCTTCTATTCCACCGTCGCGCAAGTCAAGCTCGTCATGACGTAATTAATGTTTGATCAGCGTTGTTCCTCTTCCCCCTTACACAGCTGGAAGTACAGCCCAGAAAAATAAAACAAAGAACTACGGTTAACACTAGCATAGCACAACCTTTAGAAGGACAGCAACTTCAGTGACACACTTTAGTTTCAATATATGCTGCAGCTCACCAATAATCCTGCCTTGAGTGCGGATATGCAGGCACTCAAATGTCTTTGTGACTAAATTACTGTATTGGTGCCGGCTGGGAGAATACACACACCCACTAATTTAATCAGAAAAAGGCATTTTTATTTTTTAAATAATTTTCTTTCAGACTTTTTGTTTTTGTGTGTGCAAAGATATAACATGTACTAAAAAATCCTGCAGACACTTTTTTTTTTTCAAATCATTTGAGGTTGTAGATAAAAAACATTTTGCTCCTGAAATAATCATTAAACATGTTTTATGTGTTGGTACACATCTTTTCACAGTACCTCAAATTCAAACTCCACATTGTGGGTGACCACTTGCTGTTTGCCAAACACTGGTGAGAAGCACTGATGTATACAAGTAATCAAAGAACACAAATAATAATTTACCATTTGAAAGTGTTGTTTAGTAAATGTTAACTTGAAATTAAAGTCGTATAGTATTCACTACACCAATTATACTGTGTTTACTGCGGAAGGTTTGTGATGTCAAGCAAAAAAAAACAAAAAAAAGAACTCCAGGACTTGTGATCACTGCACCACTAAAAGTAGTTCCTCGGGGTTAGCACTTATAATAACACTAATGCCGATACTTGGTTAATATTCAAGTCACAAGATGTAAATATAGTATTGTCGCTTTTTCAATGTTTTTTTATATGGCATTATGGGCACAATGAATTCCTTGCATTGTTAGCCACCTCATAATTGCTGTATTTTACCAATTAGAATGCATAAAAAAAGAAAAAACTAATGTGTTATTGTCTTACATAGGAATTGTGAATGATAGGCAAAATCCTAAAAAACAACGCAGTTCTATTTTAACTTCCTGACACCCAGAAAACTAAAAGTTGCAATGTTTTGCATTTATTGTATAGGGTGAAACAATATAACAGCTTTTTTAAATCTGAAAATATGTAGATTTTTCTGCAATGTCTTTTGCTCTGGACAACTTGGTCTATTCTACTCTTCAAGAGTACCAAAATGCATTGCTGAGTCTCAGAAGGCTATTGTCTATCATTCTGCATCTCTGTTTAAGGTATTCTACTGTCTTTTAAAATGGTATGGAAAGATCATTGTGAAATTCCTTAATTTTTGGTCTTTGTCTTGTTTTGTGTTTTCCGCCTATGCCTCCAAGGAGAAGGATGATGTATTTGAGTCCTGCGATCCACACACAACTGCCTATATGGCTTCTGATGGTGGAGACAACAGTAGCGATGTTAGAGATCAGAAGAGTGCAGAGGCGAAGCCTAATGATGCGGCTCTACTTGAGACGCAGTATGAGAATCTTTGGGAAGAAATGGAGAAAAGGGAAGTAAAACCCACCTTCGGTAGAGCTGCTGAAAGTTTAAATGAGACCAAGGCTAACTTAGCTGAAGAGTCAAGTGATGAGGAGGACGGGAAGGTGATTTTACGGCCCAATGCTAGAGCAAGAAGGCTGGTTCGCCTCTCAGTGCCCAAACATGAGGAGTCCGGATCGGAAGATTCAGAGGCCGCTGACAACTCCCTGAGCGAGGAGAAGATGCCAGAAGAGGAACCTAACCTCTGTGAGACAACACAAGCCCTCGCAGCAAAGGAGCTCTCTGTTGCCACATCTGATGGTGCCAGACTTGGACCTTGTCACAATCTTAAACCAGAAGAACCTGAGAGGAGCCACACCACCTCTGACAAGAACCCCAAAGAACTTCCCAGGTCTAAGCATTTATGGCCCAGCAGACTTTCAGCATCATCCATGGTTGTTTCTGGTGAAGACTTTAAAGAAGACATATTTAAGCACAGGGGTGATGAGGACTGTCTGGAGGGACATGAAGGAAAACTCCAAAAAGAGGTAGAAGATGGCTCATCCTGTGACTGTGTTTCATCTTATTTTATTAACAATGCGTGTGGAGAGCTTTAACTTTGGACACATAAGTGTTTTGTTTTCTTGTGTGATATTGCACTTCTTAGTCTTGTGTTGTTTTTGTGGTTTACAGAATACATCCTACACTATAGACTAGTGCAGGGGTCGGCAACCCGCGGCTCTTTGATCACTCTGATGCGGCTCAGCAGCTTACTTGCTGAACCCCCCAATTTTCCCGTGAGACTTCCGGATTTCAGTGCCTCTCGCAGAAGACTTCCAGGATTAATATTCACTGATTTTCACCCTTACAGCTATAATAGGGGCGTGCCATGATGGTACAACATTTGACGCTCTCTACAATCTGTATTAACAGCGTGCCAGCCTAACAGTTGTTATACAATATACATCTTCTGCTTGCATACGTACGTGACAGCAAGGGATACTTGGTCAACAGCCACACAGGTTACACTGACGGTGACCATATAAAACAACTTTAACACTCTTACTAATAATGCGCCACACTTTGAACCAAAACCAAACAAGAATGACAAACACATTTCGGGAGAACATCTGCACCTTAACACAACATAACAAATACCCAGAATCCCATGCAGACCTGACTCTTCCGGGCTACATTATACACCCCTGCTACCACCAAATCCCGCCCCCACCCCAACCCTGCTCCCTCACACATCACCCCCCCCCCCCCCCCCCCCCCTCCCCCCCTCTGCGTCGGTTGAGGTGGGCGGGGTTTGGTAGCTGGGGTGTATAATGTATCCCGGAAGAGTTAGGGCTGCATGGGATTCTGGGTATTTGTCCTGGTGTGTTTATGTTGTGTTACTGTGCAGATGTTCTCCCGAAATGTGTTTGTCATTCTTGTTTGGTGTGGGTTCACAGTGTGGCGCATTATTAGTAAGAGTGTTATAGTTGTTTTTTTTTATACCGCCACCGTCAGTGTAACCTGTGTGGTTGTTGACCAAGTATGCCTTGCTGTCACCTACGTGAGCAAGCGGAAACACCATACAACGTGTGGCCGATCAGGCACGCTGGTTGTATTGGGTGCTGTTTGCTGTACCATCACGGCACGCATGACGCTGACAAGTGCCATTCATTTAAAACCCGCGTGCCGCACCAGCTTTCAAATTCCATATAAAGGTGTGGGCAGCGTGTCTGAGACCCCTGGTTTATACATAACACAAAGCAAAAAGAAAACTTTGTATGTAGTGTTATTTCATTTAAAATTTCCAAAAAAATTTGCGGCTCCCAATCTTTTCTATAATTTGCGAAACTGGTCAAAATGGCTCTTTGACTGGTAAAGGTTGCCGACCCCTGGACTAGTGCATCCTGCATGGACTTGGCATGTGTTCTCTCCCCCACTAGAATTTGCTTCTTTGTGCGTCTCTGTCAAGTACAATTACTGCAGCAAGGTGTTCGGTCTCCAAAGAGACCTTCAATTATGTATAACCTTGTGCGAGATGTGCAAAACTTACCTGAACGCTGACTCGAACGTGCTTATTTCTTCTTTTTAGGTTGACAAAGTTACTAACAAGGCTGCTGTTTCAATGAAGAACATCAGTGATTACAGTGACACAGGCGGAAGAGCATTAAAGGAACTCACCAATAAGAAGCCTGAGACGAGGTCAGTGAGTCGCTAAGAGACGTCAAGACAAGCTTGAGGTCTCTCAACAAGCACAGAAACCTACTGTGCACAAAAGTCTGAACTTTCTTATTCTTATTGCAATTTTTAAGTTATTACCAGGGTTTTTTGGTTTTTTTTGCCTCCAAAGCAGCAGCAGACCTCTGGTGGAATCACAACTCTCACGCAAAGCAGAAGAAAAGACCGTAGAGAAGAACTCGCTGCCAACAGCAGTTGGCAAGGCCTGTGGAACCCCTCAGACCGACACCAGACAGCTTTCTATGTTTGATGACAGCACTTTGAGTGACGTGACGGACGATGAAGGAAGGTATGCATGCGGCAGTAGCGAACCTCTGGTATATTCTTGCATACAGTTGGGCCCGATGTTATGATGTTCTAAAAAGTTAATTCATACTGTACACAGGGTTTCCGCGGGTCATTAAACAGCATTATAAGCAGAGGTGGGTAGTAACGCGCTACATTTACTCCGTTACATCTACTTGAGTAACTTTTGGGATAAATTGTACTTCTAAGAGTAGTTTTAATGCAACATACTTTTACTTTTACTTAAGTATATTTATAGAGAAGGAACGCTACTTTTACTCCGCTACTTTTATCTACATTCAGCTCGCTACTCGCTACTAATTTTTATCGATCTGTTAATGCACGCTTTGTTTGTTTTGGTCTGTCAGACAGACCTTCATAGTGCCTGCCTTACTGGTGACGTTCCACTTCGTTCCACCAATCAGATGCAGTCACTGGTGACGTTGGACCAATCAAACAGAACCAGGTGGTCACATGACCTGACTTAAACAAGTTGAAAAACTTATTGGGGTGTTACCATTTAGTGGTCAATTGTACGGAATGTGTACTGTACTGTGCAATCTAAAAATAACAGTTCCAATCAATCAATCAAAAGTGTGAAGGAAAAAAGATACTTTTTTATTTCAACCGTACATCCTGTCAAAAGCCTAAAGACTGACCGCACATGAGGACGTTCCTGTCTTCACAATAAAAGTGCCGCTCCATCGCGCCTGCGCTTTCAAAACAAGAGTCACCGAAAGCCAGCGCAAACAAGCTAGCAAGCTACGGAGTTTGACGCAAATATATTTATTGTAAAGTATATAAAAACGAATATGGAAGCTGGAAACTTTCATGTGGTATTAGACAGGAAGGAGGAACTTTTCTTCTCCTCCATTTGAAAACGTGGACGTTATCATCCCTGCTGTCTGATTACAATCAACGCAAGTCATCAGAATCAGGTAATACACCAACTTATATTCTAGTCTTCATGAAAGAAAGGAATCTATATGTGTTAAACATGCATGTATATTCATTAAAACACCTTTAACATGTAAACAAAAACAGCAAAATAAATACATATAAATGATATACTGTATATATCAATGTATATGTATCTATGTATGTATATATATATATATATATATATATATATATATATATACAGTATATATATATATATATATATATATATATATATATATATGTATATATATATATATATATATATATATATATATATATATATATATATATATATATATTTATATATATATATATGATATGAGTGTGTATGTTACTCATCAGTTACTCAGTACTTGAGTAGTTTTTTCACAACATACTTTTTACTTTTACTCAAGTAAATATTTGGGTGACTACTCCTTACTTTTACTTGAGTAATAAATCTCTAAAGTAACAGTACTCTTACTTGAGTACAATTTCTGGCTACTCTACCCACCTCTGATTATAAGTCATTAAATGGATTTTGCTACAATAAGGCCTCAAATGGCATTAAAAAGCATTAAAAGTAATTAAATTGATGTTTCTACCTCCTGTATACCTTCCAGTTTTCACAATGATCCTATTTCTTGTTGGTTTTTGACAACAGGTGCCAAACAGGAGAAGAGAAGAAAAAACAGGTATTGGTGCTTTTTTCTAAAGTTGTTCCAATACTGATTGTATATGAAATGCAAATTAAGACCCCATTTTCAATTAGAATCTCAAAGAAGTGGAGATGTCCGAAGATATGGATGAGCTCAATTCGTCGTCTGACATGACCACGGATGACTCTGACTTTTCCCATTCAGGCCATGGATGTAGCTCCCTCTTCATCCAGAACCTGGATTCAGTCACTACAGGTATTTTATTTTATTTTTAAAAAGGACTATAGAGTTCTCGGCAGGTGACAATAATCAAGTAGCTGGTGATAATGCGCTTTTTAACTTGTCTGTCATTTGTCACAAATGAGAGATCAACCAATATGATTTTTTCAGGGCTCATACCGTTACCGATTATTAGCAGTCAAGGAGGCCGATAAACGATATTTGTAGCCGATATTCATTTGCAGTAAAGTTTAGCTAAAAAATAATAGTATTTGTTAGTAAAAGGTTGGACGAGGCTTTAAGTTGTTTTTGAAAAAAAACATTTTTTAGGCAACGTCAGACCATTTATGCGGCATTAATGATGTAGTTATTTAGCCCCCAAAAAAACATAAAGGAATTTTACAAACAACTTTATATGTGTGTCTAATGCTGCAGGTCAGAGGAGCGTTAACATTTGCATTTCAAAATATGGTAAATGTCTTGGGAAAATGTTTAAAAAATATGAGATTTTTCAAATCAATAACATTTTTTAAATACATTTTATGGTTTGGACTGGAACAAAAATCATCTATCTACATCACAGTAACTCGACATCTTTTTATTTTTATACAATCTTATAGCAGCGTGAGCGCGGCAGTGTAAGCAACTGTGCAGACTGGGGAAGAATTCTCACAAGAACTCAAATAAATGCCCTATTGATATTAAAATATATTTGGGGATAATTATTGACAAAGAGGGTAATTGTTATTACTAAATTATTTTTTGGGGAAAATAGGGCTACAGCGGGTGGTTATTACTATCTACCGTATTTTTCGGACTATAAGTCGCAGTTTTTTTCATAGTTTGGCCGGGGGTGCGACTTATACTCAGGAGCTTATGTGTGAAATTATTAAGACATTACTGTAAAATATCAAATAATATTATTTAGCTCATTCACGTAAGAAACTAGACGTATAAGATTTCATGGGATTTAGTGATTAGGAGTGACAGATTGTTTGGTAAACGTATAGCATGTTCTATATGTTATAGTTATTTGAATGACTCTTACCATAATATGTTACGGTAACATACCAGGCACGTTCTCAGTTGGTTATTTATGCCTCATATAACGTACACTTATTCAGCCTGTTGTTCACTATTCTTTATTTATTTCAAATTGCCTTTCAAATGTCTATTCTTGGTGTTGGCTTTTATCAAATAAATTTCCCCGAAAAATGCGACTTATATATGTTTTTTTCCTTCTTTATTATGCATTTTCGGCCGGGGCGACTTATACTCCGGAGCGACTTATACTCCGAAAAATATGGTACTTCACTAAATATTGTTTTAAATTCTGGTATCATATTTGTATATACAGTCAAACCTGTGTTAGCGACCACCTGTCTCTGGCGGTCACTTGTCGATAACGGCCACAAAAATTTCACCCGCAGAAAAAAGTAGCCTATACTTTGTCTATAGCAGCCCCTCATTTTGAATCCCAAACAGTTTTTTGACTCCGTGTAACAGCCACAGATATCAAAATTTGCCATACCATGGTCTGTGAAATTGATGATATGAAAAAAATAAGAATGTTTGCCAGCGATTCATGTTTGTGCTTTCTGTGCCGTAATTAATGCACGTAATCCTGAATAAGGAGATGTGGCCAAGGAGAGAAAGTAAATGTATTTTTTGTGTGTGATGGTAATAATATGAAAAAATAAGAATGTTTGCTAGCGATTAATGTTTGTGTTTACTGTTTTTTCATGGGCAATAGAATTGTGCATGATGTATGTGTTTTTTCATGGGCAATAGAATTGTGCATGATGTATGTAGTGTCACGTACGATTTTTTCAGAAGTACTGAAGAAGTACGAGGAGGAAAGAGAGTGATGCCCTCAGCACGGAGCGATGAGAGAGAGGTGTATGGTCAGAGAGTGTTTGGGCCTGTGTGCGTGTGTGTGTGCGTGTGTGCGTGTGTGCGTGTGTGTGTGTGTGTGTGTGTGTGTGTGTGTGTGTGTGTGTGTGTGTGTGTGTGTGTGTGTGTGTGTGTGTGTGTGTGTGTGTGTGTGTGTGTGTGTGTTTTGTCTCATAGTAATAGTGGTACTATTGTATTGTTAGTGTACAGGAGCTTTTCTTGTTTTTGTTTGTATAGTATTGTTCTTGTATTATATTGTTTATGTTAAATGTGGAACGAGTGAGAGGGGTTGGGATATTATAAGCATCTGCTTCATCCAACCCATTTTCAAGCCCTGCATAAATGTCCCTGCCAAAATGTAAAAAAAAAAAAAGTGCGTTGTTGTACTGTGCAGGTTTGAAATAAATAATTAAATCAATCAATCAATCAATCAATCAAATGTAAGGAAATTCAAAATGGCGGCCAACCTGCGTATAGTGGCCACCTGTCTATAGCGGTCACTTTCTTTGTTTCCCTTGAGTGGTCACTATAGATAGGTTTGACTGTATTGTATCTGCTGTTGTAGTTATTTTTTTTAATTTTTTTTTTTTTAAGCTGATACAGGTAGAAAAAAGGCAGATATTGAAATCAGAATCAACGTTATTGGCCAAGCATGTTTAACACAGGCAGCACGGTGAAAGAGGGGTTAGTGCGTCTGCCTCACAATACGAAGGTCCTGGGTTTGATCCTGCGCTCGGGATCTTTCTGTGTGGAGTTTGCATGTCCTCCCTGTGACTGCGTGGGTTCCCTCCGGGTACTCCGGCTTCCTCCCACATCCAAAGACATGCACCTGGGGATAGGTTGATTGGCAACACTAAATTTGCCCTAGTGTGTGAATGTGAGTGTGAATGTTGTCTGTCTATCTGTGTTAGCCCTGCGATGAGGTGGCGACTTGTCCAGGGTGTACCCCGCCTTCCGCCCGATTGTAGCTGAGATAGGCTCCAGCGCCCCCCGCGACGTCGAAGGGAATAAGCGGTAGAAAATGGATGGATGGATGGATGTTTAACACACAAGGAATTTGACTTGGGAGACTGTTTGTCTTTGTTCAATGCAAGAAATAAAGACAACGAGAAACCCCAACTACAAGAGAGCGTAGTACTGTGGATGTACATCAAAATATCAAATATCACAAACGCACCTTCATATAGCCCACAGGTGCCAGATCTGGCCCGTCACATCATTTTTATATGGCCCGCGAAATGGTACTAATATACTTTAATAAAGAATATATTTTTACTAAATATTTGTTCTTTTTATTTTGACATTCAAAAAATACATGAACTGCATGCTTATCTTCATATACATATCTTTTCAAATTTAATATTATCTAATAATGCAACAAAACATTATATATTTTTAAAAATAAAAATAAATACTTTAATATCAGCTTGACTTATGATTTCAAAGCAAGTTATCAAATTGTGCACTGTAAAAATGACAATAGTCAGGAAAATTCTGGCAACTGAACTACCAGGTTTTTTTTTGGTACTTTTTGTGTTTACAGTAATACACTATTACATCAACAACTGTAAACTACATTTTACTGTAAAAAAAAGAGTGGTACCGTTTTTCCATTCCATTTACAGCAGTGGTTCTTAACCTTGTTGGAGGTACCGAACCCCACCAGTTTCATATGCGCATTCACCGAACCCTTCTTTAGTGAAAATTTTTTTTTTTTTTTTTTTAAATTCAAGACAAAGTTATATGTTTTTGGTAACACTTTAGTATGGGGAACATATTCTAAGTAACAAATACTAAATTTAGAGTTTTTTGCACACTAGGGGAACATATTCTAAGTAACAAAGACTTAATTTAGAGTTATTTGGTTAGGGTTAGAGGGTTAGGGTTATAATAAGGCCATGCCGAATAAGGCATTAATAAGTACTTAATAATTACTAGTTAAGAGCCAATATGTTACTAATTTGCATGTTAATAAGCAACTAATTAATGGTGAATATGTTCCCCATACTAAAGTGTTGCCATTATTACTGTTGCACAAAATGAACCGTGCATGAACATCACCTTGTTCGAAGAACAAAACCAACACAGTGCATAAACTCACAACAAATTACACACCTGCAAATCAGTGTGACTTCTGCTGTTGCCGTATCCGTAATAAGCCGATAGGGAGAAGTTTTTATTTACACGATGAGTCGGGTGTGTCTTGACCTCCGCCGAACCCCTGAGCCCGACTCACCGAACCCCTAGGGTTCGATCGAACCCAGGTTAAGAACCACTGATTTACAGTAATATGCCGTAAAATAACACTGCAACTTTTACGATAAAATTCTTGCAACTGAGCAAGTTTTTTTTTACACTAAAATAAAAAAATAAAAAAATTTAAGCGAACGTAAAAAAATACATTTTTAATCATATATTTACAAGTGGCCCTTTGAGGGCAGACAAAACTGCGATGTGGCCCTCAATGAAACCAAGTTTGACATTTGTTTATTCTTCAGACTCCAGAAGTATGGTGAAGCTGCAGAACATTTTCCACAAATATGAGCGCTCCATACAGAAAGCCAAAAGCCGCCACGCTTACTTTGCGGACAAGGTGAGCCTCCTGGAAACCGAAAAGGTGCAGCTGAGAAGCTCACTGGACGAGGTCAAGGACGTTAAATCTGCCCTAGAGCGCAACCAGCTAGAGTTGCAGACCGAAGTTACAAACCTCAGGTAGGCGCTTTCTGCGACAAATTCAGATTCAGTCTTTGTCATCACGTGCTTTTGCGCCACAGGTTCCAGCTAAAACAGGAGCAGGAAAACGGCCGTAATGCCAACATGATGTTCAGCACCACCGGGGATAAGCTGAGGAGGACAGAGGAGCAGCGACAGTTGGAGGTTCAGGAGAAGCAGAAAGTGGAGCTCACTCTCAGGAACCTGGAATTGGAGATGCGAATACTGCTCAACAACAAGAAACAGGTTGAAATCAACAAAAGGGGTATTTTAATGAGACCCTGTGAGTGGGCAGCCAACATTGACAGTTTGTCCGTCACGCCCACAGCTAGAGGAGGACCACAGTCAGACCCAGACGCTGTTGGCTCAGGAGCGCAGCGCACGGACCGTGCTGGAGAATCTGCTTAACAGTCACGTGCGCAAGCAGCAGGAGATAGAAGAGGAGAACAAGAGGAACATAAACAAGAGTAGCGAGGTCAGTCCCGCCACACTAATAGCCAGCCAGTTTGCGCAAAAGACAGTTAGCCATGATTGATTTACTAATAAAGCACAAGCACCAAGAATCTTTAAAGTAATAAAACATGTTTTATTTTCTAAAAGAGTATTTTTTTCATAGGGCAGCTAAAAAAAACATTTTTTTACATACTAAGCAATTTTAGCTATTGTTGACTTTCATTAAGGTTCTGACTGGACATATTTGATTCATTCTAATTAATAAATTGTTCTGGTGGTGTAATTATACACACAAATGCGAGGGTTGTACCAGGAAAGGCGTCCAGCGTAAAAACTAAACTATATTTCTACGGCGGTCTTACACTAAGGGTTTTTATGGTCAAATCTCATTTGTTAGATTTACCCCATAGTCAACAATCAGTTATTATGCTATTTATAGTTGTATTCATTTAATTAATGTAAATATTAGGTACATATGTTATATAGACCAGGGGTTGTTAACCTTTTTGACCACCAAGGCCCACTCAAATATTAATACTGTATTAGTCATCTTACTCTTGATTTTAATTGCATTCAATAACTATACCTAGCCTTCTTACAGTTTAACACAATACACCTTGTCAAATGATACAAAACCATGTGTAAATACTTGAGAAAAAAATTATTTAACATACAATTACATGTGTGGATGTTTCTCAGCATTCAGACAGTTATGTTGTGCTAAAAATATATAAACTAACTTAATAATGAATGTATTTCTTGGTGAAACTGTCAATAAAATGGAAGTTCAAATGAAAATACAGCTTCAACACTTTAAGTCATGAATTTTTGCTTTTAAGAAACTTCTCTATGACTTTGGCTCCAGACTTATTCTGTTTGTTTGATATTGTCGATACTGCCACAAGTGGTGGAAAAGGGTTAATGTTAAAATTATGGAATATGACAGAATCAGATGACTGCCTATTTTGTTGTCAGGAGTCTGAATCCACCCTGCATTTGTTTTTGTATTGTCATATTGTGTCTTCGTTTTGGGTGGAAGTTGAAAAAACGTGTTTAAGGATTGGTTTGTTTATGAAGCTTGATGTGGTTTCTGTTATTTTAGGAGAGTTCATTGACAGTCATGATTTAATCAATTTAATTATAGTACTCGGTAAAAGGTTTATTTTTAAGGCCAACAACAGATATTCACTTAGTATTACTTTCTTTAAAACATTTATTCAATATTTTTTAACTTTAGAAAGTTACGTGGTTGAAAACAATAATGATGCCAAAAAACATAAAAAAGATGGGAAGTCCTCAAAGGCTTATTTTGAAAGTGTAATTATGTTTATAGATTATATGCTATCTGTTGTTGTGTTCCCTAATTTGAGTGACCTGGACATAATCTGGACTGTACATAAATGCTTTTTCTGAAAATGCAAATTTGTTTATATATTATATGCAATCTGTTGTGTTCCCTAATTATTTTTTTTCAGTGTACATGAATAAAAATGTGTGTGTTGTTGAGCCCGACTTGGACATTATCGGGACTGGACCTGGTTTTAAAAACCCTTTAAACAAATCTAATTTCATTTACAATCTGGTCTGGTGAAGATAGGGTCCTTTTAAAAAAAATAAAATAAAAAAAACAAGATGAATAAATACACATTTTCTTGGATAAAAAAGAAAGTAAAACAATATAAAAATAATTACATAAAAATAGTAATTAATGAAAATGTTAGTGGACCAGCAACACATACAATCATGTGTGCTTCAGGGACTGTGTCCCTTGTAGACGTGTTGTCCATGTTGTGGGAACCAGAATATTGGTAGCAGAAAGAAACAACCCCTTTTGTGTGAGTGGGTGTGGATGAGTGTGAATGGGGCAGGGAGTTTTTTTTGGGTTGATGCACTAGTTGAAAGTGTATCTTGTGTTTTTTCTATGTTGATTTAATAAAAAATTAAATTAAAAAAAAAGATACAATTACATGTGTGGATGTTTCTCAGCTACAGTTATGTTGTGCTAAAAATAAATAAACTAACTTAATAATGAATGTATTTCTTGGTGAAACTGTCAATAAAATGGAAGTTCAAATGAAAATACAGCTTCAACACTTTAGTCATAATTTTTTGCTTTTAAGAGACTTCTCTATGACTTTGGCTCCAGGCGTATTCTGTTTGTTTAATATTGTCCATACTGCCACAAGTGGTGGAAACGTGTATTACAACTAAGAACCACTGTTGAGGAACGAATATTTTGGGTGGCCCTCTATGGTTAAGAAACACTGATATGGACTGTAAAAACTTCCCTTGATGTTAGAGCACCATTAGGGACGGCGTGGCGCAGTGGAAGAGTGGCTCTATGACTTTGGCTCCAGGCATATTCTGTTTGTTTAATATTGTCCATACTGCCACAAGTGGTGGAAAAGTGTATTACAACTAAGAACCACTGTTGAGGAACGAATATTTTGGGTGGCCCTCTATGGTTAAGAAACACTGATATGGACTGTAAAAACTTCCCTTGATGTTGGAGCACCATTAGGGACGGCGTGGCGCAGTGGAGGAGTGGCCGTGCGCAACCCGAGGGTCACTGGTTCAATCCCCACCTAGTACCAACCTCGTCATGTCCGTTGTGTCCTGAGCAAGACACTTCACCCTTGCTCCTGATGGGTGCTGGTTAGCGCCTTGCATGGCAGCTCCCTCCATCAGTGTGTGAATGTGTGTGTGAATGGGTAAATGTGGAAGTAGTGTCAAAGCGCTTTGAGTACCTTGAAGGTAGAAAAGCGCTATACAAGTACAACCCATTTATCATTTATTTATCTTTCTCTTTGACAGTCACTTGCGAATGTGTTATATTTCAAATGTTAATTTAATGTTGTATTAATAAATAGTGCACGTCATCATTCACAGGCCTTGTCTCAGCTCACAGAGGCCAGCGACAGAGAGCGTGAGCTGCTCCAGCAGATTTCTATATTCAAGGAGCAGCTGAGCACCCTCAGAACAGACCTTGAAAATTCCCAGGCCAGCAGCAGCATCAAGCAGCGAGACCTTCAGGAGGAGAATAAGGCCGTCAAGGAGCAACTGGACGAGGCTCGGCGAGCTCTCCGAGTCAACAATGACACCCTGAACCAAACAGTCTTGGACTTCAATAACCAAACGGCTGCCTTGAAGTCCGAGTTGACCGTGACTGCGACCCGCCTGGACAATGAGCGCCAGACCCGTGAGATGATGGCGACGGAGTTGGAGTCAGTCCGCGCCCGCCTGACCGTGGCTCTGCAGGAGGCAGAGCGTTGCATGGCAGCTCAGTCAGACACAGAGAAAAGTCTACTCCGGGAGAAAGAAGAACATCATCGTCTTAAAGACAGGCTCTCAAGTTAGTATGAGTTCAGTTTTCTTAACTTTACACTCGCACGTCAGATTAGGGGTGTCAAACTCATCTTAGTCATGGCTGCCGTCAGAGGGCCGTTTGTAACAGTAAATATAAAACAATGTCCTTTCTACCATTCCTAAAAGACTCTGCAATTTAGCCTCCAACAAATAACAGGTGTTAAAACATTCTGGTCACTGATGCTCGCTCCTTTGTGCCATTTGTTTGGGTGATTCTGAATATTTTGGTCGGGTATTGGTCGATCCACAGCGATCGTTCTGCCAAACAATACCTCAATGCTAACTGCGGGAAATTACGCTTGGCATTGCCAGTAGAATTGCTTGTTTGCATCTCAACGGAGGTTTTTCTCACTACGATAGGCAGTGTTGGGACGCGTTACTGTAACGCCGTTAGTTTCGGCGGTAACTAGTAATCTAACGCGTTATTTTTTTTTATTCAGTAATTTAGTTACCGTTACTACATGATGCGTTACTGCGTTATTTTACGTTACTTTTGATGTAGTATCGGCTAGAAACAGAAGCGCTGCGGTGTCGTTCTTCTGAATCTTCCTCTGTCACAAGCCGGAGAGAAGAAAAGAGGCGCGGTCTATGTGTGTGTGGGTGTGGGTGTGGGGAGGCACACACGTGAAACAAAAAAAAAAAGTTGTTGGCACGTTCAGTCCACACACAGCGTGGTCATGGCGAGCGGAGTAACGGAGGAGCTTGAACGCCCCCACCATTGAATCGGTGTATTTATTTTTTTTATTTTATTTTTTTTTATTTTTATTATTATTTTTTTTTTATGTCCTGTCCAGCTTCTCAGGCAAATCATATAGTTGATGTAGATGCCCATGTCGGCTGTTCAGATTTACTTTACAAAAGAGAAGTGTAGGATACTTCTCTTGTTGCCTTATTTGTATTTGACTTTATTAAATGTATTTATATTATCATTTAGTGCAGCCGGGCCGGAGCAGGAGGGGATAGAAAGAGAAAAAAAAAGAAGACAGAGGGGGAAATTTTGGGGACAAGAGGGGGATTAGACAGAGAGACAAAAACAACAACAGCAAACAACAACAACAACAACAATAGAGCAACATCAGCAAATATGACATGTACAAATATGATGGTAAAAGTAATAGCAAATAAGCAGTTAGCAAAAAATAATACAGAAATGACAATGAGCATTATTACACTACAAATGGATCAATACAAATACCAATAGAAATAGCGCTATTGATAATGAACAATACCAATAATTTACCTTTATTATCAACAATACAGTTGTTTAAATGCAACAATACATATACGTAATGATAACTTGAGATACGAAAGAATGCAGAAAAATGGAGGGGGAGAAAGAGAAGCAACCTACATTAACCTTGTAGATTGTTATAGTCACAATAGGTTAAGCTTTGTCAGTGTGCCATGTGTTACACCCAGTTTACCCTAGGGCAACAACGTTAATATATGTTTGATGAAACGTGATTATGTGCATGAGTGTAAGTATGCATATGTACTTGTATATGTACAGAATGTGTATATGTGTTTGTACAGTGAATGTATATGTACAGTATGTGTATGTGTATGTTTGTATATTGAATGTGCGTGTGGATGTACGAACATTAGGTAGGTAAATATGTACTGTATTTGTGTATGTATGTGGGAGCGTAGGTACCTATGTACGTATGTGAGCATATGTGAATTTGCATGTACAATACATTCGACTCCCAGAGTGCGTGGGAGCCAGAGCACGGCCCCATCACCCCCGAGAGCCCAACCCACAAACAGGAGGCGTGTTGCCCAGGGAACCAGGGACCACCGCCCCCACGCAGCCAAGCCGGCCAGCGACAGGAACCCCAGAGCCCGACCCACCGTACCGCCAACAAGGGCCAGCAGCAGGCCGCAGACAGACGCACCCGGCAGAGGACAGGGCACGAGAAAAGCAGGGGACAGCCAGACCCCAAGCCAGCGAGAGACCACACCCCACACGGGCAGAAAGGCGAGACGCCCCGCCCGAGGGACCCAGAGACTCCCCGCAACCGGACGGGAAGACCGCCCCCGCCCCACCGGCAACCGGGCCCCCACGAGCCCACCCCCCACCCCCCACCCCCGGAGAGCGCGGCGAGGCCAGCCCCCGGCCACCCCACCCAAACCGGCCGCCGCAGGACCACCCAGGCACAGGGCCACGGGAACCACCCACCCCACCCGCAGGGACCCCAACGATGGAGATGGAACAACCAGCAACCGCCCCGCCGAGCCCCCCCCCCTGAGGGAGGGGAAAAATTAAAAAATAATATTAATAAAATATATTAAAAAAATAAATAAATAAATAAATTAATTAATTAATTAATTAATTAAAAAAAAAAAAGAATTAAAAGAAGATCACAGACATGCTGACAAACAAGGTCACTACCCCAGCAACTGGCCGACTCGCAGCACCTCGGAATACCTTGCAGCACCAAGCTACCACAATAGACGCAGGGACTAGGCCCAACAGGCCCCAACCAAGACGGGCACCCGGAAGGGATGGACAGCGGGACCCAGGAGCTCCAGACACGCAGTTCGGATGCAGTAGCCTGAGGCGTCGACCCCCGTCTGACAGGCAGGCCCAGAGCGTACCCCCAGAAATACACATACATACATACATATATACATACACATACACACATACACGTATACATACCCACACATACACATATATACATATACATACACATATGTACACATACACATATATAAACATACATACATACACACACATATACATACATATACACAGTTCGTCAGCCCCTACAGCCATCACGCGCGCGCGCTGCCACCAGTCACAACATCAGCCACACCCCTGCACCAGACCCAGCAGCCACGGGTGCCCACACCACAAACAAACGGCAGCAGAAACAGCAGCCGCAATAACCCCAGACAGCCAGCACCAGCCAATCAAATCAAAGCGATCAAAAAAAAAACTGCGACCAGCAACCACACGCCACCAGGGCCATGGAGACCAGCCGGCGCCAGCCCGCCGGTCAGCTCGAACGCCAACACGCAAACAAGAGACACCAACAACCCCCCCAACCAAAAGGCCCCCCCACCCCAACCCAAACCCGCACAAACACACCACCGCCCAAACAACCGAGACACAGCATCCAGACCAGACACGGGGGCTGCGCCGCCACCACACCAAGTCACCAACAGAGACCCCACAGCGCAAGGTCGGGCCACACGGGCACGGACCCCATCCAACAGGAAGTGAGACCCGCGCGACGCCACACACAAATAAATAATAAGATTAAAAAAAATAAAAAATAAAAAAATAAAATAAAATAAAAAATAAAATTTAAAAAATAAAATAAAATAAAAATAAGTAAATAATAAAAATAAAAATAATAAATACATTAAAAATAAAAAAATATATATAACAATCGGTGTGTTTATAAGTGCAGACTCGGTTGTGCAAAACGAGGGTTTTAAACACATGCTGAACGTGCTTGAGCCACGTTACGACATACCATCGCGCACCCACTTCAGCAATAAGATTGTGCCAGATCTTTATGAGTAGGAGAAGAAAAAAGTTGTGGATGAACTATCCCGAGCATCATCTGTTGCGCTCATGACAGACGGGTGGACGTCCAGCGGAACTATAAGCGCTCACTTCATCACAGCAGACTGGGAGATGAGAAGACACGCCCACCTCAACCGACGCACGGTTGAGGTGGGATGTATAATGTAGCCCAGAAGAGTCAGGGCTGCATGGGATTCTGGGTATTTGTTCTGTTGTGTTTATGTTGTGTTAAGGTGCAGATGTTCTCCCGAAATGTGTTTGTCATTCTTGTTTGGTTTTGGTTCAAAGTGTGGCGCATTAATAGTAAGAGTGTTAAAGTTGTTTTATATGGCCACCGTCAGTGTAACCTGTGTGGCTGTTGACCAAGTATGCCTTGCTGTCACTTGCGTGTGCAAGTAGAAGATGCATACAACAAAATGCCGGGCTGGCACGCTGTTTGCACGGATTGTAGAGGGCGTTAAATGCTGTACCATCATGGCACGCCCTTATTATTATTGTTAGGGTGAAAATACTAGAATATTAATCCCGGGAGTTTTCTGCGAGAGGCACCGAAATCCGGAAATCTCCCGGGAAAATCGAGAGGGTCGGCAAGTATGCAGCTGAGCCGCATCAGAGTGATCAAAGAGCCGCATGCGGCTCAGGAGCCGCGGGTTGCCGACCCCTTCACTAGATGGTATGCACCATTGCATTGCTTGACTGAATGTATCTCCACAGGCGACACCTCCAGCCAGCATGAAGCAGTCAGCAGCCTCTCCCAGAAGCTGGCGAAGGCAGAGGCGCGCGCAAACAGCACGGAGAACCAGGCCCATCAGGCCACAATGCAGCTGACGGAGAAAAACCTTGTGCTGAACACCATACAGCGTGAGAACGACCAGATAGCCGCACGGGTCAAAGAACTGGAGGCCGCTCTGCGCGCCGAAAAGGAGCTGGTGACTCGGGCCGCAGCGCGCCAAGAGGCCACACAGGAGCGCTTAGCCCAAGCCCAAAGTGAAGGCATGTTGCTACGGCAACAGCTGGAAGAAGCCCAAAATAAAGGCGTCGCAAAGGATAACGCTGTAACAGACGCACAGAAGAGTTTCACTGACATTTTGTCCAAGCTTCGTTCCGACTGTGAGGAGAGAATACACCTAGTGCAGGACAGGAATCAGGACCTGGCCGCGAAGGCTGCCGAACTTCGAGAACGCATTCACCAATTAGAGGAGGAGAAAAATGAAAGAGAAGTAAACTCACCTCCCTGGATAACAAGACGATCCTCACCTATCGTTAAATCACGTCAACACATTCAATGTTCTCTGGGTGTTGTCCTGTTTCAGGCTAATCACAGGCAGCTGCAGCAGGACTTGGCCGACTCGTTAAAGAAGCTGTCAATGTGCGAAGCTTCTCTGGAGATCAACACAAGATACCGCAACGACTTGGAGGAAGAGAAGAATCGGCTCTTCAAAGACGTTGACAAGCTAAAAGGAAAGGTAATCAAAAGAGTACAGCGCCACTTTATGTTTACGTCTTTTCCCAGTCCCTTTTGGTGACTGGGTGGGGTGGTCGATAGAGAACAACTTGGACATTTGCAGCCGGCAGGAAATAGTTTTTTTTTGTGGTTCGCGACTTACAGGAGGTTCTCTGTCCATGAACAAGATCCGTTTCTACAGTCGATACTACAATGAACAAAAATATAAACACAACACTTTTGTTTTTGCTCCCAATTTTTATGAGTTGAACTCAAAGATTTAAAACTTTTACTATACACACAAAAGACCTATTCCTCTCGAATATTTTTCATAAATGTGTCTAAATATGTGTTAGTGAGCATTTCTTCTTTGCCAAGATAATCCATCCCACCTCACATGTGTGGCATATCAAGATGCTGATTAAACAGCATGAGTATTGCACAGGTGTGCCTTAGGCTGCCCACAATAAAAGGCCACCCTGAAATGTGCAGTTTAATCACACAGTACAATGGACATGTTGCGAGTTTTGAGTGAGCGTGCATTTGGCATGCTGACTGCAGGAATGTCCACCAGAGCTGTTGCCTGTGAATTGAATGTCCATTTCTCTACCATAAGCTGTCTCCAAAGGCGTTTCAGAGAATTTGGCAGTACATCCAACCAGCCTCACAACCACAGACCACGTGTAACCACACCAGCCCAGGACCTCCACATCCAGATCTTTTTCCTGTGGGCAGTCTAAGGCACACCTGAGCAATAATCATGCTGTTTAATCAGCATCTTAATATGCCACATCAGTGAGGCCGATAAATGTGTTAAAATGTAATATCGGGAATTATCGAAGTCGGTTTTTTTATTATCAGTATCGGGTTTTTTATTTTTATTTTTTTATTAAATCAACATAAAAAACACAAGATACACCTACAATTAGTGCACCAACCCAAAAAACCTTCCTCATTCACACAAAAGGGTTGTTTCTTTCTGTTATTAATATTCTGGTTCCTACATTATATATCAATATATATCAATACAGTCTGCAAGGGATACAGTCCGTAAACACACATGATTGTGCGTGCTGCTGGTCCACTAATAGTACTAACCTTTAACAGTTAATTTTACTCATTTTCATTAATTACTAGTTTCAATGTAACTGTTTTTATATTGTTTTACTTTCTTTTTTATTCAAGAAAATGTTTTTAATTTATTTATCTTATTTCATTTTATTATTTTTTTTTAAAAGTACCTTATCTTCACCATACTTGGTTGTCCAAATTAAGCATAATAATGTGTTAATTCCATGACTGTATATATCGGTTGATATCGGTATTGGTTGATATCGGTAATTAAAAAGTTGGACAATATCGGAATATCGGATATCGGCAAAAAGCCATTATCGGACATCCCTAATCAATACTATTTCTTGTGTTTTGTTGTTTGTTTTTTTAACAAACAAAGCCGACATGTATTTTATTCCTTGGCATATCTTACCTGTGTTAGGGATGAAACAGTATGAACATTTCATATAAGGATTATTCTGACTAAATGATCGTGATACTGTTTGATGACTATATGCATGCTTAGCTCACAGAGTGTAGTCGTCTTTTATAAAAAAAATTAAATTACAATTAAAATCACATTTCATCTTTAGACTACACGGGACTGGTTTCAGCATGTTAAATATTAAAGTGGCCTCCGCATTCCTAAAATTTCCTGTATGTGGACCTTTGGGACGGCTGTCATTTAAGAAAAATGTTTTTGGTCAAAGTTGCTGATGCGGCATGTGCTCTGTCATGCAGCTGGAGGAAAGAGAGGCGCAGTGTTTACAAGCAGAGAAACAAACAAACGAGCAAAGGGTTCGTCTGGACGAAAGAGAGAGAGAACTCGGCGCCGCTGCTCAGAAGCAGCAGGAGGCGCTGTCTGCTGCGGCCGCCTCCGATACCACTGTCAAACAGCTGGAAGAGGCCGTGCAAAGGTAAACACTTACTGCGCACAATTTCGAAAGTGCATTAACATGTTTCTCTACACATTCTGTTCTCCTTATATCCACGCTAGGCTGGAGATCGAGAACGTCAGGCTGGAGGCTGCTGCAAAGCAACAGTCCAACAAACTGGAAGCACTTCAGAAATGCTCTCAAGAGGATGCAAAGGTGAGTGCTACAAATATAATCATTGTATGTTTAAAGTATACAGCACACCACAGTGCACATTAACTTACAAATATTTTAAATCACATACTTTGTTATTGTCGCTATTTTAAGAAATGTACTTCTTTCCCAGCTCTCTGACAGTCCAAATGGAGGAATGGTTGGTGTTGTGGATTTAGTCGTACTCTAGTTTGTCTGTGTGCGTCTTTTAGACTTTCTACTGAATAAAACCCAGTGATCTTTCTGTGATTTCTCTCGGAAATCCATCACTCAGATGATGCACACAATCATTAAATGTAGCAGATATGCATATGGACACTGTTTATTAATTTTGGTTTCTGGGGTCCTTAGTAGAGATCGACCGATTATCGGCACCGATATTTGGCATTTTGACCTATATCAGTATTTTTTGTTATATTTTTTTTACAACAACAGCAGAACTACACCAGCACATTCAATACATACACATATGATACCAGTATTTAAAATAGTAATATTTTCTGAAGTAGATAGTAATAACCACTGCTAAAGCACCACCCCGTTTGCCGTGCGTAATAAGTTTCCTTTTTTTTTTTAAATTAATTTAATAATAAAAATTACTCACATTGTCAATTATTCTCCCCAAATATGTTTTGATATCTGACAAGGCATTTATATGAGTTCTTGTGAGAATTCTTCTCCGATCTGCTCAGCTGCTTTTACAGCAGCGCTCATGCCCCCCTGCTTACCTGTCAAAACTTCGATTTTTTTTGCCGGAAAATTTAGTTTTTGTCCTTCTTTCCTGACGTCTTCCCGGTTCCGTTTTGTTTGTCTTCGCTACTGCAGCAATCGAGTTGTTCCAACAATCGCAGCGTTGTATATATCTGCCAAAAATCCAAACTTTGTGTAAATATCTTGACAAATAGGAGACTTATTATATAAGTAAAGAAGGGTAGGCAGCAGCTCACACATTCTCATACTTTCTGTAACATCCAGGAAGAAATTATGTCAGCCAGCTTAAAAAAAAAAGGTCTCAACTATAAACTGCGTGAAGTAGCCCAGAATTGTTTTTATTTAAATGTTCACGAGGAAACCTTACAATGTATTACATCCATAAACTGCTATAAAATTGAGTAGACGGCGACTTATTGTGATGTCGAGAAATCCTGTCTTTTTACCAATTTCCTGAGATGTTTATTAAAAAAAATTGTTAAAAAGCCTAGTCCAACTTTTTACTGACATAAACTATTCATGTTTAGCTACCTTTAAGGAAAATTAATCCGGGCTCCATGACTACTAATACCGTATTTTCCGCACTATAAGACGCACCGGATTATAAGGCGCACCTTCAATGAATGGCCTATTTTAAAACTTTGTTCATATATAAGGCGCACCGCATTATAAGGCGCATAGAATAGACGCTACAATAGAGGTTGGGGTTACGTTATGCATCCCGTAGTTGCGAGACCTGTTGTGGCTCAATATTGGTCCATATATAAGGCGCACCGGATTATAAGGCGCACTGTCAACTTTTGAGAAAATTGGAGGTTTTTAGGTGCGCCTTATAGTGCAGAAAATACGGTAATCAATATCAGCCCTGAAAAAAACATAACGGTCGATCTCTGGTCTTTAGCTCCTCTTTGTTTCAAGCTGCATGGTGCATGTTAGAGTCCTCTGAACTCTTTCAAATACATTTTCAGGTAGACGATCGCTTCTGCATTTCGATGTTTTATTTTATCTTGATAGGTCAGAGATCATCTGGAGGGTTTGGTGACAAACCTCCAAAGTAGTAAAATGGCACTGGAAGACCAACTCAGTAAAGAGGTGAGTCGTGTGCAGTATTTTATGACTTGAATGACACTTTTCTCTTTAAACCAGGGTTGTCCAAACGTATAGAAAAATTGAAGTCTGTGTGGACCACTTTGAGAATGTTCACATTTATTGGATTATTATTAAACGTGATGAACAAAATCTAAAGTCGGTCAAGATATATTAAGCCATTCAAGAAAACAATGACAAATCTGATTTGTGTTATGTTGTATGTGTTGTTAGTGTGTTTATTCTTGTTGAAAACTTTTTAGGGGTCCAACAGACAACAGCACAAATCCCACATAAAGTGCAGATATTTTTAGAACCTGATTAGATGCATACAAATAATAAAACAACCGATACTATAAGACACAGTTAGTCAGCCATTTTTGTTTGTTGGAGCCATTTTTCAAAGATTTAAGGCTGTTTTTTTTGTCTGGCCCAAATCTTCCTTAATAATGTTCTAATGTATGTGTGATTTAATTTCTAGAATATGTTGCAGACCGTAAAAAAATACAAGCTGCATGTCACAAATGGCCCCTGGCCACACTTTGGACACTGCTGATTTAAACTCTAACCTGTTGCATCTCGTTTGTTTGTAAGGTGCAGAAGCAAAGCTTACTAACGAACAGCGCCCAAGACACTCAGGCCATGTGGGAGGATGAGCTGAAGAGCCGCTCTAAGCTCGGACTCCGTCTAGCCGAGCTTGAAAGGGAGAAAGGAGAACTGGGCAGCCAGGTAATCTTTGCTATGAATAAACAAATGTTTACTCCTGCCTGACTCCACGCTGTAGTCGGTTAATGGCTTATGGCGTGTCTTGTTTCTAGGTGGAAATAGAAAGGAAGAAAGCCAAGAAAGCAGCAGAGCAGAAGAACGCAGTCGACTCTCGCCTGGAACAAGAGATGGAGAGAAACACGGCACTTCAAAAGGAGATGTACAGGTGACTCCTAAGCATATTTTCTAATAATGGAGCTTACAAGTGTTTGTGTATGCTTTTTTAAGGTTGGGTCATGGTATTTATTGTGTTTTGGATTCAGTGTGTTTATTAGCTTGAGCCTTGAAAAAGTTCCCAAGTCCAGTGCGTCAGTTATTTTCTGTCATGACTAGGGATGTGCCGATCGATTGACCACTGATCAGCATCACCTGATTTTTGTGAGGAAGTTTGTGATTGCCTTTGCCGATTAATGCATTTTATTGGTTAAGACTGTATTTATTTTCAGTACGCTTGCTGACAAACAGCTACCAGCTATCGTATTTTTCGGAGTATAAGTCGCACCGGAGTATAAGTCGCACCTGCCGAAAATGCATAATAAAGAAGGAAAAAAACATATATAAGTTGCACTGGAGCCCGGCCAAACTATGAAAAAAACTGCGACTTATAGTCCGAAAAATACGGTAATTATGTGTTTCCAATCAGCCATTCGATATGGCGGAAAACTGTATCAAATGTTTTATATCGGTCAATATTGATAATTATTTATGCTTTTTATGACCTCTGGAAAATAGGGACCAGGAAAAAATATATTTAATGTAAACCTTTTTACTTCAAATGTAGCCTTCCTCTGATTACGATACCCTTTACAATCAAGCCAGAAAGGAAAGGAAATGTCAACACAAGCATGGAAAGCACTCGAACAATGTAAACAAAATTCTAAACTCACATTGAACACTTAGCAATAACTTCTTAAATCGAAGGTGCAACAATGAGGAATATGTAAGAATTGCTTAAAAAATGTAAACAACTATTTTGTGCAGGTTTAGTGCCAGGAATTTACAGCTGGGCTCCAAAGGGTGAGCGCGAATAAGGTGGTGTGGTATTAGTGGTCTTGCTGGGGACGAGAGCCTTGCATCATTTACAGACCAAATTGGTCTGACTACGGTCTGTTTGATAAAAAACAAAAAACTGCCATACTGTCGTGGTAACCTTTCCTGTTTTATCGACAATGTGTTCGCTCTCCGCAGCACTCATTTTTAGTTTCTCGTCTCGCTCCATGCAACGAATCAACCGCCACACAACAAGATGGCGAAACCAAACTTGATAGTTGATACTGTTACCTGATTGGCTGATTCTACTCCCAATCGCTTTCTGTGTTGCTCGGTTACCAGAGAGCGAAAGGCTTTGTTCATGCAACCAACCTTGCTTTGCAACTTCCGTTTTCTTCCTACATAGAAACAATTATAATTGTTCAATGTTTTATCAAACTTTTTTTTTAAATTGATATAGATAACTTGTCTATCGTGATATATACAATAATATGGTTGTATTTTTGCTTAATTCCTGTGAGAATCCTGCTTATGACTGAAGCATTAAAGAGTGGGACTATCCAGGACTCACTGCAGTGTGATCAGACATCCACCAGATAGCTTCTGTTAGCAGATACAACTATCATCTAGTTCTCTTTTGAACTCATCAGGTCAATAGGGCTTCACTCGTGCTTAAACTGAAGAATGAGGCAACAATACATCCTTACATACTCCATCGTTTTATTGCCAAGCCCTAGTACACAGTGTGGAGCCACTCTTCTAAGCTAATAATATTTACTTTCATTATATCTTGTATCACTGTATCTTAAGTATCATTATCAAGTACCATTGTGATCACCGCATGACACGGCTGAACATATTACACAAAGAAGGAGAGAATAAGGAACTAGTTAGAATATTGCGTTGATATTTTTAAACTCTCACTAGCACTCACTGTAAATAAATGGAAAAATTTACAGTTGATAAACGTGATTAGTATCGGTATTGATACCAGTTGATCTCAGTCATCGATGATTGGAATCGGCAGCATAAAAACCCTGATTGGAACATCCTTTGCACAGACATTTTTTTGTGACGGCTGAATTGAATTACAATTAGAATTCGATAGTATTTATTTATCTGTACCGAACACGAAGCGTGTTACCTTCTTTATTGTGATGCTGACAATGACTCATTTTTTCTTTTCATTCCCGTCACAATCTTCTAAATCTCTCCACCTCTATTTAGATCTGTACTCGTATTCCTGTGTACTTCTTACTTCTACTGGGTAGAACAGGGAGCCTGTTGAATAGATTGAGCACTGCTGCCCCCTAGCTGCAGGCTTGTGTATTGTTCTAAAACGACTACTACAGTGTGTAACCCAAGTAATGTAAATCTCCCTTGCTGCTTGCGACACTGCTGCCCTCAAGGGTATTTGAGAAAACTGCTTTAGTCCAAAAGTTTACTGACTAGTGCAGGGGTCGGCAACCCGCGGCTCTAGAGCCGCATGCGGCTCTTTAGCGCCGCCCTAGTGGCTCTCTGGAGCTTTTTCAAAAATGTATGAAAAATGGAAAAAGTTGAGGGGGAAAAAAATATTTTTTGTTTTAATATGGTTTCTGTAGGAGGACAAACATGACACAAAACTCCCCAATTGTTATAAAGCACACTGTTTATATTAAACATGCTTCACTGATTCGAGTATTTGGCGAGCGCCTTTTTGTCCTACTAATTTTGGCAGTCCTTGAATTCACCTTAGTTTGTTTACATGTATATCTTTCTGCGACTTTCTAGGACGTGTTTTATGCCACTTATTTTTCTGTCTCATGTTGTCCACCAAACTTTTAATGTTGTGCATGAATCCACAAAGGTGAGTTTTGTTGATGTTATTGACTTGTGTGGAGTGCTAATCAGGCATATTTGGTCAGTGCATGACTGCGAGCTAATCGATGCTAACATGCTATTTAGGCTAGCTATATGTACATATTGCATAATTATGCCTCATTTGTAGCTATATTTGAGCTCATTTAGTTTCCTTTAAGTCATATTAATTCAATTTATATCTCATGACACACTATCTGTATGTAATATGGCTTTTAATTTTTTGCGGCTCCAGACAGATTTGTTTTTGTATTTTTGGTCCAATAAGGCTCTTTCAACATTTTGGGTTGCCGACCCCTGGACTAGTGTATTGTTTTTATGCTACTCAATCTAGGCTACGAACTCTCCTGAAGACTGCTAAGAAGAAGCTGCGGGATCAGGACAGAAGCGCTGGAGCTGACTTTTCCTCTCCAATGGACAGTCTCAAGATGGAGCTGGGAAGACACAGCCGGGCCGATAGATCTTTTGAAGGGAGGAGGGAAAAGGTATGTCCATTTGATATTTGATGAATGACTTCTACCTCCGCCGATGTATCATATTCCTTCATCTTCCTTTGTACAAACTGCCACCAGGTGAACGACCTGCAGGGGGAGCTAGAGAGGGGCGCGTACCAAGGCGCCCAGCTGGACAGGAGGCTGCTGGAGGAGGAGGTGCAAAACCTTAAACGCAGAGTGGAGTCCTCGCAGGTGGAGCAGAGGCAGATAGAGCAATATCGCCATGAGATAGAGGAGAAGGCCCGACAGGAAATAAAAGAGAAACTACAAGAAGTCAACCTCTTCTTGCAGGTAAGATAACACTGAACGGGTAAATATGTTGCACTGGAAGATACGGGATGTACAATCTGTGGCCATTTAAAGGGGAACATTATCACAATTTCAGAAGGGTTAAAACCATTAAAAGTCAGTTCCCAGTGGCTTATTTTATTTTTCGAAGTTTTTTTCAAAATTTTACCCATCACGCAATATCTCTAAAAAAAGCTTCAAAGTGCCTGATTTTAACCATCGTTATATACACCCGTCCATTTTCCTGTGACGTCACATAGTGATGCCAACTCAAACAAACATGGCGCATAGAACAGCAAGGTATAGCGACATTAGCTCGGATTCAGACTCGGATTTCAGCGGCTTAAGCGATTCAACAGATTACGCATGTATTGAAACGGATGGTTGTAGTGTGGAGGCAGGTAGCGAAAACGAAATTGAAGAAGAAACTGAAGCTATTGAGCCATATCGGTTTGAACCGTATGCAAGCGAAACCGACGAAAACGACACGACAGCCAGCGACACGGAAGAAAGTGAGGACGAATTCGGCGATCGCCTTCTAACCAACGATTGGTATGTGTTTGTTTGGCATTAAAGGACACTAACAACTATGAACTAGGTTTACAGGATATGAAATACATTTGGCAACAACATGCACTTTGAGAGTGCAGACAGCCCAATTTTCATCAATTAATATATTCTGTAGACATACCCTCATCCGCGCTCTTTTCCTGAAAGCTGATCTGTCCGGTTTTGGAGTGGATGTCAGCAGGCCAGGGAAGCTAGGGTCGATATTCTTCTCTTGATCATCTTCGGTGGCATAAGGGACGGTGTGAGCCAAGACATCCAGGGGGTTTAGCTCGCTCGTCTGCAGGAACAAACTGCCGCCATTGCTTGCCGTGCTACCGAGGGCCTTTGTCCCTGAATTGCTCACACACTCCGGCAGATTCAATGGGGGTCTGGCGGAAGATTTCTTTGACTTTATCGTTGGAAGTGCATCTGCTTTGAGTGTCGCAGGATATCCACACATTCTTGCCATCTCTGTCGTAGCATAGCTTTCGTCGGTAAAGTGTGCGGAACAAACGTCCAATTTCTTGCCACTTTCGCATCTTTGGGCCACTGGTGCCGTCCCTGTTCGTGTTGTTACACCCTTCGACAACACACCGACGAGGCATGATGTCTCCAAGGTACGGAAAACAGTCGAAAAAACGGAAAATAACAGAGCTGATTTGACTCGGTGTTTGAGAAAATGGCGGTTTGCTTCCCGTTGTGACGTCATCGCTCCGAGAGCGAATAATAGAAAGGCGTTTAATTCGCCAAAATTCACCCATTTAGAGTTCGGAAATCGGTTAAAAAAATATATGATCTTTTTTCTGCAACATCAAGGTATATTTTGACGCTTACATAGGTCTGGTGATAATGTTCCCCTTTAACCCTTGTGTGGTGTTCATATTGTTGTTACTCAGCCAGTGTTTGTGGGTCTGATGGACACGTTGCATTTTGTGGCTTTTAATGCCTCACAATCAAACACTTTTATGTTAAAATATTGAACAGATGTTTACCTTATCCCAAAAAACATCTGTAATGAAGTGCTTCGAGAGGCTGGTGAAGGAATACATTGTCTCCAGACTTCCCCCCATATTCGACCCATACCAGTTTGCTTACTGGCTGAGTAACAACAATATGAACACCACACAAGGGTTAAGATGGGACTTAAGTACCGTAATTTCCAGGCACATGTTTATAAGCCGCAACCACCAAATTTTTGGACAAATTCAATTTTGTACGTATTTTGGCCAAACCCGTCTTATTAGCCGCAGCTACACACATTGAAACATTAAAATATTCACATAGGCACTTGTGTTTATTCACAAATGTAACAAATGACCGTAAGCTACAGACCCTCATTTAATATTATGTATAGCTATACAACCGAACCGAAACCCCCGTACCGAAACGGTTCAATATAAATACACGTACCGTTACACCCCTAATATATATATATATATATATACCGGTATATATATATATATATATATATATATATATATATATATATATGTATATATATATATATATATATATATATATATATATATATATATATGACCCACAGTATGACATTAAGCTACTGACCCTCATTTAATATTATGTATATCTATGGGCCCACATGTATAATATCAATGTTAATGTAACTGAGAGTGTACAAATGGACCCAATAACCACTACCTCTAGGGGTCCCCACACCCCACTCTATTGATTTAGAAAGAAAAAAAAGAGAGGCACTAACTAAAATCCTTTAAAAAAAAAAAAGTTCTCAACAAAGTACATTGTACAATAGGCAGCAACAGTTAAAAAATGGAGCAAAACCGTATTATGTAAGAAAAAATAATATTAAAATATTAGTTTTTAATGTATGTATACCTTTTTTTTGCCTTTTCAAAGAAAATGTATGCATCATAGAAAATAATGCCATGACTTCATAATGACCACGCCCCTACCACTAGAGGTATTTTGGCAATCTGGGGAGAAACCTGAAATACACATGTGGAGGGGAAAATGTCATCCATCCATCTATAATCTACCGCTTGCCCCTCTCATGGTCGCGGGCGGCTAGAGCCTTTCAATTGTTAATAAAGGTCAGCCTCAAATAAACAGGAAACTGCGCGTGTGACGTAATCGCGTTAGACCACATGAAAAGTTGTCATGCCTTTAGATTAACCATTAAATAAACCATTCCCTAAGGCAAAGAAAATGACGATCATATTTTGTACAGAAGTAATACAGTGTAATTATTTAAATTTACACTTTTGTACATGCCACAATGACTCGCCTGCTGATGGCATCATATAGCGTCAAAAATAAAATGTGTCCTCTTTATTTTCTCCCAGATGTACACATATTACAAGGTGGAATATGTTAAAGTCATACATTTTGAGGTATCAAACTCAAAAGGAAACGCATGTAATAGGCTCTCTTGGCCTTCTTTAATATGTACGCTGTTAATGAGCTGTGATTGGAAATATTCCCAACTTGACTACATCTACTAGACAAATTAAATATGATTGGATTTTGTTTCTGTAAACATTTTTGTGTAGTTTTTATTTGTTGACTGAAACTTAAGTTAATTTTGGCATCGTCAACGGGCATTTGTTTTGAATTGCTTTTGTCTTTTTTCTGGCAGGGGAAAATAGACGATAACTAACACGAAAATTGTTAAGACAATGAAATTAACACTGCACCATGACCCATTCGGCAATTGTATTGGTCTAATGCAGGCATGGTCAATTATTTTAACTGAAGGGCCACATTGGTCAGTAAAAATGTGTCTGGGGGCCTGCATGTGTGTGCTTATGTATAGTATACACACACTTACAGTATACTGTGTATATATATATATGGCATGATAACAGCAGGATATTTCTGTGTAACAATCATGTGACTGATGATTGTGTGACAATATTCACCAGACTTATTTTAATTCTGATTTTTAAAGGGGAACATTATCACCAGACCTATGTAAGCGTCAATATATACCTTGATGTTGCAGAAAAAAGACCATATATTTTTTTAACCGATTTCCGAACTCTAAATGGGTGAATTTTGGCGAATTAAACGCCTTTCTAATATTCGCTCTCGGGAAGCAATCCGCCATTTTCTCAAACACCGAGTCAAATCAGCTCTGTTAATTTCCGTTTTTTCGACTGTTTTCCGTACCTTGGAGACATCATGCCTCGTCGGTGTGTTGTCGAAGGGTGTAACAACACGAACAGGGACGGATTCAAGTTGCACCAGTGGCCCAAAGATGCGAAAGTGGCAAGAAATTGGACGTTTGTTCCTCACACTTTACCGACGAAAGCTATGCTACGACAGAGATGGCAAGAATGTGTGGATATCCTGCGACACTCAAAGCAGATGCATTTCCAACGATAAAGTCAAAGAAATTTGCCGCCAGACCCCCATTGAATCTGCCGGAGTGTGTGAGCAATTCAGGGACAAAGGCCCTCGGTAGCACGGCAAGCAATGGCGGCAGTTTGTTCCCGCAGACGAGCGAGCTAAACCCCCTGGATGTCTTGGCTCACACCGTCCCTTATGCCACCGAAGATGATCAAGAGAAGAATATCGACCCTAGCTTCCCTGGCCTGCTGACATCAACTCCAAAACTGGACAGATCAGCTTTCAGGAAAAGAGCGCGGATGAGGGTATGTCTACAGAATATATTAATTGATGAAAATTGGGCTGTCTGCACTCTCAAAGTGCATGTTGTTGCCAAATGTATTTCATATGCTGTAAACCTAGTTCATAGTTGTTAGTGTCCTTTAATGCCAAACAAACACATACCAATCGTTGGTTAGAAGGCGATCGCCGAATTCGTCCTCGCTTTCTCCCGTGCCGCTGGCTGTCGTGTCGTTTTCGTCGGTTTCGCTTGCATACGGTTCAAACCGATATGGCTCAATAGCTTCAGTTTCTTCTTCAATTTCGTTTTCGCTACCTGCCACCACACTACAACCATCCGTTTCAATACATGCGTAATCTGTTGAATCGCTTAAACCGCTGAAATCTGAGTCTGAATCCGAGCTAATGTCGCTATAGCTTGCTGTTCTTTCCGCCATGTTTGTTTGTGTTGGCATCACTATGTGATGTCACAGGAAAATGGACGGGTGTTTATAACGATGGTTAAAATCAGGCACTTTGAAGCTTTTTTTAGGGATATTGCTTGATGGGTAAAATTTTGAAAAAAACTTCGAAAAATATAATAAGCCACTGGGAACTGATTTTTAATGGTTTTAACCATTCTGAAATTGTGATAATGTTCCCCTTTAACATGACCCTGAGCTTGTTTGTGTTATGTTTTTTGACACAATATTTTAGCTGCAAAACGTGTCACACATTCTGCTGTATGTGTGCTTGGTTTCCTTTTTTAAGGAACACTTTAAACGTGTGTAGGTTGTTCAGCGTTGGTGAAAGAAATTCCTAAAATGCCATAGGAAAGTGTGAAAGCTAAACACACAATACAAACAATCACAATATGACTGATTGAATGCTAAAAATATTATGACAGACCACCTCAAAAAACGGAATGGAATTTTACAGCCTTTTGGCTGAATAAAAGAATGTACATGGAAAAATTAATGTGGGATTTGTAATATTAACTATGAACGATAAAACACTGAATATTAGGAACGTATGTACGTCTCAAGATCGATCTTTTACCATATAACAAAATGCAACAAATATGCACAGCGAAATATGAACAAAAACAAAGGACAAAAAACACCCACAGATCCATACAATAATAATCCATATGATATCACTTCTCTGCAGAACAGGACTTTGTTGGAGAAATCTGCTTCCGCCGGCCAGTGAGATGTGACACAAACATCTCACTGGCTGCTCTGAAAATAAACCCCGCCCACTGTGCTTCTTGCCTGGTCTGCATGGAGCTGCTGTGACATAGATGACTGTAATAATTAGGGATGTCCGATAATGGCTTTTTGCCGATATCCGATATTCCGATATTGTCCAACTCTTTAACTACCGATACCGATATCAACCTATAATTGCAGTCGTGGAATTAACACATTATTATGCCTAATTTGGACAACCAGGTATGGTGAAGATAAGGTACTTTTTAAAAAAAATAAAAAAATAAGATAAACAAATTAAAAACATTTTCTTGAATAAAAAATAAAGTAAAACAATATAAAAACAGTTACATAGAAACTAGTACCGGTAATTAATGAAAATTAGTCAAATTAACTGTTAAAGGTTAGTACTATTAGTGGACCAGCAGCACGCACAATCATGTGTGCTTACGGACTGTATCCCTTGCAGACTGTATTGATATATATTGATATATAATGTAGGAACCAGAATATTAATAACAGAAAGAAACCACCCTTTTGTGTGAATGAGTGTAAATGGGGGAGGGAGGTTTTTTGGGTTGGTGCACTAATTGTAAGTGTATCTTGTGTTTTTTATGTTGATTTAATTAAAAAGATAAATAAAAAACGATACCGATAATTTAAAAAAAAACGATACCAATAATTTCCGCTATTACATTTTAACGCATTTATCGGCCGATAATATCGGCAGGCCGATATTATCGGACATCTCTAGTAATAATCTGTGTCTCACTCTAAAGTGCAGATTATACCCATTCGAATACTCTCCATTGTTCACAAGCCTTACGGTAATTTAAAAAATGCATGGCATATCATATTGGGGCCTGCAGTTTCGTTGGTAAGGGTTAAAACAATTATTTGGAGACATCCGGCTGGCCGTAATTTTCCCATGTCAGGTCTAATGTGACAAGGCTAAATTTATTGTCGGCATGTAAAGCTTGTGAACACGGAAAATCCATAAATTAGCTGCAGCATTGTATGGTTGAAAGTGTGGGGAAAAGTAGTGGCTTATAGTCTGGAAATGATGGTAAATTCCTCAGATAAGATTCAAGACCTTTTGAAAGAAAGGAAGATTAGTTTTGATTGATGCTAAACCGCTGTGTCTTAAAATGTATACCCTCAATGTTTCTCTTCCAGTCCCAAGCGGCCACACAGGAGGCAGAAAACCAGATTAAAGCGGCCAATGAAGCCAGCCTGTGCTTAAAGATCCAAGAGCTAGAGAGCGAGCTGAACCGAACCAGAACCGTCCAACATGACACGCTCAACCAGAGGGAGTCCACGCTCACAGAGCTGGAACGATACAAAGAACTGTACCGAGAGGAGCAGATGCTGCGCAAGTCCCTGTGTGCTGATCTACAGAGGTTTGAACATAGCCGCTTTTAAAGACACACGGTGTAATCAAACAACTGAGACAATGTGCTGTTGCCTGTCTTCAGTACAAACCACCAGCTCACAGAAGCCAGTTCCAGGTTGGTGAACGAGCACAGCAGGGCTTTCATCGCCTCCCCAGGACCACTAGGGGGCGTGGTTCCCCTAGTTTCACCAGCCAGCACATTGGGGGCGCCATACAAGGGCTTTGCCTCAAGACTGCTCAACACTTCAGTGGCTGAAGCACAGAGCAGCAGTGTGGAGGACTATTTGGCCCAGGTATGTCACAATAATGTGTACATTAACCCATGCAAGGTGCTCTGTGAACTACTTATACATACATATTACACCAAGGATCAAAGCTGTCACAACATTACAACACCTGAAGTTTGAGAGCATGTTGGCACCACATTGGCTGTATCGTATGACCGCTAACAAGCTGGAGGATTCCTCGGCAGCAGCGTTAAGTCTGCTGTAAACCAAGCTGCAGCCTACAAAGTAGGGCTGCACGATTTTGAGGAAAAAAACCTTATTGCGATTTGTCTCTCTAAAGTTGCAATTCGATTTGCGATTTTTATATTTTGTACAAAAAAATGCATAAAACTGCAAAAAAACCAACTGAAGGAAGACATGTTACTTTTAGACTGTCAATCAACATATTCCAATCTCAAAGTGCCACACATTAAAACAATATACAATAATTTACTTCCAAAAATATTTGGCTTTGTGCTGACATACGCAGAGCTTTTGTCTACATCACGCTGTTAAACTGAATCGATAATTGATAAAAACTATACAGTGTTTATAATTTAATGTTATCACAATATATACAGCAGGGGTCACCAACCTTTTTGAAACCAAGAGCTACTTCTTGGGTACTGATTAATGCGAAGGGCTACCAGTTTGATTACACACTTAAATAAATTGCCAGAAATAGCCAATTTGCTCAATTTACCTTTAACTCTATGTTATTATTAATAATAAATTATATTTATCTTTGTGGAAACACTGAGAAATCATTAAGATTAATGATTTCTCACAATAAATATATATAGAAACAGATAAATATCAATATGCAACACTTTATTTTTATATTTTCTCTAAGTGCACATTTTTCAAATTGAACATTTTCAAATGATCACTTTTAAGACAGTCTTGTGAAATCACAATATCCCATTTTAACTAGCTAGCCACTAACATTTTTTAATAAATCATGAATTACTTTGCACCATGTTTGTACAAATAATAACTCATGTAAAATAAGTAAACTCTCAAATTTTTAAATAAATCATGTACCACTTTGAACTGGACACCAAATCTGTTATCTGTTTTTTTGTCAGTTAGTGAAGACCAAGTCTCTAAAATATTTTCTTGGATTTTCAGATTCTATTTGAGTTTTGTCTCTCTTAGAATTAAAAATGTCGAGCAAAGCGAGACCAGCTTGCTAGTAAATAAATAACATTTAAAAAATAGAGGCAGCTCACTGGTAAGTGCTGCTATTTGAGCTATTTTTAGAACAGGCCAGCGGGCTACTCATCTGGTCCTTACGGGCTACCTGGTGCCCGCGGGCACCGCGTTGGTGACCCCTGATATACAGTATATATATTATTATTGCAGGTAATTTTTCGAAAGGATATCAACTTTTATTTGTCATTACTGTAGAATAGTTTACTATTGTACTGTAATTGCAAGGTAAATAACTTTGTTATCCTGAATAAATAAACAAAAAATAATCTGGACTCATTTCTGTAAGCAGATATTGAACAGCTTAAAATGCATTTTTTTCCCAGTTGGAAAAATGAGGTCCGACATTGTCTTATCACGTGATCGCGGCATTCTTGCTCGTTTGTCTGTATTGATGGGCTTATATTGCCCATCCGATTTGAAGCTGAAATATTTCCACAACGGGACATTTGGCTTTATAATCGTCATTCCTCCTAATTTGTGTTACTTTGCGGTACTTCTCACTGGCGCGTCACAAGGCTTTCTGTACTGTGTGCGTGTTGGCGGCGGGCCGAGACAAAGATTGTGCATGAGTGAAAAGAGGGGTCACTCTTTTCACTTAATTCCACTGTTACATAAACAAGCTCAGTTGCGAAGAGCGATGAACAAATTAAGACGTCTTTAGAGATGAACAAGCGCGAGACTCAGCAATTCTGATTGGCACTGTCACTCAAATGCCGTTGACCGTGGAGAAAAAAAAAAAAACTCAGCTTCTTGCAGTTATTTACCGCACTAATTAAAACCTTGATGTAGATTTAGATTAATTGTGCAGCCCTTCCACAAAGCCAGTACATACATAATTAATGACGGTTAGGCCTACCTTTGATGCTTTTAAAATAAATGTGTGTCGTAGTATCCGGACATCCCCAAAAACATCACAATGTGTTTCCGCATCGGCCAGATCCAGTGGCTATTCTCTAGAGCACATTCAAACGTGGATTCAGAAATGACATCTTTGTGCATCTTCATGGTACAGCTAAGCTTTGATGAGTCATAAAGGCTATCATACTTAACCTCTGATTGGTCAAACAAGATCATTTAAACTGGCCAATGGCTCTTTAGGATGGAGGTGCATGTAAAGGGAGAGGCTTCTTTTAGAGCGGGGGGTGTCCAAGGTGTGCCCCGCAGCTCATTGTGCATCAATTTGCCTAAAATGTATAAAAAGAAAAAAAAGATTCTTTGTTTAAATTCACATTTTTTGACCAACTTGAACCATTTGATACTGAAAAATCTAATTTCATAAACTTTCTTTCTTTCTTTCTTTCTTTAGTTTATTTCGAACATGAACACACTTACAGCATAATACATCACACAATTTCATATAATTTTATTTTACATCATGCCCGAAAAGGAGTAGGAAGAAGCAAAGCTTACCGGTATTTAATCCTACCCCTTTCCCACTTCGGAGCGTTTACAAATATATAGAATCATTTACTGACCTTTTTATATAATAAAATAACATCTATGAATTAGTATACACAACAGTTTTGTAATATTTAATTAATTAATTCAGTCATTATTAACATACTGAGATGAAAAATATCTTATTTCCAATAAGGTTGGAAATATTTCTCATAATTCTTCTTCTTTGTACTTTGTAAGCACTATTATTTTGAACAACCTCTTGAACTGGATCATATGAGTACAATTTTGAACTTCTTTACTTAATCCATTCCATAATTTAATTCCACATACTGATATGCTAAAAGTTCTAAGTGTTGTATGTGCATATAAATGTTTTAAATTATTTTTTCCTCTAAGGTTATATTTCTCCTCTTTAGTTGAGAAGAATTGTTGTACATTCTTTGGTAGCAGGTTATAGTTTGCATTGTATATCATTTTAGCTGTTTGCAATTTTACCAAATCATCGAACTTTCATTTTTTTAACTCAATAAATAAAGGGTTTGTATGTTCTCTATATCCAACATTATGTATTATTCCATACTTGCTAACCCTCCCGGATTTTCCGGGAGACTCCCGAAATTCAGCGCCTCTCCCGAAAACCTCCCGGGACAAATTTTCTCCCGAAAATCTCCCGAAATTCAGGCGGAGCTGGAGGGGGCGTGGCCTGAGTCCACTTTCCCACAATATAAACAACGTGCCTGCCCAATCATTATAACTGTAGAATGATCGAGGGCGAGTTCTTGGTTTCTTATGTGGGTTTATTGTTAGGCAGTTTCATTAACGTCCTCCCAGCGCGGTAACAACACACAACAGCAGTCATGTTTTCGTCTACAGTAAAGCAGTTCGTCTGCGTAAACAGCAATGTTTTGACACTCTTAAACAGGACAATACTGCCATCTAGTGTATTTGATGAAAGCACTTTTGTGCGTGCCACACAGCAATGCATCATCACCCTGTTCAGCATGGTTAGAAAGATAGTGACAGAGAATAAAACAAGGATGGACAATTCAACCCTTAACTCAACAATGACTAGATGAGGGTTATGTGTGTGTATATGTGTAAATAAATGAACACTGAAATTCAAGTATTTCTTTTATTTATATATATATATATATATATATATATATATATATATATATATATATATATATATATATAAATAAACTAAATATATATTTATAGCTAGAATTCACTGAAAGTCAAGTATTTCTTATATATATATATATATATATATATATATATATATATATATCCATCCATCCATCCATTTCCTACCACTTATTCCCTTCGGGGTCGCGGGGATATATATATATATATATATATATATATATATGAAATACTTGACTTGGGGAATTCTAGCTGTAAATATACTCCTCCCCTCTTAACCATGCCCCCAACCACGCCCCCCGCCCCCACCTCCCGAAATTGGAGGTCTCAAGGTTGGCAAGTATGTATTATTCTAACTGATCTTTTTTGTATCACGGTTAGCGAATGTAGCGCACATTTGTAGTTATTTCCCCATATTTCTGCACAATAACTCAGATATGGTAACACTAGCGAGCAGCAGAGAATATGAAGTGATTTTTGGCCCAGGACGTATTTTGCTTTATTCATTATTGAAATGTTTTTTGCCAACTTAATAAATAATAATACATTCAAATTGATCAGTAACATTAACTCAGGAACACAAAATATAAAACACTTTAACCAAAAAAACAAAAATGAACAAAAATATTTGTGCTAATTTTTTTAATAATCGAAATGAAGAAGTCAAGATAAATGGCTTCGATGAGCATGTTTTGTAGTGCACAGGTTTTCGAAGCGGGGTTTGAAGCATCATACTGATAAAACATGTTCCCAGCATTCATAAAAGTTTAAGTATGCAGGGAGCCACTTAAATACTTCATCAATCAAATCAAAGTTTACTTATATAGTCCTTAATCACAAATGCAATACTTTTTGTGCACTTTTTGGGGAGTTTTGCCTATCATTCACAATCCCTAGGTAACACATATTTTTCTTTTTTATGCAATCCAAACGGAATTGGCTAACATTGCAGCTAATTTCGCCCATAAAGCCCTCTAAAAACATCCCAAAACCGGCATACTTAATTTATCTCGGGACCTGAATATTAACCAAGTATTAGCGATATTGTTATTATAAGCGATAATGCAGACAAACAATTTTTAGCACAGTGATCAGAGCTAACCTACTTATATTGCTATATTGACTAACTTGAGCCAGTGAGCTGCTGCATCGCCTCTGAGTTGGTGAAAGTTAATTGTAGATGATAAATCATGCCTCTCACCTCTATAGTAGAAGGTTGTGGACATAAACGAAGAAGTTGGTCAACTTTGACATTCAACTTAGACCTGGAGATGGCGAGAAAGGCACAAAAAGACGCTCGTTTGCGGAACTTTTTTTTTTAACACTTTGTGAGGATTATGTTTAATTCTTCATCTAAAGGGAAGATATAAACATCCCATCAGTCAGCATCCCAGTGAGAGCAGACATTATACAGTGAGTGATTGTTTTATTATGTTTGTAGTTTGTATATCTTGTTCAGCACCAAGCAATACTGCTACCGGTACTTGATGCTTAGTGTTTGTTGTTGAAGGGAAAAGCGGACGTTGTGATGCGCCTGTGAAAGTAATACGCCGCCATATGCTTAGAATGAGCAAAGTAAGTGTTATTATGAATGTGCCTGTTGCTACATTACATGCATGCTTATAGCATGTATATACAATAATAATGGATGTTTTTGGATGTTTTTTTGAGCGCTTTATAGGCGGTATAGAGAGAACTCCCATTGGGTCTGTTGTTAACTGACTTTTGCTAACGTTCATTTACAATTAGAATACATGAAAAAAAGAAAAATGTGTTCTTGTCTTACATAAGAATTGTGAATTATGACAAAATCCCTCCCCAAAAAGTGCAGTTCCCCTTTAAGATGTGAAAACATTGAAGAATCAAGCTTTTATTGCAGTGATTCTAAAATGGTGTACCATCTAGTACAGACCTGGGCAAAATAAGGCCCGGGGGCCACATGCGGCCCATTGAGCTTTTCAATCAGGCCTGCTGGACATTCCCAAATAATTTGTTTAGATCTTTAAGATGGAAACTGTAGCTGCATTATGATGTGCAGTGATTTTTTCAAATTACCGGAAGTCTTGAACTACACAAAATATGTCAATGGTTGGAATCTTCGCTTTTGCATTATATACAAGTTATTATGGTAATCTAAGTCACAGCAGCTCAGACGAGGCACCAAGCAGTGTGTTCATATTTCGCTGTGTTTGTTGCATTTTTGTTGTGTTTCGCTTGATTGTAAATAATGTCTATCGAGAGGGGGAGTGACGTTCATATGTTGTCAATATTCAGTGTTTTATCGTTGATAGTTAATATTGTAAATCCCACATTCTTTATTTTCATGTACATTCTGGGTGTCTCATTCAGTAAAAAAAAAGTTAAAATTCCAGTCCGTATTTTAAGGTGGTCTGTCATAACGTTTTTATTTCAGATATACCAGACCCCAGACACATTTTTTTCTCTAAATTTGGCCCCCGAGTCAAAATAATTGCCCAAGCCTGACCTAGTGGTACGCCAAATAATTAATTCATTAAATATTCAAACACAGTGTTACTGTTCAAACTGTGTGTAATGTTACAGTGGCCAAAAATATTTATTATACTTGTTAAATAAAACCTCTGCCTTGTTTTTAACGAATACTTGGGCCTACTACGCTACTGTTTTTTATTGGTGACCATTATGGTTGTTCCAAGTGTTTTCTGAGGTCGTACTCAGTGAAAAAAGTTTTAGAGAACCACTGCTTTATTGTGGTAGCAAGATTATAACGAACCATCCTGTAGTTGCTGAGATGAATGTTAAATCCTTCTTCACGAAAGCGTTACAGGATGTTTGTTTCTTTAGATGCAGCATCAGTTGGACAGAAGCATATCCAGAGAGCTGAACAAAGGTGAGTGGAAACACATCACATTGTCTCTAACAGGTGTCAAACTTGTTTTCATTGAGGGCCACATTGCAGTTATGGCTTGTAAGTAGGGCTGCGAATCTTTGGGTGTCCCACGATTTGATTCAATATCGATTCTTGGGGTCACGATCAGATTATGAATCGATTTTTTCGATTCAACGCGATTCTCAATTAAAAAATGATATTTTTCCGATTCAAAAGGATTCTCTATTCATTCAATACATAGGATTTCAGCAGGATCTACCCCAGTCTGCTGACATGCAAGTAGAGTAGTAGATTTTTGTAAAAAGCTTTTATAATTGTAAAGGACAATGTTTTATCAACTGATTGCAATAATGTAAATTTGTTTTAACTATTAATTGAACCAAAAATATGACTTATTTTATCTTTGTGAAAATATTGGACACAATGTGTTGTCAAGCTTATGAGATGCGATGCAAGTGTAAGCCACTGTGACACTATTGTTAATTTTTATTTTTTTTATAAATGTCTAATGATAATGTCAATGAGGGCTTTTTAATCACTGCTATGTTGAAATTGTAACTAATATTGATACTGTTGTTGATAATATTCATTTTTATTTCACTACTTTTGGATTGTTCTGTGTCGTGTTTGTGTCTCCTCTCAATTGCTCTGTTTATTGCCGTTCTGAGTGTTGCTGGGTCGGGTTTGGTTTTGGAATTGGATTGCATTGTTATGCTGTGTATTGTTTTGTTGGATTGATTAATAAAAAAAAAAATTTAAATAGATTTTTGAAAAAAGAGAATCGATACTGAATCGTACAACGTGAGAATGGCGATTTGAATTTGAATCTATTTTTTTCCACACCCCTACTTGTAACAGTTAATTATATATTAATATTATTATAATATGATAATAAATGAAAATAAGCATCCCCCATGATTGTATTACACAATTGCCTATGCATTTGATTATTATGTATATTTTTACATACACACTAAGAAAGTATGTAGATATTGTGGTAAACAAAAAATGGCAGTGAAGTCATCATAATTTTACTGTAAAATGTACTGTATTTCTTATAGAATTTTATTGTAAATGGAAAAACAGTACAACTATTTTTTACAGTAAAATTCTAGTGACTGAGCTGCTTTTTTTTTAATTGTAAAATGTATTGTCATTTTCTACAGTGTACAATTTGATGGATAACTTGCTTTGAAATCATAAGCAGATACAGTATTTAAATATTTATCTTAACAAAAACTATTTTTGGAATGTATAGTAATATAATATTTGATGCAATATTGGATAATATTAAAGTTTAAAATATATGTATTGATGTATTGTTTCTATCAAAATGGAGATAGAAAGAATAAGTGCCTTGTTAATGCCTATTATTTCCAGGCGTTATAAAATGATGTAGCGGGCCAAATCTGGCCCCCAGGCTTTGAGTTAGACACCTGTGGTCTATGCTGTAACTTTGGTGTGGGTGTGTGTATGTGACCGCAGTCTCTCCCCTCCCCACACATAGCCTCAGCGGAACTTGACGTCTCCTTGGCCCGCATGTCTCCAGTGGGCTCTGCCTCCAGGGTGGAGTTGGATCCTGTTAGCAGAGCAAAACAGCAGTACTTGGAGGTCCTGAAGAAGAACCATGAGATCTGAAGAACCACTAGAGACAGTCCCCAGCAGTAGAACCTGGAGGTAGACAAAGAACGTCCACATTTTACCGGCACAAGTCGACTGACCTCAAAGGGGGTTGTTTATATACGAGCACAACGCACTTAAGCACTCAGGAAGTGATCGCACTGATCGGCCAGACTCTCAGATACACTCACACAATCTGATGGAATCCATAAATATCAGTCATTAAGATATTAGATTGAAGATGTATCTAGTGGCTGATCAGTGCATGTACACTACAGTGTGTACACATATTCTGTATTGCTTTATGAAACGGAATCCTAGCATTTTTTGTCACTATTCCGGTTTAATCATCAACACAGTATTCACAGGTCTCATTTCTAATTCTGCTTTGATTCATTGACCCCGAAGTTCCACTGAATGCGGACCGGCCGCAGACCGGCTTCACCGCGGGAGGGCGCCGCCATTTAACCGTCTAACAATCCCCGCCGCAGTTCTGTCTTGCAGAGAAATAGCGCTGCCTTTTACGAGATCTGGCGAATCCGCGCATAATCACGTGATAAGGGAGGTCAGCGTTTCCCCTTAATGTAATTGAATGTGACACACCGCCACACCTTGAAAACAAGTTTTTTTTTTAGTTGAAGACAAAATAAAGTAATATAATGTATTGTAACTCCCAGAAGGAATCACACAAAGTCCGACACTATTTTTAACTTTTATTACCAATCTTATGATAATAAACAGCACAATTCCAACAAGGTTTACCTCCCGCGCAAACACTTCCCCGGACACACAACAACACTTCCTCATCTTTTGCCAATCACCTTTCAGGCACGGACGGTGTGTTTGCAAACATGGGAAAAAGTGTGAAATACGATCCGCCTTGAAAATGGGGAATTTTATTTTGAAAGTAGACCTGATACTATATATTGTGTTTGTGCATGACTTCCTGTCCAGCACTAGCAGATTTTAGCTGAATTGAACGGATTTGTTGCGGCGTATACTTAGTGCTAGAATGCGGAACGGCAACGGCAAGTCGGTGACGTTCTGCGGGCGGTGGAAATTGACGTATGGACTTGAATAAAAACGGAAAGAGTGCGCTGGCGCACATGTGCCAGGCCGCGACTGTACCGCATTCAGTGGAAATCCGGGGGTTCTTCAATATATATTTAGCCTTGTTTGGGACGTGCCATCAAATGGTGAAATATTGTTTTAGGTAAATGTATGTGCGTTTTTAAAGGTACTTTTGAAAGTGTTATGTTTTTATGTATAAACTAAACAAAAAAGCTGGATTTTCAGCTTAGACTTAAACTTTTATACATTTTTGCACGACTGTCCAACCACATGTTGTCTCTGCTGCTGGCTAATGGATTGTAGTTAAAAAATACTGATTAAAATATTAATGATATGGGAATACAGCATCATTATGCATACTGTATATCTAAAGAAGCCTGTAAATAAAACTGTAAAACCCCAATCTTGAACTGACAAAGCCAATAAAATGATTATTTAGATATACGGTACTCACTTTTTTTAAATGTTAGTTTCATTATTATTAATGAGTGGAGGGGGTGTGATTTACATTATTTTGCATAATTGTTTGTAATTTAAATACTTTACCTTGTATGCGCATGTATTTTTTTGAAGAGTAGAACTGTCAAACAATAATTTTTTAATAAGATTAATCACACTTTTGAATTTTGACTAGTTGCAGTAATTTACTTGCTATTTTGACACAAATGCAATTTGATTTGATTTGATTTTAAAACATACCTAATTTTTTTAAATGTTGTATTTGAATTCACGTCATTTATTTGCTCAAAACTTCGTAAAAGTGTATGTATGAGTGTGTGCATATATATATATATATATATATATATATATATATATATATATATGCAATTTCCAATGCCAACAAAAAAATTTACTCAAAACACGCTCCAACGTAGTATTAGTAGTTTATTTTGGCCTTGTTAAAAACAAAGCCAAATATATATTTTTTTTTTTAATTTTTTTTTTTAAAGGAAATAATCTTAAAAACATTACAGTAAAGTACAGAAATAGAAAAAAATATTTCACAATGGAAACACATAAAAAATTAAAACAATACGCAATGGTTAGGGTTTTTCATATCCAAAAAGGAGTGGGGAAAAAGTGAAACGTATTTACTCCCACACTTTATTTTTATTTAAATAACTAGCTTTCTTATCATCATTACTTTTATATACTATAATTAATTTACCGGTCTTATTACAATATATTATCAATAATCTTTTACCCACTTTACTCACTTTTCTTTGACACAAAAATACAGTACATACATACAATATACACATATATAGTCACATGAATACAAATACTAATACAACGTAGGTTAAGTAAGGCCCTCCTTTGTACGTTGGCTTTGCGATTGACATGATACTGATTAGCATTAGCAATTGTACGTGGCGATTTCAAATTTGTTCATGAAAACTACGACTAAGATACACGTTACAATCAAACAGCTGGTGCTTAAAAAGTACAGCACTTACAGTTTTAACACTTTTTAGGGCGCAACAAAAGACTAGATATAGCAAGGTGTTCAACTTGCAAATGTGATTGCCACTTAATGTTATACTTGAAAAGACTCAGAAATGTGTAATAAAACAAGATACAACAACTGGATATTAGTTATCATAATAAATTCATCTTTAAATGTTGCAATAAAAAAAATTGATTTTATTAGCAGAAAAAATATTTATTAACAAAGTACAGAAAATTAATACTGTTGTGTACCTGGAACCGGGAATTGGCACCGTATCGGTTCAAATGTATACAGTACCTATACGTTGAAAACACTCATAAAAAAAAAAATCATATGGTTGTTAAGAGAACATAAATATTTACAAGATGGCCTGAATGAATGATTAGTTTATAACATGATCCAGATTGCAGGTGTTTCGTTCGCTCTATTAGGGGAAAAAGCATATTTCCATCAATATTTCATGCAGTATCTTATCCGCCCCTCATTAGTCATATTTTGATATATATCCCTGTGCACAAACACTGTAAAAGCATGAACGTATGCGGCGGTTAGGAAACTATTCCCCTCACTTATTCAAATGAGACAACGTGCGTCTGTTCCTGGCTTTGATCCACCCCCGTGTGCGTCAGCCTCAAATGTTAGATATTCAAATGTGGTCACATTTTATTTTGGTTTGCTTTCCAGCGGATGGGCACATCTGACAGGCTGACTATTAAATGTTATTATTTCTCTCCCCCTTCCCCAATCGATGCCACTTCATAGACGTGAGAAACGCAAAGCTTGTTTTGATTGAGGAGGTTACACGCACCGCGTTACAAACAGACACGTTGTGAATTAAAGAAGAAAAGGAGTTGAAAGGACTGTTTTCTGAGACGTTCTGATGGTTAAAAACAAACGTCTTCTTGCCGGGTCGTCTTTCGTCTGTGATGCCCAGTCAAAAAAAAACAAAAAAAACAAGTTTGTTAACCGGGGCCATTTTATTTGGAAGTCTTGTCATGCTATATAATAGGAACGTTACTCTCTGTTCATTTTATTCTAATTATCTGCATTTGTCAGTTGTGTTTGCAGGTGACCCCCAAGTTGTGACTCTTTCAGGTAAAACTTTTACATTTCAGACATATGGACAACCCATGGCAAAAATGATGGAATCAGCAGACTTGGAGGACGTTGCTTCAGTTGTTTGGTTTTGTAGGGGAAAAAAATCAGATAACAAACACCACACGAAACTATAGTTGTTTCAATTGGCAACATTATGGCTTGTTTTGTGGTTGTTTTTATATCGCGCAATATAAAATTACGGAATCTGTCCAATTCTCAGGAAAAAAAATATGGAATCATTAAAAACAAACAAAAGTTTGTTGCACCACCTCTGGCTTTTACAACAGCTTGCAGTCTTTGAGGCATGGACTTGAAGGGAAAATGCACTTTTTTGTGGAATCGTTCACAATCGTCATGAAATCACGACGGATGTATTTAAAAAAAATGCATTTTAACTCGTAAATAAGGGTCCGCTGACAGGGGAGCCAATGAGAGGTCTTCTATTTTGCCCATAAAACCCAATAAAAAGGCATTTTGTAACTTGAATATTAACCAAGTATTAGTGATAATGTTATTTTAAGCGCTAACTCAAACTATTTATAGCGGGGCCGTAATCTGGAGCTTGCGTGCCAATGATGACATCATCGACTGATCAGCTGCTTCTCGTTTCCTTGCTCGTCAAACTTTACATAGATCATAAATCATGCCCCTCACATGGATAGTAGGACGCGGACGTATTCCGACAAGTTTGTACACTTTGACAGCCAATTTAGACCCGGAGATGGCGAGAACGACACGGAAAGACGTTTGATATATGGACATCCTATCAGTCGGCATCCTAATGACAGCAGACTTTGTACAGTAAATGATGTTTTATTATGTTTGTTGGCTCTCATAAGGTATGCAGTGAGCAGTGTTGAGACTAATGCGTTACAAAGTAACGCGTTACTGTAATGCCGTTAGTTTCGGCAGCATACTTGCCAACCCTCCCGAATATTCCGGGAGACTCCCGAATTTCAGTGCCTCTCCCGAAAATCTCCCGATTTCCAGCCGGACAACTATATTGGGGGCGTGCCTTAAAGGCACTGCCTTAAGCGTCGTCTCTCACCTGAAAAGGAGACTGTTAAAAATGTCTCCGTCATCCATAGGGACGGCGTGGCGCAGTGGAAGAGTGGCCGTGCACAACCCGAGGGTCCCTGGTTCAATCCCCACCTAGTACCAACCTCGTCATGTCCGTTGTGTCCTGAGCAAGACACTTCACCCTTGCTCCTGATGGGTGCTGGTTAGCGCCTTGCATGGCAGCTCCCTCCATCAGTGTGTGAATGTGTGTGTGAATGGGTAAATGTGGAAGTAGTGTCAAAGCGCTTTGAGTACCTTGAAGGTAGAAAAGCGCTATACAAGTACAACCCATTTATCATTATTTATCTATAACCCATAAAGTAGGCAGGCACGGAACTATTTCTCAGCGTGTGTTTATTCCAGCCGGCATGTTAATACACTGACACACAACATCCGGATTCCCATCATGCATTGCTTCAAAACTACGGCATATAGAAAATGCCCACATCACTCAAAATCCAGTCCGCATTTTCTCTGCGACCTTGCTTGCGGTCCTGCAGGTGTATGAAGTTAAAGTTAAAGTCCCAATGATTGTCACACACACACTAGGTGTGGTGAAATTTGTCCTCTGCATTTGACCCATCCCCTTGTTCACCCCCTGGGAGGTGAGGGGAGCAGTGGGCAGCAGCGGTGCTACGCCCGGGAATCATTTTTGGTGATTTAACCCCCAATTCCAACCCTTGATGCTGAGTGCCAAGCAGGGAGGTAATGGGTCCCATTTTTATAGTCTTTGGTATGACTCGGCCGGGGTTTGAACTCACAACCTACCGATCTCAGGGCGGACACTCTAACCACTAGGCCACTGAGTAGGCGGAGAAGCACATTAGCACACAGCACTGCAGAACAAGAACGTGAACGGATGCAAAATGGACATAAGAAACTTTTTCAAGAAAGTAAGTATTCATCACTGCTTGTATTAAAATGTATTAGCTCCACTTTACACCAGGTCTGTGTTTGACAAAAAGTTACATTCCCACTCTAAAACAATGCTGCTACTTAGTTAGCTAGTTAGCCTGAAATGCATCATGAAGGTCCTGGTTATTTATAAAGTTAAATGTGCACTCTTTTTTACCATTTGCTATCTTTGGGGTTACTTCCTTCTGGAGCATCAGCTGTGTTTCTCACTTTACAAATGGAGGAGAACAGGAGCTGAGCTCATTCACGTATGACTATCATCCGTAGATAATAATAATAATCACTCCACAACCCCTATTGACCTGTAGGAGTCAGGGCAGAGGAGCACATAAAGTGAGAGGGGAGAGGCCTCTACTGGAAAGGTGAGTAGGAGAATAATGATACATATAAATAAATATTAAAACAATTTTTTTTTTAAATGGCTTATCGATAAGCCATTTGTTTTATTTATTTCTGGGTGGATCATGTTGACTATTGGTCCTCCTAATTGTCAATCATTCTGGTGATGTTACGTAAGGACATATACATACATACATATATATATATACATACATACATACATACATACATACATACATACATATATATATATATATATATATATATATATATATATATATATATATATATATATATATATATATATATATATATATATATATATCTCAAATAAAACAAATGGCTTTTCGATAAGCCATTTTTTATTTATTTATTTATTACAACGCCAAAATAGGCCTAACAACGCCAATGGTTGTAATTCTGTAGCACTTTGAGATTTGGAATCAAATGTAAAGTAGATTACAAATACAATCTATTATATAAATAAATTATATATATATATACATATACTTTGAGATTTGGAATCAAATGTAAAGTAGATTACAAATACAATCTATTATATAAATAAATAATATATATGTATATATATATTATATAAATACATAATATATGTATATATATATATATATATATATATATATATATATATATATTATGTATTTATATAATAGATTGTATTTGTAATCTACTTTACATTTGATTCCAAATCTCAAAGTGCTACAGAATTACAACCATTGGCGTTGTTAGGCCTATTTTGGCGTTGTAATAAATACATAAATAAAAAATGGCTTATCGAAAAGCCATTTGTTTTATTTGATATATATATATATATATATATACTGTATGTCCTTACGTAACATCACCAGAATGATTGACAATTAGGAGGACCAATAGTCAACATGATCCACAACATCCTCTGTCCATCCATCCATCTCTACCGCTTATTCCCTTTGGGGTAGCGGGGAGAGCTGGAGCCTATCTCGTATACCTTTAAGTCGTTCATATATATATATATATATATATATAAGAAAAACCCAGACACCATCTTTGTAGTCATTTTTCTCCTGCGTGGACTTCCGTCTTCCTTTACAATGAGTGAAGCTGCACGAAACCTTGTGTCTGCAATTGTAAATAATTTAGTTTTTAAGTTTTGTGTTTCTTGTAGAATCCATATAAAGTAATATACATTAGCCTATTGTTAAAATAATAAAAAAAACATAATTAAATATATTTGTTTTATTGTATTGTTACATTAATAGCTGTTGTATTGTTATAGGATGGCTTGTTAAACATTTCATAGGATTTTCAGAGGGAGGAAAAACCAAGACATTTAATATATAATGTAAAATGAATAAATACATAAAAAGAAAAAAAATGGTTAAAAGCCATCGTCCCGGAGAGCATTTAATTTCGTCCCGTGCATTTTTTTTACTGTCCCCGGGACAACGGGACTACATTAATCTCAAGCCCTGGAAGTTACATTTTATTGTTTGCATTATTTGTTTCATCATTGAAATTTGAAGATGGTCCCTCAGCTCTTTGACAGCTTTGGCTCTTTTTCAGATCAGCAGACGGACTCTTAAGTCTTTTTTATTTACAGTATATATAAACGTTTCTCATTTCTATTCAGACATCCATATATATTTAATTTCCTTAACGACCTGCCATAATATATATATATATATATATATTATATATAAGCCAAATTATCCCGATCCAGATATTACTTTAATTCAAGTAATTAAGTAATATTTCCAGGGTTTGAATTTACAACCATTTTAGTCACATATGTGCCCAAAATGTAATCTGTGCAACTTCAAAATATTTGGGAACAAACAATTATTGAATTGTGAGCGAAAGTGGTGGCATTAGCCTCTATGTTGTGAATTAATAACATAGAGGCTAATGCCATGACTTTCATTGTGTTTCAGTGTATCTTGAAGGATCAAGCAAGTAATTGTTTCTTGTTGATGCTGTAAACAAAATGTCACTGTGCAAACCCATGTTTGTTGTTGTACTGAACACAGACTGAAAATAAACCGACTGAAATAATAATAATAACAATGAATAATTTCTAATAAGTCTTCGCTCACATCCTGTGCATCTCCTGGGGGCTAAGCCCCCCTGTCCTTAAAAGCTAGTGACGCCCCTGTATGTATATATATATATATATATATATATATATATATATATATATATATATATATATATATATATATGTAACCGAGGGTTTATATATGTCGCCTATACGGTATGAAACTACAAAATAATAAACACGGAATCTCCAGTTTACACGAGGACCCTTTATTTACCTTCTTTTCAAAACCTTCGCTCCACTCCACCACGTGATCTCACTTCCGCTCTTAGCGCCTTCAAAATAAGAGCTCAAGGCATATACTGTATGACAGCGTATAACAGGAACTTAACATCACCAAGAGGAAAGCCCATAAAAATAGGTTACATACCTCCCCTCCTACAAAAGGAAACGTCCTCGTTTCAACACCATAACAGAATATGCAAAAATAACACAGGCAGTAAAAAAAAAAACACAGGAGTTAACACACACACAAAAAAATATATATATATGCATGTTCCCCTTACACCACTGCACAGTCACGCATGCCACACTATTCCCACGTACACCAGAAAATTCTGATACACCATAGCCTCCAGACATACTATACACATATGAAACATGTGCCATCACAGTAAGAACATGTTAAGTGACCTTGACAATCTTTAACCGAAAGCCCAAATTTTTGTTTAATTTCTTCTATTTCTAAACAGCTAACCAAAAGTGACAAAGTCCTTGAAACGAACTGGTTGTCGCACATTCCTCCCAGAACGAGAAACAGTCTGTAGTGGCTCTCTGGTGCCTGTAATCTGAACAGTCCCTGTGTCACCAGAGATCAGCGGCTCGTCAGCCCGAGCACCCCCCTCTGGCGACCCCTCGTCCAGCAATGAGGGAGCCTGACTAGGAGAAGGCGAAGCAGACAGGCCATTTGAAAAACCAGCAGCCATTGGTAGTGTGTATGGTTTCAGTCTATCATAATGGACGACCTGCCCCCGTCCATCAAACTCCAAAGGGTTGTCAATATGATAGGTGAGTCCAGGTTCCCCTTGAGAGTCCAACACAGACAGGACCCTGTAGGGCCCCTTCCAGTGGGGAGCAAGTTTCATCCTGTCCTCTGTCGGATTACGTAGCCAAACCAGATCCCCTACTGCATACGGCCGGTGACGCACAGCTCCATCATAGTACAGCTTTTGCTTCTCGTAAGCGTTGGCGCCACCTTGCCTGGCACCAGCGAAAGCAGTCTCCAGCCTCTCTGCTAACGAGGCCACAAAGTCTGCATGAGAAAGAGGCAAGTCTGAGCGCACCAGGTGAGACGGCACCAACACATCCACTGGAACACGAGCCTCCCGTCCGTGAAGTAGATAGTACGGACTGTAGTTGGTGCAGGCATGCACAGATGTGTTATAGGCGAAAGCCACCTGTTTCAGATAATCATCCCACTCACCACCGCAGGTGAGCAACGATTTGGCAAGCTGGTCGATCAGAGTGCGGTTAAAGCGTTCAACCATTCCGTCCGATTTGGGATTATAAGGTGTAGTGCGTGTCTTTTTAATTCCCAGGAGCTGACACAGTCTTTGAACAATTTCAGCTTCAAACTGCCGCCCCTGATCACTATGAATCACTTCAGGAACACCATGCACCATCACATAGTCATCGAACAAACACTGTGCTACCGACTGTGCTGTTTGGTTAGAGAGAGCATACAGATTCACAAACTTGGTAAAGTAGTCTTCCACTACTAACACGTATCTATTTCCTTTAGAAGTCACTGGCAGTTCAAGAATGTCCGTTGCCACTCTCTGGAGTGGCCGAGTTGCATGGACGCTCCCCATCGGTGCCCGATGCTTAGGCACCGGGGCCTTGTGGGTTTGACATGGGATGCACTGTTCACACCACCGCTGAATATCTTTGAACATGAACGGCCAATAGCAAGTTTCCCTTGCACATTCCCACACTCGTTCCACAGAAAAATGTGCCGATGTAGAGCCCCCATGTAGATGCTGCAGCACATCAGAGATAAGTGAGGAGGGCATGACAACCTGACACAGAGCATCTCCGGTGAGGGCAGAGTTCACCGTCCTGCAAAGTAGTCCATTAACAACAGCGAGGCGGGGATATTCAGTCCATAATTTTCGAAGCCACCGGGAGCTACCTCTCATCTGCCCCTTAGATGGTCGAGAGCCACTTCTCTCCATCCAGTCCAACACCCGATTAATATCTGGGTCGGCCCGTTGTAGCCCCCTCATTTCCGTTCCGTCATGTGAAAGTGCATGTTTGAACGACAAGTCCTGCGCCCCACTGTTTTTCTCCACCTGCTGCGCCCCTGTATGGAGGTCAGAGGTTGGGGGGTTTCCCATGTGTGTTTGTAGCGGTTGAGTGACTGGTTGGGGAACGCTGGGCTCTATATCTGAGCCGATGACATTCACTTGTGTGGTTGTCTCACCTGTGTTTACCACACTAGGCACAGGGTCTTGAGGACGCCGTGAGAGTGCATCAGCATTAGTATGCCGTTTGCCGTCCTTGTGCTGCATCCTCCAGTTATAAGGGTCCAGTTCCAGTATCCATCTTGCTCTGCGTCCCGTGGGATCCTTGTCAATGGACATGCCACGCAGGCCCAGCAGAGGCTTGTGATCAGTTATGATGGTAAAGGCAGCTGATCCTATGTAATGTCTGAATTGCCGTGTAGCCCACACTACGGCCCACAGCTCTCTGTCAAATGTAGACCAGCGCTTTTCTGGGGAACTGAGTGCTTGGCTAGCGTATGACACCACACGCTCCAATCCGTCCTTGTCCTGAGCCAACACTGCCCCCACTGCTTCCAAAGAGGCATCTGTGTACACTTTAAAAGGGATGTTAAAGTCAGGCATGGTGACAACTGGAGCAGATGAAAGCACCCCCTTCAGGTACTCAAAGGCTGTGTCACACTCACTTGTCCATTTAAAAGGTGTATCTTTGCAGGTGAGGCGGTGCAGAGGGGCTGCACACTGGGCAAAGTTTTTAACAAAGCGTCTGTAGTAAGAACAAAGGCCCACAAAGGCTCTCACTTCGGTTGGGTTTTGTGGTGTGGGCCAGGTTCTGACTTTGTCCGTGTTTCGAGGGTCGGGCTGTAAGCCGTGGCGAGAAACAACATGTCCCAGGAACACTACATGATTTCGAGCCAGATGACTTTTCTTATGATTCAGCCTGAGGCCAGCTGCATTGATCCTGGAGAAAACTTCACGCAAACTGGTGAGATGGGCCTCAAAGGTGGGGCTGTATATTAACACGTCGTCAAGGTACACCATACACACTTGCCAGGGGAGCCCTCTGAGCACCAGCTCCATCATGCGCTGAAATGTTGCAGGTGAGTTAGTAAGGCCCATCGGCATAGACCGCCACTGGTAGAGGCCCCGGCCCGTGGTGATGGCAGTTTTCTCCCTGTCTCCCTCAGCGACCTCGACCTGCCAATATCCGTTAGTGAAGTCCAACGTGCTGAACCACAGGGAGCCCGCCAGCGCATCCAAGGTCTCATCCACCCTGGGGAGCGGATGAGAATCTTTCACGGTTATACTGTTCAGACGACGATAGTCAATGCAGAATCTCCACTCACCATTCTTCTTCTTTACAAGGACCACAGGCGAGGCCCATGGGCTGCAGCTTTCCTCAATCACCCCGTCCGCCAACAGGGCAGTCACCTGCCTGTCTATTTCCTCTCTCTTTTCTGGTGAAGTCCGGTAGGCGCGTTGCCGCAAAGGAGGATGATCACTGGTCTTGATGTGATGTTGGATAAGGGTGCATCTGCCAGTCCCCCCTTTTGACAGGTTGAATATCTCCTGACGCTCAGCCAGCAGTGCAGCCAGTTGTGCTTTCTGTTGCTGACTAGCAGAAGACTCCTCCAGTGACACCACAGGCACCTCACTGCATGAAATAGCAGAGACAGTCTCGGTTGGACCCTGAGGAAGTGTCACAATCTCGGCCTCATCCACTGAGAAAAACTCCCCGAGGTGCACGCCTTCTCTCAGTATAATGTCTTGATCTGTAGGGTTCAACACACGGGCAGTGGTAACCCCGTCCTTTACAGATGTCACCGTGTGAGCTATGACACATTCACTTTTGCCTTTAAGGTTGGGTGATAAGTAACCCACAAAGTCAGGAAGCTGATCAACGGGCCCAGGTGGGGACACACTCACAGGCACCAGCATCTCGCTGAGGGGGGGCAGTGTCACGACAGTGGCGATGGAAACATTGCAACACTCCGGGATCAAGTCTTTGCCACTCAGGAGTGAAAGTACAGTGTCCCATAGGTGTAGTTGGCCACGGGCATAATCTAGGAGGGCGTGATTTGCGACAAGAAAGTCCAAGCCCAGTAGCGCTGTTTGTGTGGACCCTCTAATAACATGGAAAACCTGCTGCCGGGAGGTCTTTTCCAGACGCAGAGTCACTGTTATAGTGCCCAGTGTGTCGAGCAACTGTCCATTCACCGCTCGTGCAGCAATAAAGTCCGCCGTTAAGGGTCGCTTATGCAGGGCTGGAACAGACATGCGGAAGTTGTCACTGATAAACGACTCGGTTGCTCCTGAATCGATCAATATGTTAATTTCAGTCCCTTCAATGCTTCCCCTCACATATGAGGTTCGCTGTTCTGTCTTGTCCGGTGTCATTGCGTTGCTCATGGAGGGGATAAACATCACTCCCTCCATAGCTGATGTTTGGGCTGCAACATCAGCTACATCTCTTTTCCCGACTGGTTTGTAGCGTCTTCCCTCCTGGGGGAGAGAAAATGCACACCTCGCCGTTTCTGTGTTTCCTCATTAGAGGGGCTCCTAGCAGGTCTTGGACCCCGCCAACTTGGAGAGTTGGCTCGGTTGTTGTAGGGGCTCCAATAGTCCTGTTTGTCCCTCGGCCATCCTTCTGCGCGCCGCTCGCGCCAGCCATGGTCAGGTGAACGCCCTCTCTGTTCATAGCCACGGTCAGGTGAACGCCCTCTCTGTTGACCCCATGGGCGAGACGGACAGCCTTGCTCCCCACAAGTACACTGACATTGACTTCCACGTACTGCATGAGGTCCTCGCCGTTCATCTTTCCAGTAGCTGGATCGCAGTCGGGTGTTTTCCTCTGCCATTTGTTTCATTTCCATCCTCATTTCCCTCATATCTGCAGTAAGTCTGTCCATAGTCCTATACAAACTACCGCCATCATCAGATATGGAGTGCACCATGGCCGCAGTACCGTTTTCAGTGGGAGGTGGGCGTACCTGTGTGCTGACATAGTCCATCCTTAGGGCCTCTCTGGCCATCTCACACCGGCCAGCGATGGTCAGGGCCTCCTCCAAATCAGTCGCTCCCTGCTCATGACATTTAGCTCTCAGAGCCGGGTCGAGTCCAGCCAGAAATCTGCGAAATTTCTCCTCTTTCTGAGCTATATCACCATAGCCTGGGAATGCCTCTTGGACTAGCTTGCTTATGTCTGCTGCATATACTTCCAGACTCTCTCCGGGAGCACGTAGACGGGCAGAGATGTTTGCTCTGAAACAGTCTAGAAAACGTTTTTGTCCAAAAGCCTCCTGCAATTTCTCTTTCACCTGATCATAGTCCACCTGAACGGCAGCTGGCAAGCTATCCCATAGAAGAAAAGCAGCCTTTGTCAGCCGCGTGGGTAAAATCCTCACCAGTTCATAGTCCAAGCTACTGCCCGTGCCTCCAACCAGCGCCTTCACTGCTACTTCATATTGTCTGGCCCAGCAGGGGAAACTTTGTTTTTCCTCACCGGAAAATGGCTGCGGCAGTTCAATCTTTACATTGCTGGCGCACAATCTTTCTCCACGTTGCTCCCTGTAGCTATAGTCCAGCGGGTCCTCGCCTTTATTCCACATAGCAGCAGTAAGATGAAATAAATCTTCGTGCTTTCTGACAAGACGACGCTCCGCCGTTGCTAGCTGCGGCTAACTGAGATGAAGCTAACCGACTCTCCTAACTTTACCGTAATTAGAGTCTTTCTTTTGCGGGACCTTGATCCCACCGCTGCCACCAATGTAACCGAGGGTTTATATATGTCGCCTATACGGTATGAAACTACAAAATAATAAACACGGAATCTCCAGTTTACACGAGGACCCTTTATTTACCTTCTTTTCAAAACCTTCGCTCCACTCCACCACGTGATCTCACTTCCGCTCTTAGCGCCTTCAAAATAAGAGCTCAAGGCATATACTGTATGACAGCGTATAACAGGAACTTAACATCACCAAGAGGAAAGCCCATAAAAATAGGTTACATATATATAAATAAATATAAGAAATACTTTAATTTCAGTGAATTCTAGCTATAAATATACTCTGACCCCGCCCACCCCCCACGCCCCCAAGTCTCAAGTTGGCAAGTATGTTCACTGACAACGAGTAGGAGGTGCTTCTTGCTGAAGTGAATGTGCGCTGAAATATACTTTTTGCCGCCCTGTCCTGTACAAAAAAAGGGTTGAGTGGGATAAAGTGTGCTAGGCTGTCAATGCTGTGGAGTTACATGTGGCCAAAACAGGCGGGATGACAGGAGATAAAAAAGCGCTCACCCCGTTTAAAAAGATAGTCGCTACAATGACGCGTAAAACTTTAGAAGAGGTGGGAGTGTAACAGACTTAAAAATGCACTTTACTAATATTTTTGAATGTTTTTATTTTATTTTATTTTGTTGATTTACTGTTCTTTTATTTTACTCCTGTCATACCGTCAGGCTTCCGTAGTTTCCTGTAGCTTCTGTAGCTCCTCCCCTATCTGAGGTGAGTTGTGTACAAATTAGTGTGGTGCCGTGTGTCGTATTCTAACAACAAACGAACGGTTTATTTTTATAATTCTTGCCCCATATTGTTTACTTTTATGCACCCTTAAGATATCAAGTGTTTTTGTGTTGTTTTAACCGCTACTTTCAGCGCTACAAGCGTTTTTTGAGTGACATGTGTTGGCGCGATTTGTTTGAAGCGGGCCTCTTTCATGTCACGTGACCACACCATGTGACCTGTTAGTAAAACGTTTTTTATATGTGTAGGAAGCAGAGCGGCGTAAGAGTCACAGAGAAGGAGTTTATGTGATTTTTACCTCATTTTCAGGTATGTGTAATACTGCAAATGTGCATACTTGCCAACCTTGAGACCTCCGAATTCGGGAGATTGGGGGGGCGGTGTTGCCGGGTAGGGGGTGGGGGGTTAAGGGGGAGGAGTATATTTATAGCTAGAATTCACTGAAATTAAAGTATTTCTTATATATATATATCTATATATATATATATATAATACAGTAAACCGTAATGAAAACACAGGTGTTCTACTAACTGTACTGTACTTGCTGCTTACTTTAAAAAAACAACAACACTTACCTTTTACTATTTGAGTAGCTTTTGTTCTGCCATTTGAGTACTGGCATAATCCCAGGAATGTAGGCTCATACGACTTCTTTGTTTGTCTTGTCTTTATTGCACAAGATGTAATTCAACCACACAACAGCTCCAATGTGTGTCTATCCCTTTTCCTGGCAAAACTCGAACACCCACTTCCTATTAACAACTTCACTTCCCTATCTCTCCCGGAAGTCCCGCCTCCCAGCCACAGTCACTGGCTAACACCCCGTAGCCAGCCGCTACAGTATTAAAGTGCTCCGTGCCTGCCTACTTTATGCTATAGATAAACCTATGGATAACGGAAACATAAATAAGAGTCTCCTTTTCAGGTGAGAGACGACACTAAAGGCAGTGCCTTTAAGACACGCCACCAATATTGTTGTCCGGCTGGAAATCTGGAGATTTTCGGGAGAATGGTTGTCCCGGGAGATTTTCGGGAGAGGCACTGAAATTCAGGAGTCTCCCGGAAAATTCAGGAGGGTTGGCAAGTATGCAAATGTGCAATTTGTCTTGCATTTATTTAACTCTTTCCCCACGCAGTTCTTTAGTTTGGTCGCTAGTCGGCAGTGTTTTCTTTTTGCATCTTATAATGAGTCAATGCTGTATAATGATAGTGTGTATTTCTTAAAAATGTTAAACCTTGACTTTGCTACTTGCAATGCTGAGGAAGCAGAAAATGAGTGTGTGTGATTTTTACTTCATTTTCAGGATAAAACCTGTAAAGAAGTCCATTGTATGATCGCTGTCTGCAAACCCATCACAAGTACAGACCCGTTACAGGAGCACATATGGGTGAGACTGATTACCTCTAATACAAATAGAACTTTCGTAATTTACAACAAAATCTGTTGCCTGCTCACAGCCAGATTAGAGTTCCATGTGAAAATTATGTCCGAGTTGGTTTGAAATCTTCTAAATTTAAACATTCCATCATATCAAGAAGGCTATGAAATACTTCGACTCGTTTTCTGACTCAATTTATGATTGCAACTCAATGTATTATTACAACTCAGGAGAGCTACTTTGGGTAGCAGCCAAGTGACACAAAGTCGGGCCATTCGTCCACCGACTGGCTGAGGTGTGCTGGAGTCACAAGAACACATTGTGAAAGCAATAGGCGGCGAAATGATTGCTCAATCAGGGGTATCCAAACTTTTTGACTCGGTGGGTCGCATTGGCATACTTGCCAACCTTGAGACCTCCGAATTCGGGAGATGGGGGGGGCGTTGCCGGGGGGCGGGGTTATAGGGAGGAGTATATTTATAGCTAGAATTCACTGAAATTAAAGTATTTCTTATATATATATATATAAGGAGGGGGGGGGGGGGGTGTTGGGGATGGGGTTGAGGTGCAGGCAGCATACCCCGTCCCCTTCGAGCTTTTCTGGATGAAATTAAATTATTTTTTCCAATCATTTTGGAACTTGCAAGCGTATTTCTTCTTCTTACTCGTCGTCGCCCTGCTCTTCTTCGTTCTTCTGCTTTGTCTCCTTCTTTTTGTGTGTGCAGTTGTGCACTGAGCTCCAAAAGCCGTAGATGTTATTGTAGCGTCCCGGAAGAGTTAGTGCTGCAAGGGATTCTAGGTATTTGTTCTGTTGTGTTTATGTTGTGTTACGGTGCGGATGTTCTCCCAAAATGTGTTTGTCATTCTTGTTTGGTGTGGTTTCACAGTGTGGCGCATATTTGTAACAGTGTTAAAGTTGTTTATATAGCCACCCTCAGTGTGACCTGTATGGCTGTTGACCAAGTATGCCTTGCGTTATCAATAAACCAGTTAAAAGATCATACAACGTGTCAGCATTTCTTGACATCTTCGAGTAAAGACCAATGTTAAACCCGTCCAACGCTACATTATAATGTGACGCTGTTTATATGGAGGAAAAGCGGACGCCTGGACAGCATGCGGCTGTTAAGGGGTGAAGGTTTCAGGTGAGAGAGGATGTTAAAGGCAGTGTCTTTAAGGCACGCCCCCAATATTGTTGTCCGGGTGGAAATCGGGAGAAATTCGGGAAAATGGTTGCCCCGGGAGATTTTCGGGAGGGGCACTGAAATTCGGGAGCCTCCCGGGAAAATCGGGAGGGTTGGCAAGTATGCGCATTGGACTAAAAAAATTTGGCCGGGGACTGAAAACCGACTGCATGCAAAGTAACCATATATATTTATATACGTATATATATATATATATGTGTGTGTGTACATATATACTAAATATACATGTACTATATATAGTGTGTGTTTACATATAATAATATAATGGATATATAATTATTATAATTAAATGTTAAGAGTATGTGAAAGTTCCACTCCTACCTTGTTAACTTCCGTGACGACCACTTTAAAGATTTGTAATCAATCAGAAATATAAAGCAGATAAAAGTCAAACATGAAGTGTGGAGAGTGTTTTGCATTTTCCCATCATGCCTTACAATGGATTTAAATTGGTGTAATTTAGAATAGCGCCCCCGCGACCCCAAAGGGATTGAGCGGTACAAAATGGATGGATGGATAGAATGTTTCATGGTGATGGGATGTTTTTATTTATATTATCAACAAAGTGAGCATGTTGTGTTGTGTGATGTGTGTTGACTTTTTGTGTTAGTTCAATTTATTTCTGCACCATGAAAATAAATCCTGTGCCTGTGATGTAAAGAACGTACACATCATGGTCACTGAGTTAAGTTTCTCACGTTGTCTACAAAATGATGACAATTTTCCACCTGTCAGACCCCTGGGTATTTAAAACACCCCACACAGCCAGGTTGTTCATTTAGATTGGCCACGTGCTGTCGTCTTGTGGGCCAAATTGAAGACGCTAGCTTGCCGTATTTGTTAAATCAATAGATGTCCTCATAAACATTAATATTAGGAATAAATGCATTGGCGAAAAAGTAAATTTTGTGTCATTGCCTTGATCATACCAAAGACTATAGAAATTGGACCCATTACCTCCCTGCTTGGCACTCAGCATCAAGGGTTGGAATTGGGGGTTAAATCACCAAAAAATATTTCCGGGCGCAGCCACCGCTGCTGCTCACAGCTCCCCTCACCTCCCAGGGGGTGATCAAGGGTGATGGGTTAAATGCAGAGAATCATTTCGTCACACCGAGTGTGTGTGTCACAATCATTGGTACTTTAACTTAACTTTTTTCATTGTTGAAATAAAAAGTTTGCAAAGCCCAAACGACCACCTCAGTGTCACCAAAGCATCCACCGCCTGTAGAAATGTGCGTACGTGAAGCATGAAGTTGGTGTGAGGCACCACACATTAAGTCAGTGCATCCCAGAAGAACTAATTAAAGAAAAACGACTAACACTAGAAGTTGAAACACAACCTTTAAAAGGAGCAGTGACTTTAGTATCAGAGTGAAGTTTCGCCGCAGCTCACCAATAATCCTGCCCTGAATGCGGACTTGCAGGCACTCACAGAATGTCTTTGTGACTGGACTACTGTACACACCCAGTAATTTAATCAGTAGAAATTCATTTTTATATCTAAATATTTTTTATCAGACGTGTCGTTTTTTTGTCTGCAAAGATTCAACTCCTCAGGTATAACATGTACTAAAAACTATCTAAACACTTTTTGTTCAAATCAATTTTGAGTTTGTGGATAAAAAACCATTTAAAACATTAGACTTGTTTTGTGTATGTACACATTATTTTACTGTACCTCAAATTCAAACTACACTTTAATGTAATTGTATTCAATATAAGCTACTGTAGTTGTTGTTTTTAACTCCACAATGTGGGTCACTGCTTGGTGAGAAGCACTGTTGTATACAAGTAATCAAAGAGTACAAATAATCATTTACCATTTGAAAGGGTTGTTTAGTAAATGTCAACTTGAAATACAAGTCTTATAGTATTGACTACACCACTGATACTTTGTTTACTGCAGAATGTTTGTGATGACAAGCAAAAAAAAAAAAAGAATTTAGAAAGGAAAAAAGTTTTTAGCCCTACAAAATGTACCAAAAAAGAAGCAAAACTGTGACCCTAAACACGATTACGATTACGACTCAGGAGTCTACAATTCGATTAAAAATCGATTATTGATGCATCTTTAATTTATGTATATTGATGTAGTTTTACTTGCAACTTTTGAAAATAGTGCATTTTTAATAAGAAACAGTTTTAAATTAATTCCCATTACATTTACATTTAATAGAAATGTGTGAAAAACTGGAACATAAGTGACCTAAGATAAAGGAGCTGGTCGGATCTCTCTGTGAGGTGGCTCGCTGCAGTCAGCCAAATTTTAGAACTGTCTGCATTACTTTATTTACAACTAAAAAAATTGCTTATCGATTATTAACGTTTACTATTCGATTTTATAATCCTCCATGTCCGAATTGCGATGCATCTAAAAATGGACAATTTCCCCTCACCTCCATGAAAAACCAGGTACGGACTGTAGTGTGGGTTACCTGTACTGTTGCACCTCTAGTAAACACAATTATAGATATGAACAAAATGACAGTTATCAGCTGTTAACATATATTACCTCTTTCAAACATGGTGGAAATGTCTGATACAAAATACTGCGGAAGTAAATAGTAAGGATTCAACGTTGCTCGCTATATTCCTGCACGGGACAATCCGCCTTTAATTAAAAATAAAAAATCTATTAATCAAGATCGGATGACATGAAAAAATTAATTGTGATTCTTTTTTTTTTTTTGCCATATCGCCCCAGTTCTACAACACATTTCCACATTCGGTTAACTCTTGATGCAGCTAAACTTTGCTGTGAAAAAAGGGCGTATGCCAGGTTTGTTTTTCCAAACACATGCTGAATACATGAGGCCCCATGGTAGTTATTACTTTTGTCTACCATGCACTTGGCGACTATATGAGAATGGGCAGGTAACATAACAAGAAGAACAATATAAGATTGACGTTGAGAACTTGTTAGGTCCTGACTGTGAGCAACCCAAACATAACGTTGAAACAACATGCTTTTTGACAGTTTATTCAATGTCCGGTTCTGACGTTGATATGACCATTGAATTTTTGTTCATTTCCAAACCAATATTCTTCAATACAAATACAACGTTGAAACAACATGCTTCTTGATGATGTTTAATCAAAGTCAGGTTCTGACGTTGACATGACCATTGAATTTTGCTAATTTTCCAACCAATATTTTACACCTAGAGCCCACGCCCCCTTACAGTTCCATGCGGACCTGGAGGGTCTGCATGGAGCAATGTTGTTGTAGTATATTGAGTTGGAGGCAATAAACAGGCGAGGGGATGAAGTACGTCTCTTTGTTGTAGACTTCAGAACAGACTCACACACTTGACGTCAGGTGCACAACACCACGTAAATCGTTGGCCAACCAAAAAGTAACCCCAGTACGCTATAGCCAACATTCACCAGGAGATGGCAACAGACAAACAAAGATCACTCTATTACATTCCTCCCCTTTTAGAAATGTGGAAGTTACTCAAAAGAAATAAACAACCCAACCAAAAAATGCAGCAGCTCAATTAAAAAACTGTACTTAAGCCACATTCTTTTTTTTTTTAATACTGAACTCTTAACCCTCATTTGTAAACAATAACATGCTTATTATACAAACAGTATTTGTACATCTTTAACACAGATTTTTATACTGTCTTCAGAGATTCAGTTTATTTGGTGGTACTCGAAACCTTTCTGGGTACCTGCGGATCACTGGTGGGGTTTTTGTTGTGGGTGATCTGGGTTCTGATGATGGCAACTCAGCAGCCCTTGAATCTGGTTCAATGATGAGACTAGTTTGTGTCTGACTCACTGATGGTCCTGGTGATGGAACTGAAACAGCACTGTCCAGTTGTACTGATGGCACATTTTCTGCAACTGGTGGAGACTAGATAACTGGCAGTCTCTCCATGTTTTCTCGCCATGGTAACATGTGATCCACATGCACTGTGCGCTGTCTCTGTCCCTCTTGATATATATATATATATATATAATATATAAGTATTTCTTATATATATATATATATATATATATATATATATATATATATATATATATATATATATATATATATATCAAGAGGGACAGAGACAGCGCACAGTGCATGTGGATCACATGTTACCATGGCGAGAAAACATGGAGAGACTGCCAGTTATCTAGTCTCCACCAGTTGCAGAAAATGTGCCATCAGTACAACAAGAAATACTTCACTTTCAGTGAATTCTAGCTATATATATATATATATATATTTATTTTATATATATATATATATATATATATATATATATATATACAGGTAAAAGCCAGTAAATTAGAATATTTTGAAAAACTTGATTTATTTCAGTAATTGCATTCAAAAGGTGTAACTTGTACATTATATTTATTCATTGCACACAGACTGATGCATTCAAATGTTTATTTCATTTAATTTTGATGATTTGAAGTGGCAACAAATGAAAATCCAAAATTCCGTGTGTCACAAAATTAGAATATTACTTAAGGCTAATACAAAAAAGGGATTTTTAGAAATGTTGGCCAACTGAAAAGTATGAAAATGAAAAATATGAGCATGTACAATACTCAATACTTGGTTGGAGCTCCTTTTGCCTCAATTACTGCGTTAATGCGGCGTGGCACGGAGTCGATGAGTTTCTGGCACTGCTCAGGTGTTATGAGAGCCCAGGTTGCTCTGATAGTGGCCTTCAACTCTTCTGCGTTTTTGGGTCTGGCATTCTGCATCTTCCTTTTCACAATACCCCACAGATTTTCTATGGGGCTAAGGTCAGGGGAGTTGGCGGGCCAATTTAGAACAGAAATACCATGGTCCGTAAACCAGGCACGGGTAGATTTTGCGCTGTGTGCAGGCGCCAAGTCCTGTTGGAACTTGAAATCTCCATCTCCATAGAGCAGGTCAGCAGCAGGAAGCATGAAGTGCTCTAAAACTTGCTGGTAGACGGCTGCGTTGACCCTGGATCTCAGGAAACAGAGTGGACCGACACCAGCAGATGACATGGCACCCCAAACCATCACCCAACCATGCAAATTTTGCATTTCCTTTGGAAATCGAGGTCCCAGAGTCTGGAGGAAGACAGGAGAGGCACAGGATCCACGTTGCCTGAAGTCTAGTGTAAAGTTTCCACCATCAGTGATGGTTTGGGGTGCCATGTCATCTGCTGGTGTCCGCGGATTTGTGTCCGCAAACCGCACATCTCTAATATATACTGTATATATATATATATAAAATACTTGGCTTGGTGAATTCTAGCTGTAAATATACTCCTCCCCTCTTAGCCCCGCCCCCGCCCCACCCCGACCACGCCCCCATCCCCCACCCCCACCTCTCAAAATCGGAGGTCTCAAGGTTGGCAAGTATGACGTGGATCCAACTTTGGACATCAACATTGTCTCAATTTACAAATACAACTATTTTGCAACGTTGTTTCAAAGTCAGTTTTAAAGGCCATGTACGTATAATCAACATTGTATCAATGTCTTTGTGCCTGCTGTATATAAGCTACATAGGAGGATGTAAACATGGGCTGTGGGGAAAGTATTACAAATCGAGGCGGACAAGTATAGTTTATTTCTTAGCGTGCGCTGGCGGTGGTCCAAATGAGGCGTCACCATTGCTTCTTGTCACCAGCGGAATAACAAGTGTGTAAATAAACGCCTTTTAAACAGACAGATTGACAACGATGTCGTTTTATTTTGGGCTGTTTACGCCGCCTCACCGCTGTCACGCCGCCGCTCGACGTGCTTTTAAAAGACGCCGACTTCCATCTCACCGAGATCTGGCGAGCCTAAAGCTTTCTTTAATGTTCTCAGGCTTCGTCTTTGCAAGACAAACACGTGAAGGGTTTCGAGGAGGAGATGACAGGCGCCGCGTCGCCCCCTGTTCCTCGACTGTTTGCGTGGAAGTCAAAGCCGCCATATTATAACAAGACACTTTGCTCTGAGCTAACAAAGCAGGAGTGCCCCTGGCATGCGGGTCAAAGTCATTAAATTGATTTTAATGTGCTGACACTGCTTCTTTTTTCCCACAGTAAACCCACTCAGTGCTTGTTGATGAGTCCAAAGAGACTTAACTGACAGCTAAATGGCCTTGACACATTTATTTTCATACATCAAAAGATACCTGCTGTTTAGTTTCTGTCATCCCTCCTTCCCAAAATCTCACAGGAGACGACTCATTTTTTTTGTGCCTATGCAGTAATATAGTCTCCAAAAAAAAGTACAGTACTGTCATTGCAGTTGAAATGAGCTAAACACCTTTACATGTTCCCACACATACAATATGTGAAATAGTTTACTTATTTAAGATGATTAGCAGGCTAAAAGACCCAAATTATTATTAATATATTGTGATTTAGTTTGTTTTTGTCAGTGCCTAACTATTACTAGTATTGTCCAAAAATAACTCGTCATACATAAATAACATTGTGATGCAGATCATGCACTGTGTGTAGGATCCCGCCATCCATGGGTAAGTTTTTTCGCAAATTTATTCCCAGCCCTTTCCTGCTCCATTACTGATAAGAACATAATGGAAAATTTCCTCAGGTGGCATTAGCGCTGGGCTGGGAAGCATGGGATCGAATCCTGACTCGTGATGTGTCAGGAAGATATGCAAATTTATGTTTTGATTTATTTTACACTAAAAATTGTAATTAATGTTCAATTGCTTTCCCCTGAGTTCATTTTAGTTCAAAGGATGAATCAAATTAATATTCAAGTTTGATTGAAAAAGACAAAAAATTGTTCCACATAAGTTTATTTATAGAGCACAATTTTTACACAAGACATTTCAAAGTGCTTTACAGAAAATTACAAGGCAAAAATTAAAATTATATATATAAAAAAAAAAAAGATTCAAATTTAAAAAATAAAAAATGTAAATAAACAAATGTAGATGCTCAATTGCCTTCTTTGCCATCCAAATTTTGCGTTCAACCACAATTGTTCAGATGATGACATTGAAAAGCTGAATTTGGCACATCTTAAAAGGATTAAAAAATATATTGTGAATGTGAGTGTGAATGTTGTCTGTCTATCTGTGTTGGCCCTGGGATGAGGTGGCCACTTGTCCAGGGTGTACCCCGCCTTCCGCCCGAATGCAGCTGAGATAGGCTCCAGCACCCCCCGCGACCCCAAAAGGGACAATCGGTAGAAAATGGATGGATGGATGGATGGATAATCTCCTTCAGAGAATAGGCGCTCAATCACCCGCTTTGAAAGTCGCCGCTTTTTATGACATCATGAAGGAATAACCTTATATGGACATGATGCCACCTCTGACCCGCCTCGAGCTCGATTCCAAACCCCCCCCCCCCCCAAAATATATTCACCCACAACATCCTGGAGGGCAGCTGAGGGGGCTTTTTATGCGAAACAACTTTTCTTACCTATTGGTACATGTTTTGGTCTATTTGGAATCTGCATAAGTCCTGAAAATGTGAAATCAATTTCCTCCATAACTCCAGAAAATGAGTCGAAATTTGCCCCATTTGGTGACGTTTTTGCCATCGGTGACATCAGCGGATTATCAATATATGGTACAAATGTACGCGAAGAGATGTGCGCGAGTCCGCCATCGTAGTCCGACGCTGTTGTCAATAAATTCCTTCTATTTCGCTATCCCCTTGTTGTGGGGCAGACTGGCTCGTACATGCACATGCATCCTCTGCTGTTGCCATTTGTAATGTAAAGTAGCGTACAGTTCTAACTTATAGCTGTCAGTAGACTCGCTATGGAAGCGATTGAAAACTACAACAAAGATGGCGGGGAGAAGATGCTGTCGAAGTGGAGGCACGTAAATAAGCCCGTTCGCAAAACGGTCAGAAAGCAGCCTGAAGATTGTCTGTAAGACATCATCTATGTCATGATCTGTGGTCTGGATTCTGTTTTTATTTTTTGTTAGTTTTTGGACTCTTTTAGTTCCTGTTTGCGCTCCCTTGTTTGTTTTAGTTTCCATGACGACTTATGATTTTCACCTGTCTCTTGCGTTCGGGTCACACCTGTCTCTAATCAAGAGAGACTATTATTTAAGCCTGTCGTTGCCAGTTAGTCGGGCTGGCGACATTGCTCTGTTCATGCTTGTTTTCTGGAGATACCATAGTTCAGTCTTTTTCAACCTTTTTTGAGCCAAGGCACATTTTTTGCGTTGAAAAAATGCGGAGGCACACCACCAGCAGACATCATTAAAAAACGAAACTCAGTTGACAGTAAAAAGTCGTTGTCACAATTGTTGGGTATGACTTTAAAGCGTAACCAAGCATGCATCTTGTCTCAAAGTAGGTGTACTGTCACCACCTGTCACATCACACCCTGACTTATTTGGATTTTTTTGCTGTTTTCCTGTGTGTAGTGTTTTAGTTCTTGTTTTGCGCTCCTATTTTAATGGCTTTTTCTCTTTTTTGGTATTTTCCTATAGCAGTTTCATGTCTTCCTTTGAGCGATGTTTCCCGTATCTACTTTGTTTTAGCAATCAAGAAGAGTTTTTATCCTTTGTGGGGACATTGTTGATTGTCATGTCATGTTCGGATGTACTTTGTGGCCGTCTTTGCTCCACAGTAAGTCTTTGCTGTCGTCCAGCATTATGTTTTTGTTTACTTTGGAGCCAGTTCAGTTTTAGTTTCGTTCTGCATGGCCTTCCCGAAGCTTAAATGCCTTTTCTTAGGGGCACTCACCTTTTGTTTATTTTTGGTTTAAGCATTAGACACTTTTTTACCTGCACACTGCCTCCCGCTGTTTCCGACATCTACAAAGCAATGAGCTACCTGCTGCCACCTACTGATATGGAAGAGTATTACACGGTTACTCTGCCGAGCTCTAGACAGCACCGACACTCAACAACAACACATCATTTGCAGACTAGAATTACTGGTTTGCAAAAAATATTTTTAACCCAAATAGGTAAAATTAGATAATCTCCCACGGCACACCAGACTATCTGGCACAGTGGTTGAAAAACACTGCCATAGTTCATGTTGATTGTTTCATGCTTAGTTCATGCTGCTCGGGCCTTGCCAAGTAAGTTTTGTTTATTTACGCCACAGTTAGCGACTTTTTGTTTAATGTCCATAGTTCAGGCTAAGTGTTAGCTTTTGTTTCCTGCGTTAAGTTGTGCCTTCGCCTTGTGCGCCTTTTTGTTTTCACCTATTTGAGAGTCAAGAATAAATATGTTCCTACCTGCTACCTCTGTCCGGAAAAGTCTGTTTGCATCCCGGGAGAGCAATCCTCGCAGTAAGCTGCGAAAACCCCCACGTCGTGACAATCTATGCAACATTTTCACCAAAGATTATACGTTATGTAGACCACAATGAAGGGATTTACATGTAGAAAAGAAGACCTCTATAAGGCTTTGCTACGCATCTTAAAACAAAGCCTGGAGTATCATTCAATGGACATAATACCGCCTCTGATGCATCCCTAGTAGATGAGTAGAACCACCACTTCACAGAGGACAGCAATAAGGGGGGAAAAGCAGGCTTCACTGCACGCCTTAAAATGAAGTCACAGAGCTCTGCCGACGATCCATCCGTGAACTACAGACGTGGGAACTGTAAGTTTGATCATTTTTCATCATCAAAAAGGCTAACCTAGTATGACGTCAATGTTAAAATGTAATGTTAGCATGTAGCTAACATAGCTATGCTAATGTTCCTTAATGTATGTACATGATGTTGGACAAGTGTATATGTAAAAAGAGACACACTCCATTAGCATCAAAGCTACATCTCTCTGGTACTTCTTCAAAAATGGCCGACAAACAGTACATCATCTAATTCCGGTGACATATCTGGCAGCACTCCAGACAAAACTCAAGACACTGTGTCGGCTCGCAGCAGGACTGGACGAGGACGGCGTGGCAGTGGGCGCTGCAGTTGAGTTCCTCCACGGGCGCCCCGCACACGGCGGCACAGCAGCGAGCGCAGGCACGGCAGCAAGGCGAGCAGAGGGCGAGCGAGCAGGACTCCGGCAGCAGAGCGGAGCACTGGCAGGACAGGCAGGCCAGCAGCAGGTGAGCACACCAGTCTGTGAGTGTACAAACGACAAGCGAGTCCCGTCATGTGACCCAGTTTAGCCTCACACTTGAGGTTCAGTGCTATGGTCTGCACCAAAAAAAATGCTGCTTTGTTGCAGTTGTTGTCATGTGACTAAAAGCTAAATGTGCATAAAACAGTTCTTCTCAAATAGTGGGGTGGGCCCCCATGCGGGGATGCTTTATCAGTATCGTGCAGTATCATACCCCGCTTTAAAAAGCATGCTCATTGTACGGTAGTCATTAATCCTGACTACCTCATTTTTGTTTGTTTTGTTGTTGTAGGTTAAAGTGTTTTATGCTCTCAAAAACATAGAATACTTTGCAAAATAGGAAAAGTCACCTGGACAGTATGGGAGTTTTTTGGGATTTTTTTCAAAGGGACTACTGTCCCTTTAAAAAATCCAAATGTGACCAATGTGGTCTGTAAATGATGCAAGGCGCTCGTCCACACCAAGATCGCTAATACCACACCACCCTAGCATTGCTCACCCTTTAGAGCATAGCTGTAACTTCCTGGCACTAAACCTGCAGAAAATAGTTCTTTGTTTACATTTACACACTTTGCACTGTTTTGTTACACTTTATTAAGCATGTCTTACAGTAATGGATCAGTAATTAGATTTACGAGTTGAAAGTAATACATGACATTGGCTCATAACATCCAACTCAAAATATTTCCAGCCTTCCTTTGATATACCGTAATTTCAATGAGTATGGCTTAAACTTTATGAAAATTTTCAATTGAAAAAAAATGCAAGCCATGATCATCAAAATGATAACAAATAAACGTTGAATCAACTTTATATGTGCTTCATATCCCATCCTAATTTCACGTTTGAAGTTGAATTGCTGACATGAATGGTCTTTTGCACCATGTTCTTCACCATATTAGTTTCACCTGCATTCTGCTCCTGTATCAATACTGAAACATGGCACTGTTGGATTTTACGTGATTCTATATGAATCCAGTACCTTTTTGGCACCGACCAAATCCCGCCGGTCCCAAATTCGTGCACCTATTCCCGTAAAATTAAACGGAGTACAATACAAGTGGAGCTCAAAATATTTGAATATCGTCCAAAAGTGCACTTCGCCACTTGGCGATCACTCCAGCAGCACTGAGAGCGGACTCAGCCAAGCTACCTCTAGATAATGTTGCAATTTTCAATGCCAACAAACTCCCTCATAAAAAGCTCCAACGTACGTTAAGTAAGGCGCCTCTTTTCCAATAATGTGCTAGCTTGATGCTAATATACATTGGCTTTGCTATTACTGATTAACATTAGCGATATTACATGGCGATTTCAACACCTCCGAATGTTTTAATGAAAACTACAACTAAGATGCACGTTACAAACAGCTGATGTGTAATAAGTACAATACTTACAGTATTAACACTTTCTGGGGCGCAACACAAACCAAAAAACACCATAAACTATACATTACTGCCATTTACAATTTTGGACTTTCAACTGTATTTGCAATTCAAAGTCATACTTGAATGACAGTAGTTTTTAAATGTTGCAATAAAAAATTTGATTTTATTGTAAAAAAAAACAAAACAAAAAAACTATAAATATTTATTAACACACGCAAAAAGTACTGCAGATTGGTACTGTTGAGTCCCGTTATCGGTTCCCAGGTACCAGGAATTGGCACTGAATGTGAACGATACCCATCCCTAACTTATGTGACACCTGAGAAGGTTAAAATGTGACCTCAAACCTTGACTGCATGGTTTAAAAAGTGTTTCCCCGTTTGACACTGGAACAGACCCTTTTTATTTAGCTGTACAGTACTTCCTTTCATTCCTTTCCCACTTCCTATTTGGATTGGAACGCTATCAAAACAAACTACTCTGTTCAGAAGAAGACGTTTTATCTCAACTCAGCTGATTTGAGTGAGGGGTTAAAGGTCGTAGCGCGCTCTAAAGAGCCTGTCACACAGCATGAAAAGTGCGACGTGATGATTCTATTAACCCGAAATTAATCCACCGTGTTTGTTTGTGGTGCCGAGGAAGCTTGAAAGGCGCAATGATCCTGTGTGATTGTGTTTACTTAATCACTCAGAGCCTCCTTCAGCCCCCCAGGGAGCTAATAAAGAGAGAAGAAAGGCCACAAGGTCTTCCCCGTGATGAGTTTTGATGCTGAGGAATCTGTCGCCGGGTAATTGCTCCACCCCGGTGCATGTGAAATGGCCGACATGCGGTGCATTTGTGTCTTGCACCATCATGTATCTTGTGTTCAAGGTTCAGGCGGACGCATGCAAATTGTGTGGTTTCATCCTGTTTGCTTGAGAGAGTAAATGATGGCAGAATTCGCCAAGGAGTTCAAGATCAGCCTTTTTTTTCTGCTTCAGCCCAAGAAGTCATTGCTGTGTGAAGATGGCAAAACAAGCATCCAGCTTTGTGTTTGTTAAATGTGGTGCTACGACATGAACAAACGAAACAACACATGCCGTCTTAAAATGTTCAGCTTAATTCGTATTCAACAGACTGCGACTGAGACATTTTTTTATTTATCTTACGATCCAAATTATTGCTTAAGATAATGTTTGTTTTTCCTCCCCCTGCAAAGAATCCCTGAATACTAGATCATAAACATAAATATGGAGTAAATTGCACAAGTCAATAGATAAAATGTTGGCTCCCGCATCTTGTTATTGTGCAAGATCGTTTCCGCCACTAAAAAATAAAATAGAATACCCCATTGGTAAGTTATAATTATGAGATAAAAAGTAAAGATTACAGATAAAGTCGAAATTATGACATAAAAAAAATCGAAATTATGAGATAAGAAAGTGGAAATCATGAGTTAATCGAAATTATGAGATAAAAAGTAGAATTTGAGATAAAAACTTATCATTATGAGATAAAGTCTAAATTAGTTAAAATTTATGAGATAAATAGTCATAATTATGAGATAATAAAGTCCAAATAATGAGTTAAAAGGCATACTTATAAGATTAAAAAGTAGAAATTATGAGATAAAATCTCTTAAGACATCGAGTCTAAATTATGCAATTAAAAGTCATAATCATGGGATAAAAACGCATTATTACGAGATAAGAAAGTTGAAATTGTGAGATTAAAAGTCACAATTATGAAATAAGAAAGTGGAAATTATCAGATAGAAAAGTAGAAATTATGAGATAAAAATTAATTATGAGATTAAAAAGTAAAAATTCATGCATCCATCCATCTTCTTCTGCTTAAGCGGGGTTGGGTCGCGGGGGCAGCAGCCTAAGCAGAGATGCCCAGACTTCCCTCTCCCCAGCTACTTAGTCCAGCTCCTCTCAGGGGATCCCGAGGTGTTCCCAGGCCAGCCGGGAGACATAGTCTTACCAACGTGTCCTGAGTCTTCCCCGTGGTATCCTACCGGTCTGATGGCCCTAAACACCTCCCTATGGAGGCGTCCGGTGGGCATTCTGACCAGATGCCCGAACCACCTCATCTGGCTCCTCTGGATGTGGAGGAGCAGCGGCTTTACTCTGAGCTCCTGTAGAATGGCAGAGCTTCTCACCCTATCTCCCTATCCCACCCTGCAGAGGAAACTAATTTTGGTCGCATGTACCCGTGATCTTGTCCTTTCGGTCATAACCCAAAGCTCATGACCATAGGTGAGGATAGGAATGTAGGTCGACCAGTAAATTGAGAGCTTTGCCTTCCGGCTCAGCTCCTTCTTCACCACGATGTCCGCATTACTGAAGACCGCCAGTCGATATCGCGATCCACTCTTCCCTCACTCGTGAACAAGACTCTGAGGTACTTGAACTCCTCCACTTAGGGGAAAGATCTCTTTCCCAACCCAAAGATGGCAGCCCACCCTTTTCCGGACGAGAACCACAAACTCGGACTTGGAGGTGCTGATCAGCATCCCAGTCGCTTCACACTCGACTGCGAACCGATCCAGTAAGAGCTGAAGATCCTGGCCAGAAAAAGCCATCAACGTCCTGACTGCGCTTAGAATTTCTGTCCATAAAAGTAAAAATTACGAGATAAGTCATAATTATGAGATAAAAAAAGAAAATAAATTATGAGACAAAAAGTCATAATTTTGAAAGAAGAAAGCTGAAATTATGGGATAAAAAGTCATAATTATGGGATAAAAAAGTAAAAATTACGAGACAAAAAGTCATAATTATGAGATAATAGGTCTAAAGTTTTAGATAGTTATAATTATGACATAAAGTAAAAAATTATGAGATAAAAAAAAAAAAATCGAAATTATGAGATAAAAAACTCGAAATTATGAGATAAAAAGTCAAAATTATGAGATATTAGGTCTAAATTTTTAGATAAAGAGCGATAAGAAAGTCAAAATTATGTGATAACATAAATTTAAATTATGAGATAAAAAGTCATCATTAGGAAATAAAAAAGTAGAAATCATTAAATAATAAAGTAGAAATTACGAGATAAAAAGTCATAATTATGAGATAAAAAAGTAGAAATTATGAGATAAAAAGTCATAATTATGAAATAAGTAAAAATTACGAGATAAAAGATTTTCCAAAAATCGAAATTATGAGATTAAAAATTATGAGATAAACTAGAAATTATGAGATAAAAAGTCATAAATTTGAGATAATAAGTCTACATTTTTAGATAGTTATAATTATGAGATAAACAAGTCAAAATTACGAGATAAAAAAATCGAAATGATGAGATAAAAAGTAATAATTATGAAATACAAAAGTATAAATTATGAAATAAAAAGGTCATAATTATGAGATAATAAAGTCTAAATTTTGAGGAAAAAAAGGTCATAATTATGAGATAACAAAGTCGAAATTGAGACAAAAGTCATAATTATGAGATAATAAAGTCTACATTTTGAGAGAGAAAAGTCATAATTATGAGATAAGTAAAAATTACAAGATCCATCCATCTATCCATCCATCTTCTTCCGCTTATCCGAGGTCGGGTCGCGGGGGCAGCAGCTTAAGCAGGGAAGCTCAGACTTCCCTCTCCCCAGCCACTTCGTCCAGCTCCTCCCGGGAGGAGGAGCTGGACGAAGATTGACACAGATTTCCCTCGCCCGGATGCGGGTCACCGGGGCCCCCCTCTCGAGCCCCCCTCTGGAGCCAGGCCCGGAGGTGGGGCACGATGGCGAGCGCCTGGTGGCCGGGCCTGTCCCCATGGGGCCCGGCCGGGTACAGCCCGAAGAGGCAACGTGGGTCCCCCCTCCAATGGGCTCACCACCTATAGCAGGGGCCATAGAGGTCGGGTTCAGTGTGAGCTGGGCGGCAGCCGAAGGCAGGGAAATTACGAGATAAAAGATTTAAAAAAAATCGAAATTATGAGATTAGAAATTATGAGATGAACTAGAAATTATGAGATAAAAAGTCATAATTTTGAGATAATAGGTCTACATTTTTAGATAGTCATAATTATGAGATAAACAAGTCAAAATTACGAGATAAAAAGATTTAAAAAATCGAAATGATGAGATGAAAATTAATAATTATGAAATGATAAAGTCTAAATTTTGAGAAAAAAAGTCATAATTATGAGATAACAAAGTCGAAATTGAGACAAAAAGTCATAATTATGAGATAATAAAGTCTACATTTTTAGAGAAAAAGTCATAATTATGAGATAAAGTTAAAATTTTGAGATAATAAATTCAAATTTATGAGATAAAAAGTCATAATTATGAGATAACAAAGTCGAAATTATGAGAAGTCATAATTATGAGATAACAAAAGTCAAAATTATGAGATAAAAAGTCATAAGAAATAATAGTCAATTATATTTTCTCTAAAGACTCAAAGCGCTTTACATAGTGAAACCCTTTATCGACATCATTTAAGCCAGTGTTTTTCAACCACTGTGCCGCGGCACACTAGTGTACCGTGAGATATTGTCTGGTGTGCCGTGGGAGATTATGTAATTTCACCTAATGGGGTTAAAAAAAATGTTATGCAAACCAGTGATTATAATCCGCAAATGTGCCGTTGTTGAGCGTCTGTGCTGGCTCGAGCTCGGCAGAGTAACCGTGTAATACTCTTCCATATCAGTAGGTGGCAGCAGGTAGCTAATTGCTTTGTAGAAGTTGGGAACATGGTTTGTCGTGATCACAATATGCAGACGACAGTGGGAGGCAGCATGCAGGTAAAAATGTATCTAATGCATAAACCAAAAATAAACAAAAGGCATTGAAGCTTAGGGATCGCTATGCAAAACGAAACTAAAACTGAACTGGCTGCAAAGTAAACAAAAACAGAATGCTGGACGACAGCAAAGACTTACAGCGTGTGGAGCAGAGACGACGTCCACAAAGTACGTCCGTACATGACATGACAAACACCAAAATAGGAGCGCAAGACAAGAACTAAAACACTACACACAGGAAAACACCAAAAAACTGAAAATAAGTCACGGCGTGATGTGACAGGTCGTGACTGTACACCTACTTTGAGACAAGAACCAAAATGATGCATGGTTGGTTATGGTTTGAATTAATATCCAACAATTGCGAGAACGACTTTTTACTGTCAATATCGGCTGCTGAGTTTCATTTTTCAATGATTTCTGCTGGTGGTGTGCCTGAGAATTTTTTCAATGAAAAAAATGTGCCTTGGCTCAGTAAAGGTTGAAAACCCCTGATTTAAGCTATATTTAAACCAGTGTGGGTGGCACTGGGAGCAGTTGGGTAAAGTGTCTTGCCCAAGGACACAACAGCCCAATAGTCTAAATTATGGGATAAAAAGTCACAATTATAAGATAAAAAGTCATAATTATGAGATAATAATGCCGTGTTTGAAGTAACCCTCAATGAACAGGAGCTCTCATGCCAAAGAGTTGTCTGATAAAGTATGTTCCCTAAGGGTACCCGCTAGAGATGCGCGGATAGGCAATTATTTAATCCGCAACCGCATCACAAAAGTCGTCATCCATCCGCCATCCACCCGAACCAACATTTTATCAAAACCACACCCGCCCGCCACCCGCCCGTTGTTATATATCTAATATAGACGATGCAAGCATATTAGTGAGGTTATAAAGCTTTTGCCTGTTAAAGAAAGGAGACTGATCCAATGTCCATCCATCCATCCATCTTCTTCCGCTTATCCGAGGTCGGGTCGCGGGGGCAGCAGCCTAAGCAGGGAAGTCCAGACTTCCCTCTCCCCAGCCACTTCGTCCAGCTCCTCCCGGGGGATCCCGAGGCGTTCCCAGGCCAGCCGGGAGACATAGTCTTCCCAACGTGTCCTGGGTCTTCCTCGTGGCCTCCTACCGGTCGGACATGCCCTAAACACCTCCTTAGGGAGGCGCTCGGGTGGCATCCTGACCAGATGCCCGAACCACCTCATCTGGCTCCTCTCGATGTGGAGGAGCAGCGGCTTTACTTTAAGCTCCCCCCGGATGACAGAGCTTCTCACCCTATCTCTAAGGGAGAGCCCCGCCACCCGGCGGAGGAAACTCATTTCGGCCGCTTGTACCCGTGATCTTGTCCTTTCGGTCATAACCCAAAGCTCATGACCATAGGTGAGGATGGGAACGTAGATCGACCGGTAAATTGAGAGCTTTGCCTTCCGGCTCAGCTCCTTCTTCACCACAACGGATCGATACAGCGTCCGCATTACTGAAGACGCCGCACCGATCCGCCTGTCGATCTCACGATCCACTCTTCCCTCACTCGTGAACAAGACTCCGAGGTACTTGAACTCCTCCACTTGGGGCAAGATCTCCTCCCCAACCCGGAGATGGCACTCCACCCTTTTCCGGGCGAGAACCATGGACTCGGACTTGGAGGTGCTGATTCTCATCCCAGTCGCTTCACACTCAGCTGCGAACCGATCCAGTGAGAGCTGAAGATCCTGGCCAGATGAAGCCATCAGGACCAAATCATCTGCAAAAAGCAGAGACCTAATCCTGCAGCCACCAAACCGGATCCCCTCAACGCCTTGACTGCGCCTAGAAATTCTGTCCATAAAAGTTATGAACAGAATCGGTGACAAAGGGCAGCCTTGGCGGAGTCCAACCCTCACCGGAAACGTGTCCGACTTACTGCCGGCCATGCGAACCAAGCTCTGACACTGATCATACAGGGAGCGGACCGCCACAATCAGACAGTCCGAAACCCCATACTCTCTGAGCACTCCCCACAGGACTTCCCGAGGGACACGGTCGAATGCCTTCTCCAAGTCCACAAAGCACATGTAGACTGGTTGGGCAAACTCCCATGCACCCTCAAGGACCCTGCCGAGAGTATAGAGCTGGTCCACAGTTCCACGACCAGGACGAAAACCACACTGTTCCTCCTGAATCCTAGGTTCGACTATCCGGCGTAGCCTCCTCTCCAGTACACCTGAATAGACCTTACCGGGAAGGCTGAGGAGTGTGATCCCACGATAGTTAGAACCCACCCTCCGGTTCCCCTTTTTAAAGAGAGGAACCACCACCCCGGTCTGCCAATCCAGAGGTACTGCCCCCGATGTCCACGCGATGCTGCAGAGTCTTGTCAACCAAGACAGCCCTACAGCATCCAGAGCCTTAAGGAACTCCGGGCGGATCTCATCCACCCCCGGGGCCTTGCCACCGAGGAGCTTTTTAACTACCTCAGCAACCTCAGCCCCAGAAATAGGAGAGCCCACCACAGATTCCCCAGGCACTGCTCCCTCATAGGAAGACGTGTTGGTGGGATTGAGGAGGTCTTCGAAGTATTCCCTCCACCGATCCACAACTTCCGCAGTCGAGGTCAGCAGAACACCATCCGCACCATACACGGTGTTGGTAGTGCACTGCTTCCCCTTCCTGAGGCGGCGGATGGTGGTCCAGAATCGCTTCAAAGCCGTCCGGAAGTCGTTTTCCATGGCTTCCCCGAACTCCTCCCATGTCCGAGTTTTTGCCTCCGCGACCGCTGAAGCCGCACACCGCTTGGCCTGTCGGTACCTGTCCGCTGCCTCAGGAGTCCCATGAGCCAAAAGAACCCGATAGGACTCCTTCTTCAGCTTGACGGCATCCCTCACCGCCGGTGTCCACCAACGGGTTCTAGGATTACCGCCACGACAGGCACCAACTACCTTGCGGCCACAGCTCCAATCAGCCGCCTCGACAATAGAGGTGCGGAACATGGTCCACTCGGACTCAATGTCCAGCACCTCCCTCGTGACATGTTCAAAGTTCTTCCGGAGGTGGGAATTGAAACTCTCTCTGACAGGAGACTCTGCCAGACGTTCCCAGCAAACCCTCACAATGCGTTTGGGCCTGCCAGGTCTGTCCGGCATCCTCCCCCACCATCGCAGCCAACTCACCACCAGGTGGTGATCGGTAGAAAGCTCCGCCTCTCTCTTCACCCGAGTGTCCAAAACATGAGGCCGCAAATCCGATGACACAACTACAAAGTCGATCATAGAACTGCGGCCTAGGGTGTCCTGGTGCCAAGTGCACATATGGACACCCTTATGCTTGAACATGGTGTTCGTTATGGACAATCCGTGACGGGCACAAAAGTCCAATAACAAAACACCACTTGGGTTCAGATCCGGGCGGCCATTCTTCCCAATCACGCCTCTCCAGGTTTCACTGTCGTTGCCAATATGAGCGTTGAAGTCCCCCAGTAGAACGAGGGAATCACCCGGGGGAGCACTCTCAAGTACTCCCTCGAGTGAATCCAAAAAGGGTGGGTACTCTGAGCTGCTGTTTGGCGCGTAAGCGCAAACAACAGTCAGGACCCGTCCCCCCACCCGAAGGCGGAGGGAAGCTACCCTCTCGTCCACCGGGTTGAACTCCAACATGCAGGCTCTGAGCCGGGGGGCAACAAGAATTGCCACCCCAGCCCGTCGCCTCTCACTGCTGGCAACGCCAGAGTGGAAGAGAGTCCAGCCCCTGTCGAGAGAACTGGTTCCAGAGCCCTTGCTGTGCGTCGAGGTGAGTCCGACTATATCCAACCGGAACTTCTCTACCTCGCACACTAGCTCAGGCTCCTTCCCCCCCAGCGAGGTGACGTTCCACGTCCCAAGAGCTAGCTTCTGTAGCCGAGGATCGGACCGCCAAGTGCCCTGCCTTCGGCTACCGCCCAGCTCACATTGCACCCGACCTCTATGGCCCCTGCTATGGGTGGTGAGCCCATTGGAGGGGGGACCCACGTTGCCTCTTCGGGCTGTGCCCGGCCGGGCCCCATGGGGACAGGCCCGGCCACCAGGCGCTCGCCATCGTGCCCCAACTCCGGGCCTGGCTCCGGAGGGGGGCCCCGGTGACCCGCGTCCGGGCGAGGGAAATCTGAGTCTCGGTTCTTGCATTTCCATAGAAGTCTTCGAGCTGCTCTTTGTCTGATCCCTCACCTAGGACCTGTTTGTCTTGGGAGACCCTACCAGGGGGCATGGAAGCCCCCGGACAACATAGCTCCTAGGATCATTGGGACACGCAAACTCCTCTACCACGTTAAGGTGGCAGCTCAGAGAGGAGACTGATCCAATGTAGCAGAGACATTCAATGCGTGCCACGCATTAATATCTCTTGGCCACGCATTAGTGGCTAAGAGATATTAATGCGTGATAATATTATTTATCATTATTATAATATTATTGTCATTTCCATTAAGAAAGTGTTGACTATTGTTGCCAATGCCCTCAGATCAGGAGTGCGTTCCTCACACTTTGTGTGCGCAGTTGCAGAAAGCAGAACGAGGCTTTTAAGAAGTTAAAAAAATGTTTTAGAAAGACGAGGCCTATATTTTCGTAAAAAAAAATTCTGAATTTATTTCAATGAATATTAACTTGTTAACGTTATAATGCTCAAATAGGGACGAGGGCGGGGTGCACAGTGAAACAGTGAACAATTTCGCGACAAAGATCAACCTTTATTGATTGATCTGCAGCCATGACAAAATATCAGACAATCTCCATTGTCAACGACAGGCAGGAAAATAAAGATAAACACATAGCCTATGTTGTAGGCATAGGCTCATACGTTTTTAAGTTTAAATAAAAAAAATGTGCCTCATAAGCCTTAGGCTGTCAATCACGCGCACAAACTTAAATTATACAATAACATATGTATGTCATCTCTATTTAAACAAAAATAAATTAAATAAATAATAATAAATTACCTGCAACTTATTGGCCAAGGCAAATAGCTGAAGGGGGGAAATCTAACCCATCAGACTGCACTTTATCATCAAACTTGAATTATAATGAAAATAGACGGTCGCGACAAACAAAGCAGACTAAATAGCCTTACATTGTCGCCAATCGGAGATGCACTTCACTTGAAAGCGAGGCCAAATAATTATTCACACATAGTAGTATATCTCGAATAGAAAAAAAACACAATAAACAACGCAATTGCCTTAATTCCTTTGCATTGTAGTGCGCCCAAACAACACGTAACCATCAAAATTATTTAGCTGACCGAACTCAATATAGGTTAGACATGGGCTTATTTGGTATAGCCTATAGGTAACGTAGACTAATTCGTTTAACATATCCAACCGTATGTCTACTTACTTTTTTTTTGTTAGCACTATGCAGGAATAAAATGGCATCTACAGTGCCAGGATTCATGCGAGAGCGCCTGGCCTCTAAAATGCGCCCTGCTGCGCTGAAGGAGCGCTCACTTGCACCACTTGTTGCTGGGACGCGGTGCCATCTTTTTCTTTTTTTCTTCTTCTTCTGTTGTGTTGTGTTGTGCTGCAGTGCCTGATGAATAATTGACTGTTTCAAAGAGTGCTGCTCGTTTTTCGTATGTGGGTAACAACATTTAACTATGTATATATATTTCCGAATTGGTTCAACCGCAACCCGCCCGCATCTATTTAAAATCTATTTTTACCCGCCCGACCCGCGGTTTATCCGCGGACTCCGCGGTTGTGTCCGCAAACCACGCATCTTTAGTACCCGCCCCACTATTTGAGAAGAACTGAATGAGGGACACTTATTACGTACAGTTTGTCTAGCTTCTGTTCTTAGCTGTTGTGTAGCTTCTCGCGCCTAGTAGCCTATAACCTACCATGTTTACCTTTTGTAAATGACTTGACTAAAATAGAAGGAAAAAGACCAACTGTGTGCTCATTGGAGGAATTTTAGATAATCCAACACTTGTGTTTTGCTGATATCGGATCGCGACACACCTAACTATCTTGTTCACATTTTTATTTGAAACCTTCTCAACAATTTTTTTCCTAGATTGCAAGAGTTTACTCAGTAATACTTAAGCTCTGAATGTTCTCGCTTTGGCTTCAAATGCTGCAAAAAACCTGCTTGAATCATGGCAACACAATCCAGTGATGCAATGTGAAAGTGTTTACCAGAGTTTGTAGCAGCATGTTGTTTGCTACTCTGCGCAGGCAGACAGGAGCCTCCGGGAAGGTCGTTTGGGAGCGCCAGGCCACATCGGGGACACATGTTTGGCGCGCGGGGTACATGTTGAGGGGTCGCAGTGGAGACCTCTGCAGGCAGAGCGGCGCTACACTGAGGCTGTGCTGGACAACACAGACACACTCACGGTGAGCGTCTTCATTCTCACTTTTTGCAATATAGCATCTTTTCAATGCATCGTCTGAGTGTCGTTGATTTGATTAGATTTTAAGTTTATGTCGAACAGGAATGCAGTTTCAACATGATGCATCACTTATTTTCCATTTTTCTTTACAACATGCTTGAAAAGGAGTTGGAAGAAGCAAAGCTTTTCCACTTCATAGCAGTTTTTTACACATACAGTACAGGCCAAAAGTTTGGACACAATGTGTTTTCTTTATTTTCATGACTATTTACATTGTAGATTGTCACTGAAGGCATCAAAACTATGAATGAACACATGTGGAGTTATGTACTTAACAACAAAAGGTGAAATAACTGAAAACATGTTTTATATTCTAGTTTCTTCAAAATAGCCACCCTTTGCTCTGATTACTGCTTTGCACACTTTTGGCATTCTCTCAATGAGCTTCAAGCACACCTGTGAAGTGAAAACCATTTCAGGTGACTACCTCTTGAAGCTCATCGAGAGAATGCCAAGAGTGTGCAAAGCGGTAATCAGCGCAAAGGGTGGCTATTTTGAAGAAACTAGAATATAAATGTGGTCCTGATGGCTTCATCTGGCCGGGATCTTCAGCTCTCACTGGATCGGTTCGCAGCCGAGTGTGAAGCGACTGGGATGAGAATCAGCACCTCCAAGTCCGAGTCCATGGTTCTCGCCCGGAAAAGGGTGGAGTTCAAGTACCTAGGAGTCTTGTTCACGAGTGGGGGAAAAGTGGATCGTGAGATCGACAGGCGGATCGGTGCAGCATCTTCAGTAATGCGGACGCTGTATCGATCCTATGTGGTGAAGAAGGAGCTGAGCCGGAAGGCAAAGCTCTCAATTTACCGGTCGATCTACGTTCCCATCCTCACCTATGGTCATGAGCTTTGGGTTATGACCGAAAGGACAAGATCATGGGTACAGGCGGCCGAAATGAGTTTCCTCCGCCGGGTGGCGGGGCTCTCCCTTAGAGATAGGGTGAGAAGCTCTGCCATCCGGGGGGAGCTCAAAGTAAAGCCACTGCTCCTCCACATCGAGAGGAGCCAGATGAGGTGGTTCGGGCATCTGGTCAGGATGCTACCTGAATGCCTCCCTAGGGAGGTGTTTAGGGCACGTCCGACCGGTAGGAGGCCACGGGGAAGACCCAGGACACGTTGGGAAGACTATGTCTCCCGGCTGGCCTGGGAACGCCTCGGGATCCCCCGGGAGGAGCTGGACGAAGTGGCTGGGGACAGGAAAGCCTGGTCTTCCCTGCTTAGGCTGCTGCCCCCGCGACCCGACCTCGGATAAGCGGAAGAAGATGGATGGATGGATGGATAGAATATAAAACATGTTTTCAGTTATTTCACCTTTTTTGTTAAGTATATAACTCCACATTCATAGTTTTGATGCCTTCAGAGACAATCTACAATGAAAATAAAGAAAACGCTTTGAATGAGGGTTGTCCAAACTTTTGGCCTGTATCGTATATGTTCACGTCCTGTTTTCAATTTGTAGCACTGTTATAAAAATGTTTTTCTAAATAGCACAGTTCTCTTCATAAATAGTTAAGTCAGTTACGATTCACATAAAGGAATGAATCATATTTAGTTTCAATTACCGTAATATCATTGTTCTTCTTCCTTAGACATTGTAAACACTTTGTGTTTGAACAACCTCTTAAAGTGTGTCAAGTTAGTACATTGTTTGACTTCTGTGCTTAATCCATTCCATCATTTAATTCCACATCCGGATATGCTAAAGCTCGTAAGTGTTGTACGTGCATACAAATGTTTTAAATTACATTTTTCTCCGAGGTTATATTTCTCCTCTTTTGTTGAGAAAGATTGTTGTGTGTTTTTGCAAAGCAGATTATGGTTTGCTTTGTACATAATTTTAACTGTTTGCAAACTCACTATATTGTTGAATTTCAATATTTTTGATTAAATAAAGGGTTTGTATGTTGTCTTTATCCAACATTATGTATTATTGTATTTGACCTTTTTGTAACATTGTTAGTAAATGAAGTGTAGTTAACATATTTTGTTTTGTTCATTATAGAAGTATTTTTTATGAGATTTCCAGTTCATTTTATCATCAATTATTACACCCAAACATTAGATTTTTGTTACTCTTTCAATGTGTACTTTGTCTATTTGTATTTGTGTCTGACTTTCTCTTCTACTGTTACCGAATAGCATTATTTTAGCATTACTGAGATACAAAGTAACTACAAAGTTTGCACTTACTGACGATAAGTTCTGCTGTTGGCATGGTGACCGGAAGGAGTTCCTGTGTAGGTTCGAATGCTGTATTTCCTTTAAAGAATAATAAATTAAATTACATTTGCTGCCAACATGCATGTCATTCACCCATAATAACACCAATAACAATATATTTGGTGTTCCTTTGTAAACAATATAACAGCAATCTAATAATATAAACAACAAACAGATATTTCTGGAAAAAAATTAACATAAAGAGAACTGAAAAATATCAATATCATCATGCGAGTATCAAGTTGATACCACCCTTGGTATCAATGCTGTTGATATTCTAATGGAGCCGCCCACCCCTTGACCCCGTGACCCCGTACTTTTGTCCATACAGTGTCTTCTGAAAGTTTGTAATAGGGCTGGGCAACAAAATGATATCATTATATACCGCGATAGACACGTAATTGATATCAGTAAAAAAAAGTTGCGTTTGATAAAACATTTAATTTTTTTGGGGGGGGGGGGGTTGAAAAAGGCACTCTTGTAACCGGGCAAAGCAAACAGCCAATCAGGTCACAGTATCAATTATCACGTTTTGTTGCGCAATCTTGTTGTTTCGCAGTTGATTCTTTGCATGGAGTGAGAAGAGAAAGTACAAATGAAGAAATTGTGGATAAATTAGGAAAAGTCACATGGACAGTATGGCACTTTTTGGATTTTTTCAAATGGACTTTAGTCAGACCAATGTGGACTGTAAATGACCACGGCCTGGCACTAAACCTGCATAACCTAGTTCTTCTCAGGTTTTACATTTTCACACTTTGCACTATTTTGTTACCCTTTATTATCATTTATTGCATATTCCTTAGTTTTGCACCTTCATCTTAAGAGCTTATTATTAAGTGTTCAATGTGATTTTACAATTTTGTTTACATTGTATGAGTGTGTTCCATGCTTGTGTTGACATTTATTTTCCTTTCTGCCTTAATAATCAGAGGAAGGATACATTTTATATAAATTTTTTTACATTTAATATGTTTTTCTCTTGGTCTGTATTTTTGCTAGGTCATAGAAATATCAATGATTATCGATATAGGCTGAAATAAAACACATATATTTCAGTATACTTCTGCTATATCGCCCATCCCTACTTTGTTTAGCTAGAAACAGAAATGAGAACTTACCTTCAAAAGTATCGTCGGCTTCCTTCACGCGGTCTACAAGTGGAGTTTGGTCCCTCCACATCGTCTTTATTAAAAAGAAACCCCCACCCCCACGCAACATGCGGCGGGCCTGAGTCACCTCTCAGGAGACTCAGGAAGAAGTTGTGAGCTGGCGTTCCACTTTCTACTTTCAGCTCTCAGCGCCTTCCCATAAACAAAGCGTGTCAAAGATGGCGGGCGGAGGCCTTCCTTCCGTCACCTCACACAATGGAGATAGATGCCCCACATGTGTGCTAGCTGTTTCCCTGTGCACGTCATATGCTCTTATAGGTTGACCTTTTGGGCTTACATTCATGTTTATGAAGTCTGGAGCTAAAGTCATGGAGAATGTTCTTAAGCGCAAAAATTATGACTAAAGTGGTTAAGCTGTATTTTTAATTGCACTTAAAAAAAATTGACACTTTAGCTAAACATATTCATATAATTTTCTTTATTTTAGTACAACATAATTTTTCATCAGTTATTTATGAGTCCCTTCTATGCAGCCAAACTACGGTTTGCCGGTTTGTCTTCAATTTGGCTCGCGAGATGTCTTGAGTTAATAAGGAATCTTACAGCAGGGAGAATTCAATTCATTTAAAAAAATCTATTAATATGCTGCGTTGTCACCATTTTGGGACTTTTAATGAAATACAGCACAGCATTTACTTATATGACCCAATGCAAACAAACTTCCCTAGTCATGTTGCAAAAAAAAAAAAAAAACGAACACAAAATGCCAACAGACATGGACACACACAACACAATATGACACAATTTGTGGATATTATAAGAAATGTCCATTCACTATAACAATTTAGAATTACACCCATTTAAATCCATTACAAAGCATGATGGCAAAATGCAAAACACTTTCTCCACACTCATGCATATTTGGCGCATTTTAGCTGTTTGATATTTCTGATTGATTACCAAACTTTAAGGAGGTTGTCACGGAAGTAAACAAGGTAGGAGTCCAACTTGCACATTCTCTTAATATCCAATTATATTGACTATTAATTATATAGCCATTATATTAATAAAATATATACACACACACACACACATATGTATGTATATATATATATATATATATATATATATATATGTTTGTATGTATATATATATATATATATATATATATATATATATATATATATATATATATATATATATATATATATATATATGTATATATATATATATATGTATACTGTAGAGAGAGAGAGAGCCTGTAACATAACTCTTCAGATTAGTGGAGAAAATTTACCAAATATACAAAAAGTTCAAGCTATCCTTAATGTTTTTGTTCCATGTTTTTGCCATCATTTCAATACAAATTTCATTATAGTAATTGATTAAATTGTAATTTAGATTTTTTTTTTTAATTAATTTTTTGTTTTGTAGGTTAAAGTGTTTTATATATCGTGCTTCTGAGTTAATGTTGCTGATCAATTTGAATGTATTAATATTTATGGAAGTTATTTATTTTTCAGTACAAAATGGTTCAAGTTGGTCAAAAAAATGTTTATAGTTTAAATAAGGATTTATTCTTTTTTTTATTTCAGGCAGATTGATGCACTTTAAATATTTTCTGTCACAGACTAAAAAACAGTGTTAAAGTTATTTTTTAGCTAATTAGCTGTAAGTTTAACTACATTGTATTTTTGTTATTTTCTTTAATAATAACAAGGATACAATTGTATGCAGAGGTGTACTTAGAACAATTTTTGCAGGCCACTTTGCCCTTCTCTGGTGCACTTTAGGGTAAATGTGTAAACTGTGGCTTTAAAGGAAATCAGAAGCTTTTTAACAATAAAAAGTGGTTAATATACATTTTTTTAAACATGCGATGACTTGATTGGAGGCACGTGTGACATCTTCATCATTATTAGTACATTTCTGTGAGAAGATGAAACTTTTGCATCTGATGACGAGGGCTGTCGAGAGAGTGTGTGTGTGTGTGTGTGTGTGTATGTGTGTGTGTGTGTGTGTGTGCAGCTTTGATGTGCCACACACACTAACGACAAAAGTGTTGTCTTCTCAGCATCGTACAGTAAACACACAAATGGCGGCAGGGTGTCACGGTACAATGTGCTGACAGCCAATCAAAGGCGGCCGACGCTAAAGCTAACAGTCAATTACTGACATTAGTCAAAACACTGAAGCTTTTATTCTTTCTTTCTTTTTTTTACCATTTGATTGTTAACTTTGCTGTTTTTTCCTTATTTCAACGTGTCATCGCAGGATGGGGCCACGGCGCGCTGACGTTGATGTTGCTTTAGCATTGTTGGCATGACGATGAAGTGAGTGGCGAAACAAGCTTCAATAGGCATCATATTCCATAAAAATATTTATTTGGGGCATAAACTTGTCATAGAATATATTTTCTTACTGTCAATAACTCCATAAAGCATGTGGATGTAATTATTTACATTACTTTTTTGTATATTATTATCATGTTTAGGTGCAGTGTTAAGGTTTTCTCAATTTAAAACAAAAATTTGGTCATATTTCACTCTTATGTATGAAAAGTGTTTTATAAATAAAGTTTGATTTGATATTAACTAATAATCAGGCAAATATTAAGCGCCTTTCTAAAAATGCAGGGTGACTTAACAAACCAGAATCAAAAGGAAATACAAAGCTCCATGAGACAATAAATAATAATAATATGATAATAAATCATATTTATCAGTCTATTAAATTTAAAAAAAATACAACAAAAACGTTTAATAGAAGTAGCAATTAATTTTGAACGTTAAACAAAACTCAACAAAAGAAGTAATGAGTGCAGATATTGAAACAAATACTTTACAATGAAAAACATAAAAAATGAAAACAATACATAATGATTAGGTTATGTATACATGTATATGTATGTGTATATATATATTATATATATTATATATATATATATATATATATATATATATATACACACATCGAGAGGAGCCAGATGAGGTGGTTCGGGCAGCTGGTCAGGATGCCACCCGAACGCCTCCCTCGGGAGGTGTTTCGGGCACGTCCGACCGGTAGGAGGCCACGGGGAAGACCCAGGACACGTTGGGAAGACTATCTCTCCCGGCTGGCCTGGGAACGCTTCGGGATCCCCCGGGAGGAGCTGGACGAAGTGGCTGGGGAGAGGGAAGTCTGGGCTTCCCTGCTTAGGCTGCTGCCCCCGCGACCCGACCTCGGATAAGCGGAGGAAGATGGATGGATGGATATATATATATATATATATATATATATATATATATATATATATATATATATATATATATATATATATATATATATATCCATTTTCTACTGCTTGTCTCTTTTTGGGGTCGCGGGGGATCGCTGGAGCCTATCTCAGCTGCATTCGGGCGGAAGGCGGGGTACACCCTGGACAAGTCGCCACCTCATCACAGGTGGCGACCCATATACATATATATATATATATATATGTATGTATATATATATATATATACACACACACTATATTGCCAAAAGTATTTGGCCACCTATCCAAATGATCAGAATCAGGTATCTTAATCAGTTGGCCCGGCCACAGGTGTATATAATCAAGAACTTAGGAATGGAGACTGTTTCTACAAACATTTTTAAAAGAATGGGCCGCTCTCAGGAGCTCAGTGATTTCCAACGTGTAACTGTCATAGGATGACACCTGTGCAACAAATACATTCGTGAAATTTCCTCGCTCCTAAATATTCCAAAGTCAACTGTCGGCTTTGGGAACAACAGCAACTCAGCCACGAAGTGGTAGGCCACCTAAACTGACAGAGAGGGGTCAGCGGATGCTGATGCGCATAGTGCAAAGAGGTCGCCGACATTCTGCACAGTCAGTTGCTACAGCGCTCCAAACTTCATGTGACCTTCCAATTAGCCCACGTACAGTACGCAGAGAGCTTCATGGAATGGGTTTCCATGGCCGAGCAGCTGCATCTAAGCCATACATCACCAAGTCTAATGCAAAGTGTGGGATGCAGTGGTGTAAAGCATGTCGGCACTGGATTCTAGAGCAGTGGAGATGCCTTCTCTGGAGTGATGAATCACGATTTTCCATCTGGCAATCTGATGGACGAGTCTGGGTTTGGAGGTTGCCAGGAGCACAGTACATTTCGGACTGCATTTTGCTGAGTATGAAATTTGGTGTAGGAGGAATTATGGTGTGGGATTGTTTTTCAGGAGTGGGTCTTGGCCCCTTAGTTCCAGTGACAGTAAGTTTGAATGCTCGAGGATACCAAAACATTTTGGACAATTCCATGCTCCCAACCTTGTGGGAACAGTTTGGAGCGGGCCCCTTCCTCTTCCAACGTGACTGTGCACCAGTGCACAAAGCAAGGTCCATAAAGACATGGATTACAGAGTCTGTTGTGGATGAACTTGACAGGCCTGCAGAGAGTCCTGACCTGAACCCGATAGAACACCTTTGGGATGAATTAGAACAGATACTGAGAGCCAGGCCTTCTCGACCAACATCTGTGTGTGACCTCAACAATGCGCTGTTGGAAGAATGGTTGAAAATTCCTATAAACCCGCTCCGCAACCTTGTGGACAGCCTTCCCAGAAGAGTTGAAGCTGTAATAGCTGCAAAAGGTGATATGTGAGTCAAGGCAGGTGGCCAAATACTTTTGGCAATATGTTGTGTATATATATGTGTGTGTGTGTGTGTGTGTGTGTGTGTGTGTGTGTGTGTGTGTGTGTGTGTGTGTGTGTGTGTGTGTGTGTGTGTGTGTGTGTGTGTGTGTGTGTGTGTGTGTGTGTGTGTATGTGTATGTGTATGTGTGTGTGTGTGTGTGTGTGTGTATATCACTAAATTGGCCCTAGTGGGTGAATGTTGTCTATCTGTGTTGGCCCTGCGATGAGGTGGCGACTTGTCCAGGGTGTACCCCGCCTTCCGCCCGTGTGCAGCTGAGATTTAAAAATATATATATATATTTTTTTTTTTAATTCATTTTTTTATTGTGTTTATTATTTATTTATTTTCAAATTAATTTAGGTTAATGTAGATTTTTTTGAATCGATAAAAATTTTTTACGGTTAGTCTGAAAATCTTAATTTTTTTACATATATATATATATATATATATATATATATTTTAACAACACAAAGAAAGTCACAACAGTTTCTGAAAGAAGTCACTTTATTAGAGGCCCACATTAAAAAGCAGTGATTTTTACTTGGGAATCAAATTTCAATGTTCATCACAGTTTGTACTACAATTAAAATGTACACAAATACTCAAATAGATTTAAAAAAAATCATGATAGCACATGAGATTGTACAGTAGTTATGTACACACTTCAATATAAGTAGCATCACCTGATTTTATTTAGAATTTTTAACTTTTATTTTTATATACATTTGGTTTGGTCCCTAAAACCACAAAAAAGTGAGATGAAAATTGACAAATGTGAATAAAATATGTCAACAAAATGCCCAGTTTTCTAAATACAATTGTACGTAAACTACGGCTCTCCTTGTCCAACCAATATCTCTACTTGTAGCATATTTTATGCCACAATATGAATATTTAATGACAATATTTGAGTCTTAATGAGTCCTTCTGGTCGGCATTTTGAATCACGCCCAGCTGTAGACCGCCATTATTTACCGTTCGGTTGCATTTCCAAAGCGTACCTGCCAGACGGGGAAGACAAATGTAATTTTATTTATCTATTAGAGATTTTAAATTCTGATGCTGAAATACTCACTGCTGGACTCGTGCGCGTTTGTCGTTTCCAGAAACTAGACAATGTCACGTCAGTAAACGGCGTCTGCAAGACACAAAAACGGTCAAATTTGAAACATTCCATAGTCATCTTTCCTCTCACCTGTCAGCTGGTGTTTAAAAAACGGACCCAAAATGGCCGCTCTTCATCAAAGGCGGACTCCTGGATGACAACAAATTAGCATAATAAGCACTTTTGTTCTCTGCTTCCTCGGTCAATTTGTTGTCGTACACAACTGTAAATCCAAATATCACGTTTCCTCCTTACTGACCCCGTCATCTTCTGGGACCTCCTGCGCTGGTACTCCACCTCGTCCACCGTCCACACCGCGCCCTTGGCGGTCTCCAGTCTCACGAAGCAGCGGTGCAAGCTCAAGTTGTGGCGCACCGCGTTCTGAAGCACAGTGACCAGAGAAAAACTAAATAATAAAAATAAAGTGCATGCCAGACAAACAGGTGGCGCTAAGGATAAATGTGAGACCATTTCACGGGATGTTTCTGCAATAATAAATGTAAAAAATACCTACAATTATACAAAATAATACAAATAAAATGTAAATATAAATGTGTTTAGGATAATACATGTAAAAGAATATTATAAAATATTAAAAAATTAATTTCATAAAATGTGTAGAAGATAAAAAACACATAATAAGGTTAATACTATAATGCATTGAAAGAATTAGGGATTTTTACCGATTTGGGTACTTCCATAGGCACCCCACCGGATTTCATCAGTACACGTAAAATCAAACGGTGCCATATTTCCATACCTTCGTTGCACGTGATGTCACGTCCGGTTGCAGACTTAACACCGGTTCACGTAAACAATCACTCGATCAGCGCTCGCGGCGGACTCAGCCAAACTCCCTCTAAATTTGGCAATTTTTAACACCAATCAAGCAAGTATGCTTGGTACAAAAGGCTCAAACGTAAAGTAAGGCTCCACTCTTCCAAAAGGCGCTAGCTTCATGCTAATTTACATAGGATTTGCCATAGACAGGCTGGTAATAGCATTAGCGATTCTACATGGCGAATTCAACACCTCCAAATTTGGTAATGAAAACTACAACTGAGATGAATGTTACAATCAAATAGCTGGTGTGCAATAAGCACAATACCTAAAGTATAAACATGTTGTAGGGCGCAACATAACACATCTTGGAAAAACCTACTTATTAATTAGACAACATACCGTAGATAGCATATACAGTACTGCCATCTAATGTCTTGGAAGTGGCTCTTGAAACAGTTTCAAAACCTCATCAGGAGTCCTGACAAAAGCCGAAAATGGCAGAAAATTAATATTTTTCCCCAAAAAAATTTTTGCTCAAATGTTACCCAAAAAATTAATAAAACAGTCTCTCTTGAACAGTACAATACTGGTCCTGTAGTTGTGGGAGACGTCCCAAAACATAATTTGGAGTCCCGACAAAACCCGAAAATGGCAGAAAATGTATATATTTTTTAAATCTTGTTTCCGCTTAAATGTGGTAAGGGGGGACCCTTACCCAAAACATTTTAAAAACGGTCTCTCTTAAACGGAACAATACTGGTCGTGTGGTTGTAGGAGATGTCCCAAAACCTCATCGGGAGCCCCGACAAAAGCCCCGAAATGACGGATAATGTATATATTTTTTTAAACTTTTTTTCGCTTAAGTGTCGTAATGGGGACCCTTACCCAAAAAATTGTAAAAACGGTTTCTCTTAAACAGCACAATACTGGTCCTGTAGTTGTAGGAGACGTTCCAAAACCTCATCGAGAGTCCTAACAAATTCCGAAAATGGCAGAACATTTTTATTTTTAAAAACACTTTCCGCTAAAATGTCGTAAGGGGGACCCTTACCCATCCATCCATCCATCCATTTTCTACCGCTTGTCCCGTTCGGGGTCGCGGGGGGTGCTGGAGCCTATCTCAGCTGCTTCGGGCGGAAGGCGGGGTACACCCTGGACAAGTCGCCACCTCATCGCAGGGCCAACACAGATAGACAGACGACATTCACACTCACATTCACACACTAGGGCAGTGGTTCTCAAACTTTTTTTGTCATCCCCCACTTTGGACAAGGGCGAGTTTTCAAGCCCCACCTGCCCCCATCGCCCCAACAGAACGCTCACGCCAAGCTTAACATTTTCAAATTTATTGAACATCAAGTAACATCAAGTTGTATACATTCAAACTCAATAACATAAAATAACATCAAGTTCAATAATAAATAAAATAACTGTGCAGCTGTGGTATAACTTGCCCATCCATCCATTTTCTACCGCTTATTCCCTTTGTGGTCGCGGGGGGCGCTGGAGCCTATCTCAGCTACAATCGGGCGGAAGGCGGGGTACACCCTGGACAAGTCGCCACCTCATCGCAGGGCCAACACAGATAGACAGACATCATTCACACTCACATCCACACACTAGGGCCAATTTAGTGTTGCCAATCAACCTATCCCCAGGTGCATGTCTTTGGAGGTGGGAGGAAGCCGGAGTACCCGGAGGGAACCCACGCAGTCACGGGGAGAACATACAAACTCCACGCAGAAAGATCCCGAGCCCGGGATTGAACCCAAGACTACTCAGGACCTTCGTATTGTGAGGCAGACCCCTCTTCCACCGTGCTGCCTGGTATAACTTGCATCAAGTTCAATAATAAATAAAATAACTTGCATCAAGTTCAATAATAAATAAAACAAAAGTGTTATAACTTGCATCAAGTTCAATAATAAATCAAAAAAAGTGTTATAACTTGCATCAAGTTCAATAATAAATCAAATAAAAGTGTTATAACTTGCATCAAGTTCAATAGTAAATCATATAACTTGCATCAAGTTCAAAATAAATAAAATAAAAGTGCCACTTTGCAATCTTTGCAAAAAAAAAGGAGGAGCTATGCATTTGGGAAGACAGGGCAAGTGACAGCACTTTGCCCCGGGAGAGCCACCTTGCTTCACTGTGAAACACATACTTGCCAACCCTCCCGGATTTTCCGGTAGACTCCCGAAATTCAGCGCTTCTCCCGAAAACCTCCCAGGACATATTTTCTCCCGAAAATCTCCCGAAATTCAGGCGTACCTGAGTGACGTGTCGACAGCATGTTTTCACGTCCGCTTTCCCACAATACAAACAGCGTGCCTGCCCAATCACGTTATAATTGTAGAATGATCGAGGGCGAGTTCTTGGTTTCTTATGTGGGTTTATTGTTAGGCAGTTTCATTAAGGTCCTCCCAGCATGGCAACAACACACAACAACAGCAGTCACGTTTTCGTCTACCGTAAAGCAGTTCGTCTGCCGTAAACAGCAATGTTGTGACACTCTTAAACAGGGCAATACTGCCATCTAGTGTACATGCATATGTGACATTAACATCTAGGGCTTTTAGAGAGTGCAGTGCACAACTGCGCACACAACAAGGAGACGAAGCAGAATTCATCATCAGAGAGGGTGTTCAGCATGGTTAGAAAAATAATGACAGAGAATAGAACAAGGATGGACAATTCAACCCTTAACTCAACAATGAGTAGATGAGTGTTATGTGTGTGTATATGTGTAAATAAATGAACACTGAAATTCAAGTATTTCTCTTATTTATATATATATATATATATATATATATATATATATATATATATATATATATATATATATAGCTAGAATTCACTGAAAGTCAAGTATTTCTTTTATATATATATATATATATATATATATATATATAGGGCTTCACGGTGGCAGAGGGGTTAGTGCATCTGCCTCACAATACGAAGGTCCTGAGTAGTCTTGGGTTCAATCCCGGGCTCGGGATCTTTCTGTGTGGAGTTTGCATGTTCTCCCCGTGACTGCGTGGGTTCCCTCCGGGTACTCCGGCTTCCTCCCACCTCCAAAGACATGCACCTGGGGATAAGTTGATTGGCAACACTAAATTGGCCCTAGTGTGTGGATGTGAGTGTGAATGTTGTCTGTCTATCTGTGTTGGCCCTGCGATGAGGTGGCGACTTGTCCAGGGTGTACCCCGCCTTCCGCCCGATTGTAGCTGAGATAGGCTCCCGCGACCCCAAATGGAATAAGCGGTAGAAAATGGATGGATGGATGGATATATATATATATATATATATATATATATGTGTGTGTGTGAAATACTTGACTTGGTGAATTCTAGCTGTAAATATACTCCTCCCCTCTTAACCACGCCCCCACCCCCAACCGCGCCCCCCACCCCCACCTCCCGAAATCGGAGGTCTCAAGGTTGGCAAGTATGGTGAAACAGCACGGCTGTATGATCAGCTCCCATTTCCTCACACAGTGCAGAGAATAGTCGCGCTTTCAGTGGTCGTGTTTTGATCAAATTTACCGCGCTCACATCTGTTAAAACCTCATTGAGTTCGGGGCTGAGCTGCCTTGACGCGAGTGCTTCCCAGTGAATGACACAGTGTGTCCAATGCGCATTTGGCGCAACCCTCTTTATTAGAGCCTGCAGCTTGTTTCTTGACCCTGCCATGGTCATTGCGCCATCAGAGCAAAAGCCCACACAGTTTTCCCATTTAAGGTCGTGTTCTTTGAGGAAACTGTCCATTATCTTGAACAGCTCATCAGCAGAGGCTCTATTTTTGATGTATTTGCAAAACAGCAAATCCTCGCACAGTGACTCGCCATTCACAAAGCGGACGTATGCGATGAACAGGCAGTCTTTATTGCTGTCAGTAGCTTCGTCCACTTGTAAAGCAAAACGACTTTATTTTCATTTGTCTCCGAGTTGTTCCTCAAGATCACTTGCAATGTCGCATATACGTCTCGCAACTGTGTCGTTTGACAGTGGGACAGCTTTTCATTTTGCTGCGCTTGTCTCGTCAAGTTTGTTCCGCTTAGCCCCGCCCCCATTAGTTACTGTTGCTATGTCTGTCAAACTTTTGCTCCTACCTAGAAATGTAAAGCCTACAGGAAAAATATGTAATTTACATTTATTTATAAAGCGGATTTCACAGACAGAATCACAAAGTGATTTACAGTGTGTATAGAAAATGAAAGCATAGTAAAAAAAAAACAATCTAAAAAAAAAATTAAAGTGAAATTCCCTCCCGTTCCTCGCGCCCCACCTGTCATGTCTCTATTCCCCACCAGTGGGGCGCGCCCCACACTTTGAGAAACGCTGCACTAGGGCCAATTTAGTGTTACCAATCAACCTATCCCCAGGTGCATGTCTTTGGAGGTGGGAGGAAGCCGGAGTACCTGGAGGGAACCCACGCAGTCACGGGGAGAACATGCAAACTCCACACAGAAAGGTCCCGAGCCCAGGATCGAACAAAAATGTTAAAAATGATCTTGCTTCAACAGCACAATACTGGTCCTGTAGTTGTAGGAGACATCTCAAAACCTCACCAGGAGTCCCGACAAAACCCAAAAATGGCAGAAAATTTATGTTTTTTAAAACTTTTTTTTCGCAAAAATGTCGTAAGGGGGCACCTTTTACCTAAAAATAAAATGTCTTGCTTCAACAGCACAATACTAGTCCTGTAGTTGTAGGAGACGTCTCAAAACCTCATCGGGAGTCCCGACAAAACCCGAAAATAGCAGAAAATGTATATTTTCCATAGCTTTGTTTTCGCTAAAATGTCATAAGGGAGACGTCGCAAAACCTCACCAGGAGTCCCGACAAAACCCAAAAATGGCAGAAAATGTATGTTTTTTTAAAACTTTTTTTCACAAAAATGTCGTAAGGGGGGACCTTTACCTAAAAATTAAAAATTAAATGTCTTGCTTCAACAGCACAATACTAGTCCTGTAGTTGTAGGAGACGTCTCAAAACCTCATCGGGAGTCCCGACAAAACCCGAAAATGGCGGAAATTTTTTAATTTTTCCAAAACTTTTTGTCGCTAAAATGTCGTAAGGGGGGAACCTTTCCCAAAAATTAAAAAAAATTGTCCTGCTTCAACTGCGCAATACTGGTCCTGTAGTTGTAGGAGATGTCTCAAAACCTCATCAGGAGTCTCGACAAAACCCGAAAATGGCAGAAAATTTCTATTTTTCCAAAACCTTTTCCCTGAAATGTCGTAAAATGTAAAAAAAAAAAAAACTGTCTTGCTTCAACAGAACAATACTGGTCCTTTTGTTGTAGAAGATGTCTCAAAACCGCATCAGGAGTCCCGACAAAACCCGAAAATGGCAGAAAATGTTTGTTTGTTTTTAAACTTTTTTCCACTAAAATGTCGTAAGGGGGACCCTTACCCAAAAATTTAAAAAATGGTCTTGCTTCCACAGCGCAATACTGGTCTATTAGTTGTAGGAGACATCTCAAAATCTCATCAGGAGTCTCAACAAAACCCAAAAATGGCAGAAACTTTTTTTTGCAAACATTTAAAAAAACTGTCCAGGATCTTCAGCTCTCGCTGGATCGGTTCGCAGCCGAGTGTGAAGCGACTGGGATGAGAATCAGCACCTTCAAGTCCGAGTCCATGGTTCTCGCCCGGAAAAGGGTGGAGTGCCATCTCCGGGTTGGGGAGGAGACCCTGCCCCAAGTGGAGGAGTTCAAGTACCTCGGAGTCTTGTTCACAATTGAGGGAAGAGTGGATCGTGAGATCGACTGGCGGATCGGTGCGGCATCTTCAGTAATGCGGACACTGTATCGATCCGTTGTGGTGAAGAAGGAGCTGAGCCGGAAGGCAAAGCTCTCAATTTACCGGTCGATCTACATTCCCATCCCTCACCTATGGTCATGAGCTTTGGGTTATGACCGAAAGGACAAGATCACGGGTACAAGCGGCCGAAATGAGTTTCCTCCGCCGGGTGGCGGGGCTCTCCCTTAGAGATAGGGTGAGAAGCTCTGTCATCCGGGGGGAGCTCAAAGTAAAGCCGCTGCTCCTCCACATCGAGAGGAGCCAGATGAGGTGGTTCGGGCATCTGGTCAGGATGCCACCCGATCGCCTCCCTCGGGAGGTGTTTAGGGCACGTCCGACCGGTAGGAGGCCACGGGGAAGACCCAGGACACGTTGGGAAGACTATGTCTCCCGGCTGGCCTGGGAACGCCTCGGGATCCCCCGGGAGGAGCTGGACGAAGTGGCTGGGGAGAGGGAAGTCTGGGCTCCCCTGCTTAGGCTGCTGCCCCCGCGACCCGACCTCGGATAAGCGGAAGAAGATGGATGGATGGATGGATTTAAAAAAACTGTCTTCAACAGCTCAATACTGGTTCTGTGGTTGTGGGAGACTTCTCAAAACCTCATTTGGAGTCCCAACAAAACACGAAAATGGTAAAAAATCTATTATTTTTCCAAAACTGTCTTCGCTACAATGTCGTAAAGGGGGGACCCTTACCCCCCCCCCCCCAAAATTTCAACTGTCTCGCTTCAACGGAAGAATGCTGGTCTTGGAGTTGTGGGAGACGTCTCAAAACCTCTTTTGGAGTCCCAACAAAACCCGAAAATGGCAGAAAATTAATATTTCTATAGCTTTGTTTTCGCTAAAATGTCATAAGGGGGACCCTTACCCAATACATTTTAAAAACTGTTTTTCATAAACGGCACAATACTAGTCCTGTAGTTGTGGGAGACGTCGCAAAACCTTATCGGGAGTCCTGACGAAACCCGAAAAAGGCAGGAAAATTCAATTTTTTCAAAACTTTTTTCCGCTTAGGAAAATAAATATTCCAAATTATACTGGAATTTCAAGCCAACATACTGTATTCTCCTGAGAACCAGCGTCCTCTGCAGTGGAAATGAGTCCTTTTGTGTAACAGGCCAAAATGTGTAACGCTGACGCGATATATAAAGCAAAAAAATAAATACAAAAATGTCCAATGAAGTGGACACTTGTTCTCAGGAGGATTAGTCCCAATTTTGGTATTTAGTTTGATATAAAATTAGGAGAAACACGTTTTCATGGCACGAATCAGGTGCAATACGTCTGTCTTCAAACATGCAGTAACATCTTGGGTCACCTTCCAGGTTGCGGCGTTGCGTCTGAAATAGGCGAATGTCCGAGTGAACCAGTTGTAGATTTCGTTGAGTGTGAGCTGCTTGTCTGGTGACGCCATGATGGCCTGGAAGAAAGAAGTGTTATGCACGGAATGGTCTGATCGCTCATAAAAGCCTGCAAACACAAAAAAATGACGGCCTTGCACCTACCTGTCTTATCAAGGTTGCGTACGTAAACGGCGGTCTGATATCAGCGTCCTTGTAGAGCGCGTGTTCATTTTCTGAAACGAGGACGGGAAAGAAAAAGGTGGAATTTGCCACTTGGTGCTGAATTTTAATTTTTTGTTTTTGCTATGTGGGGACCTGCAGAGTAGAAGGACGGGTGATGGCGGCGTCTCACGGCCTCAACACGCGACATGGGGCAGGACTCCTTCTGCGACGAGGAGTTGATGTTGGCAAGAGGCAGGGGGGACACCCGGGCGCCATGTGACGGACTCGGTGAGGGCTATGCGGACAAAAGAACGTGTGAGGACGCGTGACGGAGCGATCGGATTCGCCATGGAGGGGGGCGCTTGTAACGCCAATTAGTCTGAGTTAAACAGTGAAATTGTTCGCTGAGTGAAGATGAAGAGCTGATTAGTTTTCACGGTCTCAACAGAGGAGACGGGACACATCAAACGACAAAACGTGTAGGAACTAAAACACGTTGGGCCCCAGAAGCCCTTAAAATCAATACGTCAGTTCAGTGTTTCCAAAGGACTGCAATGCATTTGTGGAAGCGGTGCGGTTTGCCTATATGACGCAAAGTGTGTTGCTTTTTTGAAAAAGTGGGGTCTGATTACTAGGAGTGGCATGTAGATATGGCGACATATAGCACAGGGATGCAACCATTACCGTTATGATAGTAAACTTCTGACCATAAGTATTACCGTTTCAAATTTGAATGATTGTAAAACCGTCATTAATGACATCACTTAGACTCACGGTGATACTGTGCATTTCCTGGAGAAGCAGCTAGTGCGCTAAACGCTAGCTACGGTAAACGCTAACATGACTACATTGACATAATTCTACATTACAAACAACACACGTTTTGCCTTTGATGTTAATAAACACTAGCATGATACAGGTATAAGAACTCACCCACAGGGAAATTGCATTCATTTTAATAGTCTGACTATTTTGATGCTCCTATTGTGTTGCCATCATGTGTAGATTAGGTCATTGACCTTTAATTAAGCAACGAATGGAAATGTGCACAGCATTAACTAATATGACCCAATGCAAACCTTCCCTAGTCATGGTGCAAAAAAAAATGAGACACAGCCTGCTCACTGAACTTTCTGGACACTATAAAAAAATGTTCGTGCACCATAGAAAATTCAATATTACACCAATTTAAATCCATTACAAAGCATGATGGGAAAAATGCAAAACATTCTCTCCACACTTATCCACGTTTTGCGCATTTTAGCTGCTTTTGATATTTCTTATTGATTACAAAACTTTAAGGAGGTCGTCACGGAAGTAAAGGTAGAAGTCGAACTTTCACAAACTTACTATCCAAATATATTAATTATTATTATATATCCAATATATTAATATATGTACACCCACATACATATGTGTGTATATTTATACATATATATATATATATATATGTATATATATATATATATATATATATATATATATATATATATATATATATATATATATATGTATGTATATATCTATATATATAAATGTATGTATACATATATTGTATACATGTGTATATATATATGTACAGTTTATAGTTACTTTACATGCAGTCGGCCCCCAATGTGGCCCCAAAGTCACCCCTGACATACATATACTATATCTTAGGTCATTTGAGTTATAATATTTTTTCTAATTACTATAATGAGCCTGCGTACCAGTGGTCTTTGTGCCACAGTTTGAGAATGAATCAGCTTGTTGTATGTATGTCTTGGCTCCGCCTCCTCCGGTCAAATTATGCAAATGTACCATTTAACTTTTTGCAATAATACAACAACAGATGTTACAAACACTCTTAAAAAAAAAAAAAGTAAAAAAATAACAAATTATCGTTGCAAATTTCAATCAATTTGCATTTTTTGCTTTGAGGACCCTAAAATTGTGAGAAGTGGTTGCAAATTGGGCCTGGTGAACGGAACTACAGGAACCATAGCTAAACTATTGCAGTCTTTTTGTGTCAAATATACTTAAGCACCGAATGAAAGCATGTGTTGTTGTTGTTTTACACGCAGGCGCGCGTACCTGCCGACAGAGCGGGTCAGCTGACAGATCACATGGTGTCGGAGGCGGTCCTGCCGGAGCCGAGTGGGGATCCGCAGCAGGAAGTAGCAGGTGAGCCGTCATCGCTCGCAGGCGCTCTCGTTCTTTGCGGAGCTGGAGGGACGGGAGGACAGGTGAGGCAGGTGTGCCTAATGAAGTGGCCGGTAATAGCGGTTGCAAGTTGGCCACGCCCACCTGAATCTCTAGCTGATGAACCACTTGCATCTGGACTCTGCACTGAGCCGTGCTTCTGTCGTCTAGTGTGTGCTCGCAGCGCATGTGCCTGCAAACGCGCACGTTAAGGAAAACACAAAGCATGTATCAAAGGGGCCACTCTGCAAGTCTTCTTTATGGCTTCATGCTGGAGATGTGGAAAGTGCTTACTGTGAACATGCTGTTTTGTGTCCGGGCCTGTAGCTTTAACCTCTTAAGGCCCAAGCTGTTTGTTTACATGCTTTATTTATTTCTCTTTGCTATTTGGCCTCATTGGACCCTAATTAGAATAAAAACTAAGAACCTTTTTTTAATATGATGTACTTAGTCCATAAGTGCACAAACGTGGACTTCATGTGTAGTGACATGCAAATTGTTATTTTTACACTTTTTTTTCCAAATTCCATTGTATGTTATACTCTTCTGACACCACCAGATAGCAGTATAAGTGTCCATATGTCGGCATAAGACCCCAATTCAGTAGTGTACACAATTTTGAAAATAAGAGCTAAAAGGTGCTGTCCACACATGTGGCCACTAAGCCTTTAGGGGTTAATGCTAATGAGCTGTTAGTCTACGCTTGTGTGTCTCCAATAAGCACCATTGTGTACTTTTATTTGACATATACACGACATTAACAGTGGAACCTTGATTTACAAACACCTCTATTTGCGAAATTTTCAGTTTACTAACTTTTTGACCGCACCATATATGCCTCTGTGTACGAACGCTTCATTCATTCATTTTGTCCACACGCACACAAACACACACGTCCCCTTCCATTCTCCCCCTCTCTCTGCTCCTTTCTCTCCTCTAAGTGGATTTTACTTTTTAAAATGTTTGTTATTGTAGCAATATGGTCGTTAAAGTGACGGATTTTTGTGATTTCTGATCGTATGTGAGGGCACCAGAGGGACTTCTGTGTGTGTGCATACAGCAAAGTTCAGCTTGTCGTTCGAAGTGTACAAGCCTTTATTAAAATAGGTACTTTTGTCGGGGCTGGAAAGCATTATTCGTATTTAGTAGGGCTGTGAATCTTTGGGCACCACACGATTCGATTCTTGGGGGTAATGATTCGATTCAGAAACGATTCTCGATTTAAAAATCAATACTTTTTGGGTGCCACTTCTATGATGAACTACATTCCTCCATAAAATAGATGAACAGCTTTAATACATTTGAATATTACTTAAAAGAAAACTGGTTTTGTTTAATCGACTAAGAATCGTTACAAATAAGAATCCAACTTTATACGAACATCGATTTCTTTTGACACTCCTAATATTTACATCGTTTCTTAAGGAGAAATTTGCTTCACTATACACACTTTCCGACTAGTGAACCCTGTTTCAGAACCAATTAAGTATCACATGCATCAAGGTAACATTAAGGAGTGAGACAGGTGGACACAAACGTTAGCAACACTAGCATAGCTACCATGACTGTAACCGACCAACGGGTAATTGGCAGTGATTCAGGATTTATTTTAAGAAGTGTAGCGAAGCCTTTTTTTTTCTTTTCTTTTTTAAATTAAAAAAAAAGCAATAGGCTTATCTGGCTAGGGGTGGGTCATGAAGGCGGCATCATGCACCTACTTTACAAACTGTCGGAGGTTATGGCAGACGGACTCGCATCCCGGCCAGTTGCACACGCCGTGACCGTAGAGGACGCCTGTGGCGGTTAAGTCAGCAGGAGTGCTGGTTGAAGAAGTGGAGCCACATCAGTGCAAACGCAATTGGCTTTGTTGTCTTTACATTTGCACAAAAGGTAAAACACCTGCAAGGGTAGGTCAACGGGACGTCACTTGTCTCTCCCTGGCAGACCGTCTCAGTCTTCCTATCTCCGTCTTCGTCCTCTGCTCCTCCGCTGTCCATATCCTTCCAAGCATGCTTGCAGTGCACGGAGCTGAAAGCAGCTGACAACGACACTTTAGCTTCAGTTAGCAATAGCAGCAATGGCATGTAGCTTGACACTATCAGATAACTGACATAAGCACTTCAATAAGGTTTGATACCTGCAGGGCAGCAAAGTGCCTGTTGCTGCGGCTGGACGTGGAGTAGCTGCTGCAAGGCTAAATGATGTGCGAGGAGCTGACGGACAGGAAGCGCAAACTTGTGAACACCAATGCAACAGTTTATGATGCAATGCAAATACCTCTTTGCTTCTCTTGCCCGTCTGATGCTGGAGCAACTGCACGTGGATCTGCTGCTGTTTCTTGTACAACTCTTTCAGACGATGCTAAGGACAAAAAAAGAAACGCGCTGTTACGCAAAAATTACTTATTAATAGAGATTTCCGATAATGTCGTGCTGCCGATATTATCGGCCGATAAATGCTTTAATATGTAATATCGGAAATTATCGGTATCGGTTTCAAAAAGTAAAATTTATGACTTTTTAAAACGCCGCTGGACGTAGGGAGAAGTACAGAGCGCCAATAAACCTTAAAGGCACTGCCTTTGCGTGCCGGTCCAATCACATAATACCTGCGGCTTTTCACACACACAAGTGAATGCATGCATACTTGGTCAACAGCCATACAGGTCACATTGAGGGTGGCCGTATAAACAACTTTAACACTGTTACAAATATGCGCCACACTGTGAACCCACACCAAACAAGAATGACAGACACATTTCGGGAGAACATCCGCACCGTAACACAACATAAACACAACAGCGGCATAGCTCGGTTGGTAGAGTGGCCGTGCCAGCAACTTGAGGGTTGCAGGTTTGATACCCGCTTCATCCTAGTCACTGCCGTTGTGTCCTTGGGCAAGACACTTTACCCACCTGCTCCCAGTGCCACCCACACTGGTTTAAAAAAATGTAACTTAGATATTGGGTTTCACTATGTAAAGCGCTTTGAGTCACGAGAGAAAAAGCGCTAAAAAAATATAATTCACTTCAACAGAACAAATATCCAGAACCCCTTGTAGCACTAACTCTTCCGGGACGCTACAATCTATACCCCCCCCCAACCCCGCCCACCTCAACCTCCTCATGTTCTCATGTCCGCATGTCCCTAATTCCAAGCTGCTGTTTTAAGGCATGTTAAAAAAAAAGAATGCACTTTGTGACTTCAATAATAAATATGGCAGTGCCATGTTGGCATTTTTTTTCCATAAATTTTGTTGATTTATTTTGGAAAACCTTGTTACATTGTTTAATGCATCCAGCGGGGCATCACAACAAAATTAGGCATAATAATGTGTTAATTCCACAACTGTATATATCCGTATCGGTTGATATCGGAATCGGTAAATAAGAGTTGGACAATATCGGAATATCAGATATCGGCAAAAAAGCCATTATCGGACATCTCTACTTATTAATGATGTCCCAACTAGGGGTGTCCCGATTGCTGCGGAAAAAATAATATTTTAGTAATCTCTTGTCTGGTCATAGTAGCAGTCCTCATGTGATTTATGTTGTATTGCTTCTGTTTACTGCTGTGGTCTGTTCCGTGTCTCAAAGATACAGTCCAACTCTTTTAAGTTAAGTTAAACTTAAAAAGTTATAGTTAAGTTAAAGTTAAAGTACCAATGGTTGTCACACACACACTAGGTGTGGTGAAATGTGTCCTCTGCTTTTGGCCCATCCCCTTGTTCACACCCTGGGAGGTGAGGGGAGCAGTGAGCAGCAGCGGTGGCCGCGCCCAGGAATAATTTTTGGTGATTTAACCCCCAATTCCAATCTTTGATGCTGAGTGCCAAGCAGGGAGGTAATGGTTCCCATTTTTATAGTCTTTAGTATGATTCGGCCGGGGTTTGAACTCACAACCTACCGATCTCAGGGCGGACACTCTAACCCAGGCCTGGGCAAATTAAGGCCCGTTGAGCTTTTCAATCTGGCCCGCCGGACATTCCCAAATACTTTTTTTAGATCTTTAAGATGGAAAGTGTAGCTGCCATTATGATGTACAGTGATGTTTTCTAATGACCGTAAGTCTTCAACTATACAAAGTATTTCAATGGTTGGAATTTGCGCTTTTGCATGATATACTAGTTACTATGGTAATCTAATTAGTTACTATGGTAATCTAAGTCACAGCAGCTCAGATGAGGCACCAAGCAGTGTGGGTGGGGAGCGTTTCCACAGAATGTCAGCCTGAAATGTGGGTGTCAGAGACAGACACAGAAGGAGATTTTTACAACAAAGTTCTAAAGCTTAGTGATGTATCAGATGTATCAGATTGTAAGGTTGTTTTTTTTTACCCTTCACGTTCATATTTTGCTGTGTTTGTTGCATTTTTCTTGTGTTTCGCTTAATTGTAAAATATGTGGATGGAGAGGGTGAGTGAGGTTCATATGTTGTCAATATTCAGTGTTTTATCCTTCATAGTTAATATTGTAAATCCCACATTCTTTATTTTCATGTACATTCTGGGTGTCTCATTCAGTAAAAAAGTGTAAAATTCCATTCCGTTTTTTAAGGCGGTCTGTCATAACGTTTTTAGCTTTCAATCAGACATTATTGTGAGGTTTTGTATTAGTGTTCCTAAAAATAGATATACCGGCCTGTTCGGCGGTCCTTGAACGCGCCGT
>NC_084576.2:18237500-18295000 GCF_033978685.3 Nerophis lumbriciformis
CTCCAAGTGAGCAAGGATGAGAGGATGAAGACATGCGTCTACCTGAGTGGGCGGAGCCACTGCATGAACGAGACGACCGGGGTGCGAACGAGAGCCGTAGGAAAGACGGCAAATACCAAATTAGCAAGCGCTTCAGATCTATTTCTGATGTTGTCATATGTCCGCTATCTATCGTCTAAAGTAAATATACCACGCGGTCACATGAGACACAAGATGGAGGTATTTGATTGGATGTATAAATACACAAACAAACAGCTTATTGTCTTTTATGATTAAAAGCAAAGAGTGCTCTTTGGGACGGGACAAGTTTAGTGTGTCCTAATTTAGAACAACTGTCAGTCTTATCAAAGGCTGACTTAGTGCTTTAAATATAATAAACTGTTGTAATTGTAGATGTTCATGCAAGCTGGAGGACGTTTTCCGCTGTAAGCGTTTGGTGTTAACAGCGTGCGTCTTGTAAGAAGGCATGGAGCTTTCCGCGGGGAACAAAGAGAATGTTCGCTAGATATCAAGGCGGCAGGCGCGTATGCTTTAATGCGCACCTGTGCACTCTACACCGCGTGTGTGCCTGCGAGATGAAACGCCGCTCCGTGTCGACAAAGGAATAGTACAAACGTCTACTTTTTCTTACTGTACATCCTCTCAATGGACAACAAAGCAAGTACACCTGGGTATGCTTTAGAGTAGTCCGTGTACAGCAGTGAAGGTTTACTTTTAAGTAACTTTTTGGATTGATTACCAGAGTACGAATTTAATTGGTTCTAAAATAGAACAGTTTGTATAGTGAAGCAAATATCTTCATAAGAACCTATGTAAATATGAATAATGGGTTCCAACTTCGACAAAAGTCATATTTTAGTGAAGGTTTGTCCACTTTGAACACAATATAAAGTTATATAGAGCAGGGGTTCCTAACCTTTTTGACCTCGGGCCCAACTTTTCCACTACACTGGGGCCCCACTCAAATATTAACACTGAATGAGTAACCTTACCCCTGGTTTTAAATGTATTCAATAATGGTAATTAACCTATATTTACAGTTTATAGGGGCGGCATGGCGTAGTGGGTAGAGCAACCGTGCCAGAAACCTGAGGGTTGCAGGTTCGCTCCCCGCCTCTTACCATCCAAAAATCGCTGCCGGTGTGTCCTTGGGCGGGACACTTCACACTTTTCCCCCGGTTCCACTCACACCGGTGAATTGAATGATGAATGATAGGTGGTGGTCGGAGGGGCCGTTGGCGCAAATTGCAGCCACGCTTCCGTCAGTCTACCCCAGGGCAGCTGTGGCTATGAAAGTAGCTTACCACCACCAGGTGTGAATGATTGATGGGTTCTACATGTAAAGCGACTTTGGGTACTTAGAAAAGCGCTATATAAATCCCAGTTATTATTATTATTATTTTTAGTTTAAACTGGATAAACCTTGATGTATGCAGTCCTCTCCAAGGTTTCTCATAGTCATTCACATCGACGTCCCACTGGGGTGAGTTTTTCCTTGCCCTTATGTGGGCTCTGTACCGAGGATGTCGTTGTGGCTTGTGCAGCCCTTTGAGACACTTGTGATTTAGGGCTATATAAATAAACATTGATTGATGATTGATTGATGTCAAATGATATGAAAGCATAGCATGTGTTAATCACAAAGGTTATTAACAAGGCTTAAGTTAGGTTGATTACAAAAATCAGTACTAATCAAAAGAAGGGTCTTATAAAAGCTGTCTGCAACGGAAAGGGAACTCACTGACGTCACATAAACCGGACGTGAAGGAAAGTGAAACACTCAATTTGCTTCTTTTTTTTTTATATGTATAAAGTTTTCTTTTTATTGAAAGATTGCACACATTTACATTCAAATTTACAGCATTTTTTTTTGCATTTTGTGTTGCATTTCCTGTACATTTTCACATTTTTGTTCAGTTCAGCTTATTTCGAACATGCATACGATACAATATAATGCATCACATATTTCCAGTTGTTTCAGTACAGCATGTCCGAAAAGGAGTAAGAAGAAGCAGAGCTTATTTAATCCTATCATATCATATCATATATCATAGCAGTTTTATCCCATTTCCTTGTTCTCTGTTTGTAACAGAACAGTGAATAGATAAACAATATACATAAATAATATACATCATGTTGAAAAGAAAAACAAAACAAACAAACCAACAGAGAACACACCGTTTTAAAGTATAATTTAAGATATAGTAGGGAGCATATTTTACCAAGTTTGCATAGTGTCGGTTAAAATCTGATCTAATTGGTTTCACATAGTCTGTCCACATTTGGTAAAATTGATCAGTTTCAACTCTTAGGCAATATCCCAGCAGGCACAAGACATGAAAACAACGTTGAGAACTTGTTGAATTGGGTCCTGACGTTGAGCAACTCAAACATAACGTTGAAACAACATGCTTTTTGATGACGTTTAATCAATGTTGGGTTCTGACGTTGAATTGACCATTAAATTTTGGTAATTTCCCAACCAATATTTCTCAACACAAATACAACGTTGAAACAACATGCTTTTTGACGACGTTTAATCAATGTGGATGGGTTCTGACGTTCATTTGACTATTGAATTTTGGTCATTTTCCAACCAATATTCTACCACACAAATGCAACGTTGAAACGACATGCTTTTTGAAGGCGTTTAATCAATGTTGGGTTCTAACGTTGATTTGACCATTGAATTTTGGTTATTTTCCAACCAATATTTTGCAACACAAATACAACGTTGAAACAACATGCTTTTTGACATTTAATCAATGTGGATGGGTTCTGACGTTCATTTGACCATTGAATTTTGGTAATTTTCCAACCAATATTCTACGACACAAATGCAACATTGAAACGACATGCTTTTTGACAACGTTTAATCAATGTTGGATTCTGACGTTGATTTGACCATTGAATTTTGGTCATTTTCCAACCAATATTTGCAACACAAATACAACGTTGAAACAACATGCTTTTTGACAACGTTTAATCAATGTTGGGTTCTAACGTTGATTTGACCATTGAATTTTGGTCATTTTCCAACCAATATTTTGCAACACAAATACAACGTTGAAACAACATGCTTTTTGACAACGTTTAATCAAAGATGGGTTCTGACTTTGATTTGACCATTGAATTTTGGTCATTTTCCAACCAATATTTTGCAACACAAATACAACGTTGAAACAACATGCTTTTTGACATTTAATCAATGTGGATGGGTTCTGACGTTCATTTGACCATTGAATTTTGGTCATTTTCCAACCAATATTCTACGACACAAATGCAACATCGAAACGACATGCTTTTTGACAACGTTTAATCAATGTTGGGTTTTGACTTTGATTTGACCATTGAATTTTGGTCATTTTCCAACCAATATTTGCAACACAAATACAACGTTGAAACAACATGCTTTTTGACAACGTTTAATCAATGTTGGGTTCTAACGTTGATTTGACCATTGAATTTTGGTCATTTTCCAACCAATATTTGCAACACAAATACAACGTTGAAACAACATGCTTTTTGACAACATTTAATCAATGTTGGGTTCTAACATTGATTTGACCATTGAATTTTGGTTATTTTCCAACCAATATTTTGCAACACAAATACAACGTTGAAACAACATGCTTTTTGACATTTAACCAATGTGGATGGGTTCTGACGTTCATTTGACCATTGAATTTTGGTCATTTTCCAGCCAATATTCTACGACACAAATGCAACATTGAAACGACATGCTTTTTGACAACGTTTAATCAATGTTGAGTTTTGACTTTGATTTGACCATTGAATTTTGGTCATTTTCCAACCAATATTTGCAACACAAATACAACGTTGAAACAACATGCTTTTTGACAACGTTTAATCAATGTTGGGTTCTAACGTTGATTTGACCATTGAATTTTGGTCATTTTCCAACCAATATTTTGCAACACAAATACAACGTTGAAACAACATGCTTTTTGACAACGTTTAATCAATGTGGGGTTCTAACGTTGATTTGACCATTGAATTTTGGTCATTTTCCAACCAATATTTTGCAACACAAATACAACGTTGAAACAACACACTTTTTGACGTTTAATCAATGTGGATTGGTTCTGACGTTGATTTGACCATTGAATTTTGGTCATTTTCCAACCAATATTTCTCAACACAAATACAACGTTGAAACGACATGCTTTTTGAGAACGTTTATTCAATGTCAGGTGGTGACTTTGATTTGACCTTTGAAATTTGGTAATTTCCCAACATCAACTTTGTCTCAATTTACAAATACCACTAATTTGCAACAATGTTTCCAAGTCAGTTTTAAAGGACATGTGCGTATAATCAGCGTTGCATCAATGTCTTGTGCCTGCTGGGATGATAGTTTTTCCGTAATTTAAATGTCATGTACAATGTTAGCCCACTCCTCGACTGTAGGTGTCTCCACCTTAAGCCATTTTCTCATATCAGCCTTCTTACATGCTGCCAGAAGTATTTGAAGCCATTTTCCGTCGTTGACGGTCCAGTTGTCATCGTCCAAATCACCCTGATACATAGATTCACAGTTGAAAGGGACCGTTACATAAAAAACATTTTGAATGAATTAATTTCTGTCCAGTAGAGTCTGATAATCAGGGCGTCCAAAAAGATATGAGTGTGATTGGCGCCATTGGTGCCACACAGTCTCCAATAGGTGTCTCTGTGGCCCAGGTGTGATTTCTGGATGGTCATGGTGAAATATCTCAGTCTTCTTCCAACAGAATTCTCGCCATCTATTCGATCCTGTCGCAGTCCACTGCAGGTGGAATTTTTTCTCCAATCTCTTCCTTTCAATCACCACATATGCTTCTTTTTCCCATTTTTGTTCGATATATTCAGTGTGAGCCTAGATGATCTCATCCCCTTGTAAAGTTTTGAAACAATTTTGTGGCAGGACCCGGATTCCAACAACCTGTAACGATTCTGAGTCCCCTCCTCCCATATTGTCTTTCAAATTTAGGCTGAAATAATGTCTGATCTGTAAAAGTCATCCTTTTCCAGGCCATGTTTTGTCCTCAGAGCTTCATCCATCCATCCATTCATCTTCATCCGTGTATCCAAGGTCGAGTCGCGGAGGCAGCAGCCTAAGCAGAGAAGCCCAGATTTCCCTCTCCCCAGCCATTTCGTAACCCAGTTCACTCTGCAATTTGCCATCTGCTGTGAGCACGGTTATTGGCATTCCCCGTACCTCATCCCCTTCTACATCTTTCCATCCTGCATTGTAGTCTGGCGAGCATAGGAAAATAAGGGGTCGAAGTCTGGCCGCGTAGTATTCCACTCCTCAATCAATTTGCCTTTATCAATAAAAAAAAAACATTCTAAAACTTTTACAAATTCAAATGGAAAAGGGAAGAAGGGACTTGAGAGGAAATAGCGTAATAGCAGCTTTTAGTTTTAGTGAAGAATAGGGATGGGAATCGTAAACTGGTTCTTGTTCAGAACCGGTTCCCAGTGTATCAATTCCTTGGAATCGCTTGCCATTTTGTCTCGCAGTTCTCTTAACGGTTCTTTTTAACGCAACGTGGGTAGTGACGTCAGCAACATGGCGTGTTCCCGGCAGGGAAAAGAACACCAAAGTTTGCCGTCATTTTACTAAAAAAAAGACAGCAGCAGCGCTACTTTTAAAGGGGAACTGCACTTTTCTTGGAATTTTGCCTATCATTCACAATCCCTATTAGAGACAAGAAGACAATTTTTTTTTTTTTTTTCCCGCTTTCTAACATATACAAATTGGCTCGTTCTAGGTGGCTAGCAATGCAGCTAACGGGTGCAATAATTTCTACCTCTAAATCACTCTAAAATGCATTCAAAAACTTCATTTACTCTCCGTAACCTGTATAATAATCAAACTGTAGCAATATTGTTAGTGTAAGAGCGAACACAGAGGAAGTCTTTTTTTTAAGCATACTAACAAACGGTATTAGTCGTAAAAGCTAACTACGGGAAGAAGTAAGCTAGCTTCTACGTCAGCACGAAACGCGTTACAGTTTGTAATGCACAACCTTGCGATCGAATACCAATCTGTACAGAGTGAAGAACATGAACCATCATATTACGGTATCTGTAAAGTATTAACCCACATTTCATGTTTTTATTGTACACAGCTAGCTCAACAGCGTATGTACTGTAGTTGTACGGTGATGTGCTGCATGTATTGTGACCAATAGTATAGTGACTTACTCGATGGCATACTTGCCAACCTTGAGACCTCCGATTTCGGGAGGTGTGTGGGGGGGGGGGGGGCGTGGTTAAGAGGGGAGGAGTATATTGACAGCTAGAATTCACCAAGTCAAGTATTTCATACATATACAGGTAAAAGCCAGTAAATTAGAATATTTTGAAAAACTTGATTTATTTCAGTAATTGCATTCAAAAGGTGTAACTTGTACATTATATTTATTCATTGCACACAGACTGATGCATTCAAATGTTTATTTCATTTAATTTTGATGATTTGAAGTGGCAACAAATGAAAATCCAAAATTCCGTGTGTCACAAAATTAGAATATTACTTAAGGCTAATACAAAAAAGGGATTTTTAGAAATGTTGGCCAACTGAAAAGTATGAAAATGAAAAATATGAGCATGTACAATACTCAAGACTTGGTTGGAGCTCCTTTTGCCTCAATTACTGCGTTAATGCGGCGTGGCATGGAGTCGATGAGTTTCTGGCACTGCTCAGGTGTTATGAGAGCCCAGGTTGCTCTGATAGTGGCCTTCAACTCTTCTGCGTTTTTGGGTCTGGCATTCTGCATCTTCCTTTTCACAATACCCCACAGATTTTCTATGGGGCTAAGGTCAGGGGAGTTGGCGGGCCAATTTAGAACAGAAATAACATGGTCCGTAAACCAGGCACGGGTAGATTTTGCGCTGTGTGCAGGCGCCAAGTCCTGTTGGAACTTGAAATCTCCATCTCCATAGAGCAGGTCAGCAGCAGGAAGCATGAAGTGCTCTAAAACTTGCTGGTAGACGGCTGCGTTGACCCTGGATCTCAGGAAACAGAGTGGACCGACACCAGCAGATGACATGGCACCCCAAACCATCACTGATGGTGGAAACTTTACACTAGACTTCATGCAACGTGGATCCTGTGCCTCTCCTGTCTTCCTCCAGACTCTGGGACCTCGATTTCCAAAGGAAATGCAAAATTTGCATGGTTGGGTGATGGTTTGGGGTGCCATGTCATCTGCTGGTGTCGGTCCACTCTGTTTCCTGAGATCCAGGGTCAACACAGCCGTCTACCAGCAAGTTTTAGAGCACTTCATGCTTCCTGCTGCTGACCTGCTCTATGGGGATGGAGATTTCAAGTTCCAACAGGACTTGGCGCCTGCACACAGCGCAAAATCTACCCGTGCCTGGTTTACGGACCATGGTATTTCTGTTCTAAATTGGCCCGCCAACTCCCCTGACCTTAGCCCCATAGAAAATCTGTGGGGTATTGTGAAAAGGAAGATGCAGAATGCCAGACCCAAAAATGCAGAAGAGTTGAAGGCCACTATCAGAGCAACCTGGGCTCTCATAACACCTGAGCAGTGCCAGAAACTCATCGACTCCATGCCACGCCGCATTAACGCAGTAATTGAGGCAAAAGGAGCTCCAACCAAGTATTGAGTATTGTACATGCTCATATTTTTCATTTTCATACTTTTCAGTTGGCCAACATTTCTAAAAATCCCTTTTTTGTATTAGCCTTAAGTAATATTCTAATTTTGTGACACACGGAATTTTGGATTTTCATTTGTTGCCACTTCAAATCATCAAAATTAAATGAAATAAACATTTGAATGCATCAGTCTGTGTGCAATGAATAAATATAATGTACAAGTTACACCTTTTGAATGCAATTACTGAAATAAATCAAGTTTTTCAAAATATTCTAATTTACTGGCTTTTACCTGTATATACATATATATATAAATATATATATATATATACATCCTGAAAATATGCAAACAAAACTCCGTTTAGATAATTGATACTTCAAACTTGCATAAATATAACATGAATATAACAAAACTTGGCTTCTGAGAGCTTCAAAATGTAATGATAAATAAATGATAAATGGGTTGTACTTGTATAGCGCTTTTCTACCTTCAAGGTACTCAAAGCGCTTTGACACTACTTCCACATTTACCCATTCACACACACATGAATAAAATGCTAAAATTGTTGATAAACAAGCAATTATTTTAATAATTAAATATGGTCATTTTAAATGAATTATTATGATAATTTAAAATGTATTATTTCAAATATGTTTATTTTAATGTACCGGTATAATTCTATGGCTGGATGTAATAAGGAGTCAGAAAAAATAAAAATAAAAATACAATTAATTTTGATGTTTTTAGCAAAATATAGTAAAAATGTATTTCGTTTTTTTTTTGGTTTTTTTAATTAATAAAAATATTTATTTTTAGGTAAGATAAACATAATAATACAATTTATCTCTAGTCTGGATGATTTAGTTATTGTCACCCTGTTGTCCTCCCGTCGTGAAAAAAAGGCTGTCCTAACTCATGGAGCTGGAGGGGGTGTGGCCTCCAGCTCCGGCTGAAAATCGGGAGAATTTCGGGAGAATATTTGTCCCGGGAGGTTTTCGGGTGAGGCGCTGAATTTCGGGAGTCTCCCGGAAAATTCGGGAGGGTTGGCAAGTATGCTCGATGGACAGTTGTCCGTTTGGTCCAGCTGGCTGGGGACTTTTCCAGTTGATTTGGGCTAGGGCTGGGCGATATGGCCTTTTATTAATATCTCGATATTTTCAGGCCATGTTACAATACACGATATATATCTCGATATTTTGCCTTAGCCTTGAATGAACACTTGATGTGTATAATCACACCAGTATGAACGATTCTATGTGTCTATATTAAAACATTCTTGTTCATACTGCATTAATATATGCTCATTTTAAACGTTCATGCAGAGAAGGAAATCACAACTAAGTCAGTTTACCAAAACTGTATGTATTAAACAGTTATTAAGCAGTGGCACAAACATTCATGTAGGGCTGGGCGATATATCGATATACTCGATATATCGCGGGTTTGTCTCTTTGTGCGATATAGAAAATGACTATATCGTGATATTCGAGTATACGTTCTCACGCAGTTGCTTTTAGCTGCGGGGCATTGAAGGGGAACATTATCACCAGACCTATGTAAGCGTCAATATACACCTTGATGTTGCAGAAAAAAGACCATATATTTTTTTAACCGATTTCCGAACTCTAAATGGGTGAATTTTGGCGAAATAAACGCCTTTCTAATATTCGCTCTCGGAGCGATGACGTCACAATGTGACGTCGCATCGGGAAGCAATCCGCCATTTTCTCAAACACTGAGTCAAATCAGCTCTGTTATTTTCCTTTTTTTCAACTGTTTTCCATACCTTGGAGACATCATGCCTCGTCGGTGTGTTGTCGGAGGGTGTAACAACACGAACAGGGACGGATTCAAGTTGCACCAGTGGCCCAAAGATGCGAAAGTGGCAAGAAATTGGACGTTTGTTCCGCACACTTTACCAACGAAAGCTATGCTACGACAGAGATGGCAAGAATGTGTGGATATCCTGCGACACTCAAAGCAGATGCATTTCCAACGATAAAGTCAAAGAAATCTGTCGCCAGACCCCCATTGAATCTGCCGGAGTGTGTGAGCAATTCAGGGACAAAGGACCTCGCTAGCACGGCAAGCAATGGCGGCAGTTTGTTCCCGCAGACGAGCGAGCTAAACCCCCTGGATGTCTTGGCTCACACCGTCCCTTATGCCACCGAAGATGATCAAGAGAAGAATATCGACCCTAGCTTCCCTGGCCTGCTGACATGAGGGTATGTCTCCAGAATATATTAATTGATGAAAACTGGGCTGTCTGCACTCTGAAAGTGCATGTTGTTGCCAAATGTATTTCATATGCTGTAAACCTAGTTCATTGTTGTTAGTTTCCTTTAATGCCAAACAAACACATACCAATCGTTGGTTAGAAGGCGATCGCCGAATTTGTCCTCTCTTTCTCCCGTGTCGCTGGCTGTCGTGTCGTTTTCGTCGGTTTCGCTTGCATACGGTTCAAACCGATATGGCTCAATAGCTTCAGTTTCTTCTTCAATTTCGTTTTCGCTACCTGCCTCCACACTACAACCATCCGTTTCAATACATGCGTAATCTGTTGAATCGCTTAAGCCGCTGAAATCTGATTCTGAATCCGAGCTAATGTCGCTATAGCTTGCTGTTCTTTCCGCCATGTTTGTTTGTGTTGGCTTCACTATGTGACGTCACAGGAAAATGGACGGGTGGTTAAAATCAGGCACTTTGAAGCTTTTTTTAGGGATATTGCGTGATGGGTAAAATTTTGAAAAAAACTTCGAAAAATATAATAAGCCACTGGGAACTGATTTTTAATGGTTTTAACAATTCTGAAATTGTGATAATGTTCCCCTTTAAACTGCATGCGTTTCTCACTCTTTCCTGTCTCTCCTTCGCACAGAGACTTTAAAACAAGCGCACCTTCTTACATACGTCACATATTGTCGTGCGTGCAACGTCACACGCTCCCGCGGAGCGAGAGGTAGCGACATGGTAACGTTAGCTGTGATGCTAACAGCTAACGGTGTGGTTTGAGTGGTAATACGAGAGAAAGAAGGTGCAAATCTGGTAACAAATGGAGGAATAATTAATTCCCAAGAAAAACAGCACGGGGTCCATCGTCTGACGGTGGTTTGGCTTCAAGCGGGAATATGTCTTTACAAGTCAACATGTCCGTTCGGTGCCACACCAACTAAATGCCGAAGCAACTATTTCCACATCAACACCGTAGGACAGTGGTTCTCAAATGGGGGTACGCGTACCCCTGGGGGTACTTGAAGGTATGCCAAGGGGTACTTGAGATTTTTTTTTAATATTCTAAAAATAGCAACAATTCAAAAATCCTTTATTAATATAAATAAAAACCTATCTTTTTTTCCAAATAGTTCAAGAAAGACAACTACAAATGAGCAATATTTTGCACTGTTATACAATTTAATAAATCAGAAACTGATGACATTAGTGCTGTATTTTACTTCTTTATCTCTTTTTTTCAACCAAAAATGCTTTGCTCTGATTAGGAGGTACTTGAATTAAAAAAAAATTCGCAGGGGGTACATCACTGAAAAAAGGTTGAGAACCACTGCCGTAGGACATATACTATTTGATATGCAGCTCATTTTTATGTGACACTTATTGAAATATCTTGTGTGTCATCATGCACAAAAGTGCACTTATAGCTTGTTTTAAAATGTCTCTGACAATCTTTCGGTTTTGGAAATGACATGAATGTTTGTGCCACTGCTTAATAACTGTTTAATAAATACAGTTTTGCTAAATTGTGATTTCCCTCTCTGCATGAAAGTTTAAAAGTAGCATATATTAATGCAGTATGAAGAAGAATGTTTTAATGTAGACACATAGAATCAACATACTGCTGATTATATGCATCAAGACTTCATTCAAGGCTAAGGCAAAATATCGAGATATATATCATGTATCGCGATATGGCCTAAAAATATCGAGATATTAAAAAAAGGCCATATCGCCCAGCCATACATTCATGTCATTTCAAAAACAGAAAGTGCAAGATTGTCAGATACATTTGAAAACAAGCTATGAGTGCACTTTTGTGCATGATGTCACTAAGATGACATATCAAAACAACACTAAATTAAAGTGCACTTTTTGTACAGAACACCACTACAATAGTTTAAAACAAATAAAGTGCACTTTTGTGCATGATGTCACACAAGATAGTTCAATAATTGTCAAATAAAAATGAGCTGCATAATAGGAAATCAAATAGTGTATGTCCTTCACTATGTGGTAGGTTCCTGCAGACGTTATCTCCTTCTGTTGTTGACTATTTTTTTTATATGGTGTTGATCTGGAAATGGTTGCGTGAGCATTTTGTTGGGTGGCACCGGCCGGAGATGTTGACATGCGGAGTTTCAGGCACTCTTCATTCTCTAGCGGGTGACTTTTCAAATGATGCTACAAATTAGCAGTGGTGCTTCTTTTTGTAGCAACGCTTTTGCCACATACTCGACATATTACGATTGTTTGTTCAACATCTTCCCGCTTGAAGCAAAACCAAGAAAAAAAAATATTGGGAATTAATTCTTCCTTCATTTGTTACCAGATTCGCACCTTTTCTCTCTCGTATTACCACTCGCACCGCTCCGCTGGCATCACAGCTAACGTTACCCATTCCGCTACCTGTCTGCTCGGCGAGGGCGTATGACGTTGCATGCGCGACAGTATGTGACGTATGTAACAAGGTGCGCTTGTTTTATGTCTCTGTGAGAAGGAGATACAAGGAAGAGTGAGGAACGCCTGTCGTGTAATGCCCGCAGCTAAAAGCAACTGAGTGAGAACGTATACTCGAATATCACGATATAGTCATTATCTATATCGCACAGAGACAAACCCGCCCAGCCCTAATTTGGGCCCTCCAATAACTCGGCATATAGCTTGGTTCAAAAGTTCCACATTTGCAGCGTGACCAAATCACACCGACCTCACTCTTTGGGCTTCCGTCTTTTGTGCTCGCTTCGATAAGCAGCAGTTCATCCTCTGTATATTCAGCTTCAAAAAGACAAGGTTGTGAATCCTCATTTATAGATGGAGAAATCTATATGGCTTTAATAAAGTATTTACTGTACACGTTTTATAGTGTTGCCCTTTAAGACGACATTACCAGCACTGTAAGGGATACGTCAGATTCCGGGGTCTAGTCGTCTGCTATAGTTACATGTTCAAGCATTAAGACAACGCTGCGGCGGCGGTGTCACATGACTGTGCTGGCCAATATTAGGCCACCCGACTGCCAGCTGTGGAGGGTCGACTAAGGTCGTCAGACAGGGGGTCAGCAGATGAGGAATGCTGACTCATCAGGAACGTGCCATTTGTTAGGATTTCGGGACTATACATAGGACATCACAGGAATGGACTTAATCCGTTCCAGGGTCAAACAGTTACTGTGGTCCATCCATCCATTTTCTACCGCTTATTCCCTTCGGGGTCGGGGGGCGGGGGGGTGCTGGAGCCTATCTCAGCTGCATTCGGGCGGAAGGCGGTGTACACCCTGGACAAGTCGCCACCTAATCGTGAAAAAAAAAAGTGTTAAGTGTACTGGCAGTTTTTTGTTAAGTACACATTTAACATGCAAGTGAAAACGTGAGAAGGCTGCGTCTGTCATGGTTTGGTTTTTTTGTGTTCATATTGTACTGAGCAGCCAGGAAGCTCCAGTCCTTATTCTGTGGTTATCGTCGCTACACTTTCCCTCTTTTGACACAGCTGCGTCACGCGCAAAACAGCTAAAGAAAAAGCGTAATCAGGGCAGAATATTTATTAAATTTTAAAAAAAATGCTAAATTCAATCTTCAATTCAATCATAGTTTAGATATGCTAAGCAGTTTGATTGATTACCTCGATGTGTGTGTCTCTTTAAGAAAAGAAAATGGGACCGATACAGCTGCTGTGTTGTGTTTATGAGGAAGTGCTTCTTCAGAGGAGTGGCGTCATCGATATTCGTCGCCATCATCAATTTAAACACACAGAAAAAAAGAAGAAAAGTCCAAAATTTGGGATAATTTTGTAAGGTAAATGTTTCTCTTTCGTTCGTTTCATTTTGTTTTCTGCACAGCTATTAATTTTTTTTTATATATATATAATTAGATTAGCAGTGTTGGGACTAACGCGTTCCAAAGGAACGCGTTACTGTAACGCCGTTAGTTTCTGCGGTAACTAGTAACGTAACGCGTTATTTTTTATATTCAGTAACTCAGTTACCGTTACTGCATGATGCGTTACTGCGTTATTTTACGTTATTTTTTATGTAGTATCGGCTAGAAACAAGATCTGAGTGTGTTTTATTGGAGCGCTGCGGCGGAAAAGAAAAGGCGTGCTTTCTGTGGGTGGGGGCGGGGGGACTCCCATACCGTAGTTGAGGGGCACAGGGGAGACGTTCCTCCAGGGCCTATGTACTATTTAAAATAGTTTTGTCAATTTGTTCTGGCCTGAAATAAATTGGCCCTTTGAAACTTTTCTTTGTCTTTGTGTTTCATATGTAGACCACGTTGCTTTCTGAATTCAGTGATGCAAATGCATGTCAAGTTGATCAACAGATTGTATTATTCTCCAGTGCAATAACAGTACTGAAATTAAGGCTAAAAGGGCATTAATGGGAGCCTTAAAAAGGGGGGAAAAAGAAGTAACTAAATAGTTACTTTTCACAGTAACGCATTACTTTTTGGTGTAAGTAACTGAGTTAGTAACTGAGTTACTTTTGAAATAAAGTAACTAGTAACTGTAACTAGTCACTGGTTTTCAGTAACTAACCCAACACTGTAGATTTGTTGATTTGATTTGCAGATCACATGTATTGATGTTTTTAATCCAGTAGATGGCGCCATTGAAACACCAACATGGTATCAGCAGTGTCAATACAGCTAGTGAGTATGCCACACACTCACCGAGGCGCCATTTTTCAAATAAAATAAACAAATAAATATAAAAATTAGCATAGTTATACAAGCACAAACAAATGCAACACTTTTGTGGAGATTTTGACAAAGTGGGGGGGTCTGGTTATGAATAATAAAACGTTAACATAAATACTATAATAGGTAATGACAAAAAAACTATGCTAGTTAATAACATAAAAAATACAATAAGTAATAACATTAAAAAAAACTAATAGTTCAAAACAGTTTCCGCACAAACAAATGGGATACTATATGTTTGTGGAGATTTTGACAATGTGGGGGGACTGGTTATAAAAAATAACCTGTTAATAACATAAAAACTATAACAGTTAATAACATAAAAACTATAGTTAGACAAAAAATTGCAGCACCAACGTTTGGGACAAAGTGAGGGGTTTATGACTAATAACACGTTAATAACATACAAATAGTTAATAACATAAAATCTATAACAGTTAATAACATAAAAACCTATAATAGTTAATAACATGAGAAATTTTAATAGTTAATGACATAAAAACTATAACAGTTAATAACATAAAAACTAGTAGTTTGACAAAAAATTGCAGCACAAACGTTTGGGACAATGTGAGGGGTTTATGATTAATAACATACAAAGTAATAGTTAATAACATAAAAACTATAATAGTTAACATGAAAAATTATAATAGTTAATAACATAAAAACTATAATAGTTAATAAAATAAAAACTATAATAGTTAACAAAGACTATAATAGTTAATAACATAAAAACTATAATAGTTAATTAAATAAAAACTATAATAGTTAATAACATAAAACCTATAGTTAGACAACAAATTGCAGCACAAACATTTGAGACAAAGTAATAGTTAATAACATAAAAACTATATTAGTTAATGACATAAAAACTATAATAGTTAACATAAAAACTATAATAGTTAATGACATAAAAACTAATAGTAAATGACATAAAAACTATAGTTAGACACAAAATTACAGCATAAACATTTGGGACAAAATGAGGGGTTTATGATTAATAACACGTTAATAACATACAAAGTAATAGTTAATTACATAAAAACTATAATAGACAACGAAAATTTGCAGCACAAATGTTTGGAATAAGTAGGGAGGTTTTGACAAAGGAGTGTGTGGGGGGGGGGTGTTATGAATCATTAAATATGAATAACATAAAAACTTTTATAAACAAAAAAAAAACGTTTTTAGCACAAATGTTTAGGACAAGTGGGGTGGTTTTGACCAGGTGGGGGGTTGGTTATGAATCATTAAATATTGATCCTATGACGGTTGGACAAAGAAAATTAGCAGCACGAATGTAGCACAAACAAATGGGTCAAGTTTGGGGAGATTATGACAAGGCGGGGGGGCTGGTTATGAATAATATAACAAAAATAATATAGTGGGGGGGGGGCTAGTCAGAAATTGTATTTTAGAATAATTTAAGAACTAACGACACAAATAAAAATGTTCACAGCACAAATCTGTGTTTTTAATATTTGTAATGACTGGCTACTATAGCTTTTATTTCTCTTCTTCCTAAAAAAAATAATCTTCTTTCTTTCTCTCCTGTCTTTCACTCTCTTGGTCCTCTGGAGAGCATTCCCACGGTCTGGTCCCGCTCACGTTTCACATGGGGATGCTCACTCCCTAAAACCTTCTTTACTTGCTGACCTCTGGTACGTTACGGACGTGGCGCAGAAGAAGTAGGTCGAGGACTTGCGACCCCCCGAGACAAGATAAGGAAGTTATCTGCAGAACGTGCAATTGTCTGACCGGTAGACGTTGCTGTGAGTCGGATGATATTGCCGCTGCTGAGCTTTGACTACTGAACATAGTTCGAGTCCCTTCCCGCCTATTTTTAGTGCTGGCCCTCGCAACAATGTCATGCGTAACTCGACGCCGTCTGTTAAGTCAGAGCTTGTTGAATGTCAGTTGCCAGAAGCAGAGACCCGGCCAGTCGGCTTCCCGTCCGCTCTCCCGCTGCCAGCCCCCCATGGAGTCTGAGGAACAACCGAGAGCGTCCTGCAGCCTCCTCGTGCCCGGATGGGGTTGCCCGGATGCGGACGAGGACGACAGCGAGGTGGTGATCGGCATCCGGCCCAAGTCCTCGCCTCTCCCGCGGAGAAAGAGCTCCGTCTCCGACGAGGACTCGGAACCGGACTCGCCGCCGCCGCCGCTCTCTGGCTCCAGGAGGGTGTCCTTCGCTGATGCCAAGGGTCTAAGTTTGGTGCAAGTGAAGGAGTTTGATTTGTGGGACGTGCCCAAGCCGCCGGGATTCCAGTCCCAAGAAGACGACAAAGCGGTTTCAGAGGACTACTTCCTGTGCCCTCTGACTTTTCACTCCCCGTTGTCTCCTGAGGATCTGCTGGTGAGGGTCCAGGAGCAGAAAATAGAGCTGGAGTCCCTGGAGCTGATCCCAGGAACGAGCACGTTGAAAGGGGTGGTGCGTGTCCTCAACGTGTCCTACCACAAGGCCGTGTACGTGCGGACTACCTTGGACCGCTGGGCCAGCCACTTCGACCTCCTTGCAGAGTACCTCCCCGCCCTTGACGACGACGACAACGCCCACACGGACCGCTTCGCTTTCAAGCTCACCCTGGTGCCGCCGTTCCAGGAGCAGGGGTCCCGCGTCGACTTTTGCCTGAGGTACGAGACCCCCGTGGGGACGTTCTGGGCCAACAACGGCAACAGGAACTATGCGCTGTTCTGCCAGCAGAGAGTGACGCAGAAAGACAATACGCAGAAGAAAAGCTGCCTGAAGACCATCTGGTGAGACTAGTGTGGATTATTGAAAGGTCAACATTACCCAGCGTTATGTAATCCATACCATACCACTAGGACACCTTGAAACGTCTCCTTCCTGCACTTGTTCTCTCCTAACAACTCACTTTGTGTTTTTTTTCGTGTCATTGACAGTCAAAACTTTGTGGGAAACTCCTCAGACACCCCATCGCAGGAAACACTGCTATCAGGTATTTCTTCACAGCTTCATAAGCGAGGGACAATTGTTTAGGTACCAATGCATTTATTTAAAAAACATTTCCTATTTATTTACTTTTTGCATTAGATGGGGCGACAGATGGAGAAAAAGCCGAGGAGGTCAAAGCCGTTCCACTTCCTGACGGTCGGACGGAGGAGGACGGAAAGAATTTACAGGTGCATAAAAAACTGGTACAGTTCAAACCTGAAAAAATTGAAAGCGGCACTTTATACATGTTCTACATTAACATGGGCCTATTGTACATTTGCAACATGTTAGGGGTCCCCAAACTGGGACGTTCACATTCTGGCCCGTGGGACATCGCAGGCTAATTTTTAAAGTTGAAACAATCCAAATGTGCTGCCATCTCATGGATGTTGTCAATATTGTTAGTCATTGACCATGAGCATTACATAGATAGATAGATAGTACTTATGATCTTTGGAGTGGATAGAAGCTATATTTAGGTACCAATTTAGACAACCCCAGCAGGCACAAGACATTGATACAACGTTGATTATATGCACATGTTCTTTAAAAGTGACTTTAAAACAACGTTGCAAAGTAGTTGTATTTGTAAATTGAGACAGTCTAACGTTGGATCCACGTTGTTGGTTGAAAAATGACCAAATTTCATTGGTTAAATCAAGGTCAGAACCCAACATTGATTAAACGTCGTCAGAAGGCATGTTGTTTTAATGTTGTATTTGTGTTTTAGAATATTGGTTGGGAAATTACCAAAATTCAATGGTCAAATGAACGTCAGAACCCAACATTGATTAAACGTTGTCAAAAGGGATGTTGTTTCAACGTTGTATTTATGTTGTAGAATTTTGGTTGGAAATGACCAAAGTCATTGGTCAAATCAACGTCACAACCTGACATTGAATAAACGTTGTTAAAAACCAAGTTGTTTCAACGTTGTATTTGTGTTGAAGAGTATTGGTTGGGATAATGACCGAAATTCAATGGTCAAATCAACATCAGAACCCAACATTGATTAAACGTCGTCAAAAGGCATGTTGTTTCAACGTTGTATTTATGTTGTAGAATTTTGGTTGGGAAATTACCAAAATTCAATGGTCAAATCAACGTCAGAACCCAACATTGATTAAACGTCGTCAGAAGGCATGTTGTATTTGTGTTGTAGAATATTGGTTGAGAAATGACCAAATTCAATGGTCAAATCAACATCACAACCTGACATTGAATAAACGTTGTTAAAAAGCATGTTGTTTCAACGTTGTATTTGGGTTGAATAATATTTGTTGGGAAAATGACCGAAATCCAATGGTCAAATCAACTTCAGAACCCAACATTGATTTAACGTCGTCAAAAGGCATGTTGTTTCAACATTGTATTCATGTTGTAGAACTTAAGTTGGGAAATGACCAAAATTCAGTGGTCAAATCAATGTCAGAACCCAACATTGATTAAACGTTGTCAAAAGGAATGTTGTTTCAACGTATTTATGTTGTAGAATATTGTTTGGGAAATGACCAAAATTCAACGGTCAAATCGTCACAACTGAACACAATTGAATAAACGTCGTCAAAAAGCATGTTTCAACGTTGTATTAGTGTTGTACAATATTGGTTGAGAAAATGACCGCATTTTAATGCAATTCAATATCAGGCTCTGACATTGACTTAACGTCGTCAAAAAATATGTTGTTTAACGTTATGTTTGAGTTGCTCAACGTCAGGACCTAATTCAACTAGTTCTCAACGTCTTGTGTCTGCTGGGATGTTTCCCACCCATGGTCCAAATATTCAAAAACCAACACAGAAAGTTAATACACAACCTGAACTATATGGTGATGATAAATAAATGTCTAAGCACCACGCAATCCAATATGACACCTTTTTAAATCCAATACAAAGCGTGACGGGTAAAATGCACAACACGCTCTCTCCACACTTCACGTGTTTGACGCATTTTAGCTGCTTGATTTTTATGATGGATTACGAAACTTTAAGGGGGAAGTAAACAAGGTTGCAGTGGTTCACATACTCTTGATATCCAATGTTTTGTCGTTTATACTTCATATTGTAGTGATGAGGCGGTGTCAATGTGTTGGTGTTTAGTTTGTTAGCTAAAACTTGTTTTACTTAAACAAAATTAAATGTCTATAATCATTTCCTGATAATATTGTAAATCCGACTATTTCTTATCTTTGTACAAAAGGATCTTGGTTATGTTACAATTTGCGCTGTGCTGTGTGCCGAAAAAGGCATATTGACCAGTTACCCCGAAAATCTGGCTTTATAGCAGTTTGTACTGTATTTTTACACGTCAATCATGTTTGGCAAACTTCTCTCTTAAGTTTGGTATTAAATTCATATGCAGTCTCAATACATTGTGATCGCTGTTCCTGTGGGAAAGAATCTGTTCAAACGTGATCAACAATGTGTGTGTGTGTGTGTGTGTGTGTGTGTGTGTGTGTGTGTGTGTGTGTGTGTGTGTGTGTATGTATATATATATATATATATATATATATATATACGTGTATATGTATACATATGAGTGTGTGTCCGTGTGTGTGTGTGTATATATATATACAGTATATACATATTTCTCTCTATATATACTGTATATGTACATTTATATATGTATATATACTACGATGAGGTGGCGACTTGTCCAGGGTGTACCCCGCCTTCCGCCCGATTGTAGCTGAGATAGGCTCCAGCGCCCCCCGTGACCCCAAAGGGAATAAGCGGTAGAAAATGGATGGAGGGATGGATGGATATATACTGATAATATATATAATGTATATATATAATACATATATAAAATTATGTATAAGTAAATTATATGTATATATATATATATATATAAGGTTTATATATTATGTATATAATCAATCAAACAAACATAAAAAGTAGGTAATGGATCAACAATCTCTTTATTATCAAAACATAACAACGGCAAGTTCAACTGTCAGTGCACGCACATAATAAATGAACATAACATAACATAACACACACAAACGTCCCTTTGGTGCTCACAAAAAAATTAACAACAATAAAAAATAAAAAATGAATAAAATCCTCTTTACCTTGCTTTTGGTGAATCTTTGTAGCATGCAACCAACAAGAGGAGACTCAGCAGACACATGAGGCGGAGAAGGGAGCGAAGGTAGAGAGAGAAGGGGACAGGGAGAAAGGGCCGTGTTTGTGGGTTCCCTCTCCTCTCTAAGTCCACAGCGATTCCCTCCTTCTTTCCAGGCTGGTTTGTTGGCTTTTTTTAATTCATATTGAGTAAGAAAAATATACAAAATTTGGTGAATAGTGGGAAAAGAAACACACGCTGAAGCACTGAGCTGAGACGTGGCGACCGAGTAATGCACTGCGTAAACAGTATGCCACGTCGGGGGCTCCGCCTCTCCAAAATGGTTTCGTCCCGTGTGTACTGCACCGCACAGGAAGTGACATTACCAAAATGGCTGCATCCAGCGGCACACAAAATGAATGAATGAATGAAGCCGTACACCGAGACTTGGTTCGCACAAAGGGGCACATTTGGCTCCTTCTAAAGGTTTGTAAATCTAATACTGGCAAACAGAGGGGTTTGTAAATCAAGATTTTGCTGTATTCTGATGACCACAGTTTGACCCTGGAACTGGAACATTTGAAACTAGAAGCTCCATTGCATTGCTCTGCTTTTAAATATTAATAAATCACAATTGATCCCCCGCTTTTCTACAGGCTGAGAACCGGATCAACTGCAGCCGAAGAAATCGGCGAAAGGCGGCGCGGATGGCTCGGGTGAAGGACTACTTTTCTCAAAGAGACGGCGGTGATGTATCGCCTCCAGAAGACAAAACCACCACCAAAGACGCAATCTCAGAGGGAAACCCAAAAGATGCGCATAAAGAGAACGTAAAATTAGAAGATCCATTCGGTGATAAGGCAGCGATTGAACACGACAGGGAAGAGGAAGACTCGGGCGCACCTGTGGACGTCTGTGGGACTTCATTACCAGGCACAGGCAATGAAGAACCGAGACACCGCCTCACATGTGGGACTGCGATGGTTCCTCTGTACCAGCAGATGTTTGACAACAGTGACTGGAAACTTCCAGAAAAGACAACTCCTTCCACAGAGGAAGAAGACGCCTCAACAGAACGTGAAGAATTTCCGAACAACACCATCGATGACTCAACACAAGAGTGTTTTGACGCCACAGTGAAGGTTCCTTTCCTAGTGAAAGACACATGGAATGATCCTGAAGTGCTAGTACATGCTACTGATGATCAAATAAGTATAAAGATAAGAGATGTGTTTGCAGATTTACTAACAGTCAGGGACGCTTCAGGTGAAACGCCGTCCCAGTTGGATCACGACCACGAGGATCAACAGATGGGTTTGAAGCAGGCAGAAGAGGCCGAAGCTTCAAACCATTTGGAAGTTACTCATTACGCCAAAGAACATGAGAACATCTTCGCTTCTTGTGCTGTTGGAAGACCTTGTCCCGAGGAACCTCGTGAGGCCGTGCTCGATTTCCTCAAAGATAAGGCTGGAGGTAAACATGTTGAACCCAGCACCATTCTTGAAGACGAGCCTGGTGTTTTAGACGTGGCTAAGTGTCCAAAGGAAGAGACATTTAGCTGCGCTGAGAACGTTGAGGTCCAAAACTGGGAAATGATGGTAGAGGAGGAAGAAGTGAATGTGTTCGCAGGTGAAGAGCGGAGCTCTGGAGAACAGAAACATGACCAGCTGATAGTAGAAACTGAGGCCGTCACATCTACTGAGGCGGAGGTGCTTGTGCCGCTCCAGAACCAGATTACAACTGGCGGAGAGGAGTCTTTGGAGAGCGTTGTTTGGGAAGATAACAAAGCTGTTTCCAAAGAGTTTGAAGCCAAAAACCTGGAGAAGACAACGTTAGACTCACAGCAAGATGTTTCTGAGATGCGAGATTGCAAAATGGAGGTTGAGAAGTTGGAAGGGGTCGATGATGAGGATGAGGTGGGTACCGAGGAGCGAGAAAAGGATCTACACCATCCAGAGCTCACTGACGTGGCAAAAGGCAAACAGGATGAAGTCCAGATGTTGGAGTTTGATCACAACAAGCTGCAGGATTCTCTTCTGAATAATCTACAGGACAATGGTGGATCCAGAGAAGACCTAAAGGAAGTCCAGATGTTGGAGTGGGATCATAGCAGGCTTGAGGATGCTCTTCTGAATCAGCTACAGGAGAATGATGGATCCAGAAAAGATATAAATGAAGTCCAGATGTTGGAGTGTGATCCTAACAGGCTTGAGGATGCTCTTCTGAATCGTCTAGAGGAGGATGATGGATCCAGAAAAGATCCAAGAGAAGAACTAAATGAAGTCCAGATGTTGGAGTTTGACAATAACAAGCTTGAGGATACTCTTCTGAATCCTCTCCAGGAGGATGATGGATCCAGCGAAGACCTAAAGGAAGTCCAGATGTTAAAGTTTGATAACAAAAAGCTGGAGGATTCTCTTCTGAATAATCTACAGGACAATGATGGATCCAGAGAAGACATAAAGGAAGTCCAGATGTTAAAGTTTGATCACAACAAGCTTAAGGATACTCTTATGAATTATCTTCAGGAGGATGATGCATCCAGAGAAGATTCAAGAGAAGAACTAAATGAAGTCCAGATGTCGGAGTTTGACCATAGCCAGCTTGAGGATACTCTTCTGAATCCTCTCCAGGAGGATGATGGATCCAGAGAAGATCTAAAGGAAGTCGAGATGTTGGAGAGTGATCCTAACAGGCTTGAGGATGCTCTTCTGAATCGTCTAAAGGAGGACAATGGATCCAGAAAAGATCCAAGAGAAGAACTAAATGAAGTCCAGATGTTGGAGTGTGATCCTAACAGGCTTGAGGATGCTCTTCTGAATCGTCTAAAGGAGGACGATGGATCCAGAAAAGATCCAAGAGAAGAACTAAATGAAGTCCAGATGTTGGAGTGTGATCCTAACAGGCTTGAGGATACTCTTCTGAATCGTCTAACGGAGGACGATGGATCCAGAAAAGATCCAAGAGAAGAACTAAATGAAGTCCAGATGTCGGAGTTTAACCATAGCAAGCTTGAGGATACTCTTCTGAATCATCTCCAGGAGGATGATGGATCCAGCGAAGATCTAAAGGAAGTCCAGATGTTGGAGTTTGATCATGGCAAGTGTGAGGGTGCTCTTCTGAATCATCTCCAGGAGGATGATGGATCCAGAGAAGATCCAAGTGAAGAACCAACTGCTAGGACCCTAGATGAATCAGATAGTCAAGATGATGGGGGAAAGACTGCGACGCTACATGGCCAAGATATAAACGAGGGACCCGAGAACGACCACACGAGCGACGACAGCGATTCGGACGACGAGGTGGAGCTGTACATGCACTGCCTGAGGGCGGTCCATGCCGGCACGCGGGCCGCCAAAGACCAGAGTGCAGACGCGGCCTTCAACCCGAGTAAGCGGCCTTCTCTGAGCAGCAGCAAGCCGCTGTCCGCACCCATGCCCTCCATCAGCGAGGCGGCGGATGAAGAACATCTCTGCTTTGAAGACGCACACACAGTGGACGTCCACGCCGAGCCACAGGCGGGCGGAGCTCCGAGCACCATCAGAAAGGCGTCCTGGTGGCGGGAGACTTCTTGCAGGTGCATCTCCAAAACGTTGCTGTTTGCCGCCTTGTTAGCGGTGTTTGTAGTCACAGCTTACTATTACGACTTTCTGGCCTGTTTTGGCCTCTACTTGATTTCTGTGCTTTGGCTCTTGTGTCAAGAAGAGAAGCAGCCCATAAAAGACAACACAATGGGCTGAATTCATCCTGAAACACATTGCTGTGTCTGACACACCATTTTTTGTTTTTTTGGAGACACTTTTTGTCATTAATTAGACCTCCAGGATATATTTAGCCAAATAGAAACATGATGTATATCTTCTACTCTTGAACCATATGAAATTGTGAAAATGTGTATGAAGGTTAATTTGTCTTTTTTTTTTATTATTATCAAAGCTTTTTTTGGACTCTGAATTTATGTAACTGAATTTTTGGTGTTTGAATTTTGTAAAATATTTTTTATTTTATTTTTTCAAATTATGCTGACACTTTCATTGAATAGACATTTTTGGAGCAAAGGTATTGTGTTTAAAAATTCAGTTTGTTAAAATACACCGTAAAAGAAATTCAGTGCACAATAATATTCTTTGCTTCAAAACTCAAGAAGTTTGCAGTCATGTGACAGGATACACAGGGGTCACGTGACTGCAAACTCAACCCCTCATTGGCCGGTTCTGAGACAGGCTCGATTGATTCAGTCTTAATTTATCGGAAGTGAGTCTTGAGTTTTGAAGCAACAAACATTTTTACACTGAATTTTTTTACACAGCTTTTTCTACACACTTAATTTTAAAACTCTATATTTTTTATAAACGTATTTTTTTAATAACGCACATTTTATCCATCAAACAGTACGGTGTCAAAAATGACAAATTTTACGCAAAAAATTTCAAGCAACAATTTTTTCTGCTCTGAATGTTTTACACTCTGAATTTTAAAACTTGATTTTTAAAAACACATTTTATCCTTAAAATTGTAAAGTGTCAAAATGATAATAGATTTTACGCACATTTTTAAGCAAGGAATATTTCCGCAATTAATTTTTTTACACTGAATTTAAAAGCCCTGTATTGTAATATCTGCTTGACTTGTATTTTACAGCAAGTTATCAATCGAATTGCACAGTGTCAAAATGGCGTTACATTTTACGCCAGAAATTAGAAGCAACAAATATTTCCGCCCTGAATTTTTCTGCACTGAAATTTTTTACACTGAATTTTTACACACTGAATTTTAAAACCCTGCATTTTGACAAACTGAATTTTAAAAAACACATTTTATCCATCAAATTTGTACAGTGTCAAAATGACAATACATTTTGCGTATTGGCCCTAGTGTGTGAATGTGAGTGTGAATGTTGTCTGTCTATCTGTGTTGGCCCTGCGATGAGGTGGCGACTTGTCCAGGGTGTACCCCGCCTTCCGCCCGATTGTAGCTGAGATAGGCTCCAGCGCCCCCCGCGACCCCAAAGGGAATAAGCGGTAGAAAATGGATGGATGGATGGATTTTGCGTATAAAATTTCAATGAGCAATTTTTTCTGCACTGAATTTTTTACGCTAAATTTTTACACAGTGGATTTTAAAGCCCTGTATTTTAAAATCTGCTTGGCTCATGATTTCACAGCAAGTTATCAATCAATTCGGACAGTGTCAAAATGGCATAAGATTTTACGCCAAAAAATTAGAACCAACAAATGTTTTCGCACTGAATTTTTAAAAACACACATTTTATCTATTAGATTGTACAGTGTCAAAAGGACAAGACATTTTACGTAAAAAATTTCAAGCAACAATTTATCAAATTGTACAGTGTCAAAATGACAAGAAATTTTACGCAAAAAAATTTCAAGCAACTATTTTTTCTGCACTGAATTTTTTACACAAAGTTTTTAAACACTGAATTTTAAAACCTGGTATATTATCCCACCCATCCATTTTCTACCGCTTGTTTTAACAAACTTGATTTTTAAAAACAGGAATATTTCAGCATTTTTTTACACGGAATTTTAAAAGCCTGTATTTTAATATCTGCTTGACTCAGAATTTCAAAGGAAGTTATCCATAAAATCAATGCACAGTGTCAAAATGACAATATGTTTTAAGATTTTTTTTAAAAACCTAAGAATATTCCCATACTTAATTTTAAAAACCCTAACAAACTGATTTTTTAAACATGCGCATTTTGCTTATCATTTTTTATTCAATTAGATTGTCAGCATAATCTGATTTTTTTTTTAATAACTTCACAAAATTCAAACACAAAAATTCTGTGTCCAGAAACAAGCTTTCCTAATAAAGACACAAATGAACCTCCATGAATGTGTCAAAACATGCAGCCCTATTGTGTTGTGTGCTATTTATTTCTCTCGACAAACACACAGCATGGCGGTGCACATCTTTGTGGGACTGACAAGCACATAATTGAAAAACCGACATGTTTTTTGCAGCGGTATGGGTGAGATGTGTCCATAAGTCATTGACCATTTGGCTAATGATTATAAAACTCAGAGGATATCAAGTATTGCATGTGTGCTTACATGCCTTCCAAAGAAAAACAACCAAGGGGGCATTACGGTCAGTGTAAGTTTTGGTCATTTAATTTTCGTTTCATGAATAGAAATTGAAACAACGACTGGTTCATTTTTTAAATGTCATTTTTAAAAACGAAAAATAAATTTGAGAAAAAACGTTTTTGTTTTTGGTGCTCAAGAGAGCAAAAACTTCACCTAAAAACGATTTTATTTCCATTTTATACATTTCATATAAAAATATTGAAATCCGCAGTTAACATTAACGGATTTTGTTTCCATGTTCTGAAACCGGAAACTTTTATTTTCAAAGTACAAGCGGGGATAATACAGTACCCGTACTAAAATGTATTTGGAGCCCCACACTGAAACTATTCTAAACATGGCGCAACGAGGACTGACATTAGATAAATCTCTATGCACACATCACACGAAAGTGGACGCAAATAATTGATCATGTCACGCACCATAAAACAGGCCAGTCCTCGGTCCTGTCTTACAAAGGCTACTTCCGGTTTCGGGATGTGTGAGGGGAAAAAAACATCCGCTTTGGTCTGCTTCTGTTCATAAATGTGCGTCGAGATTGTTGTAGGTGTCAGTTTACTTGTGCCATGTCTAAAGTCATTTCTGTGTCGGGATTGAAATACATTTTTGGCCAAAGTCACATCAGGAACACGTAGTAATTACTCTCGCTTTTACTTTGAAAATTAAACTTCCGGTTTCTGCAGCTGAAAACACATAATTCTTGGTGTATTTTTCCCGTATCTGTTTACTGTGGTTTTAATTTGTGTTCTATAAAATGAAAGACAAACCGTTTTTTAAACGTAGTTAAAAGAAGAAGGCTTTGTTTTTATTGTTTTACATTTTAAAATTAAGTTTAAATAAACCAAGCGTTTTTTGTTTTACAATTTCCATTAATGAAAATAAAATTTACTGACCACAACATAAAGTGACCCGTTACAAATGTCAATTCCAGTCTGTACAACATTACTCTCTTTGTGACGTCACAACTTGCTTCACAACAGTATTAACATAGTTTTATGGTGTGTGATAAGATTTATGGTCGTGTTTGTGTCTTCGTATTATTGTGATATTAGGTGTGAAGGGCCGGAAGGTTGAAAATCCGATCATTTATCGGTGTTCATTATAAAGCAATCTTGTGTTGTTTAGCTTTTTGTAGTGTTTAGTTTTGCGTTTCGCAGTGTCCGAGATTTACGAGGGGCTGTAAATGTCTCACCACGGGCAGTAGACGTTTCCAGGCTTATGATTGGACGTCGCGCTGTCATTTCTTAGCACGTGTGCGCCAAGTTGAGCCAATCGGCTTGCCTGTTGTTGGCACGTGCGCCGCCGGCGAGCCGGTGGTTGAAGCAAAAAAAAAAAAAAAAAAGATTAAAAAAAAAAGAGGAAGCCACCACCAGAGGAGGTTACGGTTACCGGCGCTATGGACCCCAGCGACGACGTCGGACACCCGGGACTGTTTTACGTACCCATTCCCGATGCGGCCCCGAGCATAAAGGAGCAGGAGAAACTTTCTGGGGTGGTTAAAAATGTCCACAGAAAGCTGCGCAGGAAATACAGAGAAGGTGAGCATCGAGGCCCACACATCCGCTTCTTGGCTAACGAATTAGCTTCTTCCTCAAAACTACACAGACCGGAGCTCCACCTCCATTTAAAACACATTCTCCCAGTCGTGGCTATACTCTTGGCTGGTAGAGACAGACCTTTTAAATGGAACCACTAACAGGCCAACGTTTGTTTGTGCACAAGCTGCACTTAAAGCTTGAACTAAAGTCACAACCCAACTTTAAACTTGAGTGTCAACTGTAAGACTAGTGGATATTGCACTTACACCCACGGGGAAGTGTTGACAAGGCAGAAATCCACTTGAATGTGAACCAAACATTAACCTGAGCTAACACTTATGGAGTGAAGTGAATTTGATTTATATAGCGCTTTTCTCTAGTGACTCAAAGCGCTTTACATAGTGAAACCCATTATCTAAGTTACATTTAAACCAATGTGGGAGCATGTGGGTAAAGTGTCTTGCTCAAGGGCACGACGGCAGTGACTGGGATGGCGGAAGCCGGGATCGAACCTGGAACCCTCAAGTTGCTGGCACGGCCGCTCAACCAACCAAACCACGCCATGACAAACGTTTTAGAAGAGCCGGGGAATTGTAGTCCTAATAAACCACCCATTTTCTATTTGGTTTTAGGTATGGGCTGGATGTGTTGACCGGTCAATCACAGGGCATCTATAGAGGTATAACTTGGGGCGTGCATACTAAATAAAAATAACAGAACATAACTCACATCCAGTTCTACACCTATGGACACGCTCTGATCAAAAAGGCCCTCTTATGTAAAACCAACTTTTCTTATCTATTGGTTCCTGAATTATTTTGGGATCTGCATAAGTCCCTAAAATGTGAAATCAAACGGTGAAGGCATTGAGAAGATATTTATAAAACATTCACGCCTTCTTTCGTATTTCCGGGAAACACGCAGTTTGGTATTTCCCCCATTTAGCAACATTTTTCCCACTGGTGACGTCAGCGGATTATCCATATATGGTAGAGATATGGATTAGATTAGATAAATTTATTTCAAAGGGGACATTGCAATTTCATATAACACATGACTACACATGGTTAAAAAAGCCAGAATTAGCCAGAAGGCTAGTTTTAATCTGTAGTCCCCTAGCCATGATGTAAAAAAGGCAGTAAAATTACAGTTTATAAGAAAAAAAGCACACAATAAATATACAATATGATAAAAATGAAATACAACATCACAACATAACATTTATCTTAGCATCAAAACAGGCCCATCTTTTACTGCTAGCAGCTGTTGACGTTGATAAGCCACATTTAAAAAAAATGTTGTGATGGCCTTGTAAATTGTGACCAGTTTAACCTCCTCAGGCACTGAGTTCCACACAATTGCACTCCTTACTGACCAGGCCGACTTACTGAAAGTGCTCCTGCGCAGAGGAACCCAAAGTACTTTGTGCACTTCCGCTGTTGTAGTCCACGCTGCAGTCAATAAGCTCCTACTTTTTCCCTATTCTCTTGTTGTGGGGCAGACTGCCTCGTACATGCACATGCATCCTCCACTTAAGCCGTTTCCAATGCAAAGTAGCGTATTGTTCGAACTAGGGTTGTACGGTATACCAGTATTAGTATAGTACCGCAATACTAATGAATCTTATTCGGTACTATACCGCCTCTGAAAAGTACTCATCCACTATAATGATACCAAGTACACGAGCGTATCTAGTCGACACTACTATGATTACGTCAATATTTTTTGGCATCACATCTTCTTTCGTTTTAAAAAAATATATATACTATGTTTATACACAGGAAATATGTCCCTGGACACATGAGGACTTTGAATATGACCAATGTATGATCCTGTAACTACTTGGTATCGGATTGATACCCAAATGTGGTATCATCCAAAACTAATGTAAAGTATCAAACAGAACAATAAGTGATTATTACATTTTAACAGAAGTGTAGATAGAAAACAAGCAGATATTAACAGTAAATGAACAAGTAGATTAATAATCCATTTTTACAGTCTGTCCTTAATAATTTTGACAAAATAATAGAATGATAAATGGCACAATATGTTACTGCAAATGTCAGCAGACTAAATTCGGAGCCTTTGTTTGCTTGCTTACTAATAAAAGACAAGTTGTCTAGTATATTCACTATTTTATTTAAGGACAAACTTGCAATAAGAAACACATGTTTAATGTACCCTAAGATTTTTTGTTAAAATAAAGACAATAAAGCAATTTTTTGTGGTCCCTTTTATTTAGAAAAGTATCGAAATAGTTTTAGTACCGGTACCAAAATATTGGTACTAGTATATAATATAATACTAGTGTTGTCCCGAGACAACACTAGTTCAAACTTGTATCTGTCAGTAGACTCCAAATGAAAGCGCTAAAAACCACAACAAAGATGGCGGAGAGAAGACGCTGTCATAGTGGAGGCACACAAATAAGACGGTCAGAAGGCATCAGTAAAACATAATCTATGCAACATTTTGACCAAATAACCACTATAACGTGTCGTGTAGACCAGTGGTCCCCAACCACCGGACCGCGGCCCGGTACCAATCGATCCACGAACCGGTACTCATTCGCACAAAAGGGTTGTTTCTTTCTGTTGTTAATATTTCTGGTTCCTACATTATATATCAATATAGATCAATACAGTCTGCAGTCTGAAAACTGTACCACAGTATAGGTGTGTTTTATTTATTTATATATATATATATATATATATATATATATATATATATATATATATATATATATATATATATATATATATATCGCGCAGTCATATATCCCAGCATGCACCGCGCGCTTCTTCTTCTTCTACGGGGGAAAATGAAGTCGGCGGCTGCTTACCGTAGTTGCGATTGATTGATTGATTGAAACTTTTACCTGTTGGAGGCTCAATATTGGTCCATATATAAGGCGCACCGGATTATAAGGCGCACTGTCAGCTTTTGACAAAATTGGAGGTTTTTAGGTGCGCCTTATAGTGCGGAAAATACGGTACATATTTGTAGCTTGGGTGCTATTGTGTGCTTAGCTGTTGTGTAGTTGCAAGCTCCTGCATGTTCATCTTTTGTAATATTGATGATGTTAATAATAATTGACTAAAATTGAAGAAAATACCAACTTGTGTGCTTATTGGAGAACGCTTAGATGTTAACTGGCTTTCGAGCTTAAAACAAATAAACGCGGTGCAGGATTGCTTCTGTCATAGCTTATATCGGACATTCCAATATTTGTTGTTGTTTTTTTTGCTAATATTGCACATATATCGGTATGGACTCAGTAGACCCCTAGTATTCAGACCAGTGCAAATTGATTGCCGTCTCTTAGGAAACTTCTCACTGTAGGTTTTAGGTAGTGTTTATATTGCGTAGTTCACATAGTGCAGATACTCAGTGATGTATTTACATTTACCATATGTTTTAGTTAGCTGGTCTGTAAAAGAGCGTGCAGTAAAACGGGAAGTTTGCAAAACATTTTTACCACATCAGCTTTTTCTGCCACGGTGCCATGCACGAGATGGACGTTGCCTTTGAATCACTGACTGTATTTATTGATGCTATAAACTGTAATGACATGCAGATTCAATGTTTTCCAGTCACATTTAAGCATAGCTGAATAAATGACGCGTTTGTTGTGTCGGTTACTTGTCTGTGCTCTTCAATCCTGGTTGTTTTGGTGCTCGCTAACCACATGATTGGCTAACAAGCAACGTGTGATGCGCTTGAATCACAGTGGTCATGCCTTCAGGCTGCTGCTGTTGTTTACCACCACTCCTTGTCATGCTTTTTGCTCCTAAGCATTTGCTTGCTACTTGACCCAACACTGTTTCACGCTCCACCTTGGTGTTTTTCTTCTCCCGGTGTTCCTGCATTGCCTCTCTCAACAGTGGGCGACTTTGACAAGATCTGGCGCGAGCACTGCAAGGACGAGCAGACGCTGAGCGAGTACGCCCTCGCCATGAAGAACCTGGCAGACAACCATTGGGCCGTCAACTGTGAAGGGGAGGGCCGCATCGATTGGTGTCGCAGGTAAAGACGCACCTGAGATTGTCTTTTAGAGCTGTCTTTTACCACTGGGCTGCATTCAGACACAATTAACTATTTAATAGATATGCTATCTCTTATTTTGTTGGTGATATTTGTAAATTAATACAAACCCCGTTTCCATATGAGTTGGGAAATTGTGTTAGATGTAAATATAAACGGAATACAATGATTTGCAAATCATTTTCAACCCATATTCAATTAATGCACTACAAAGACAAGATATTTGATGTTTTTTTGCAAATAATAATTAACTTAGAATTTCATGGCTGTAACACGTGCCAAAGTAGTTGGAAAAGGGCATGTTCACCACTGTGTCACATCACTTTTTTTTAACAACACTCAAACGATTGGGAACTGAGGAAACTAATTGTTGAAGCTTTGAAAGTGGAATTCTTTCCCATTCTTGTTTTATGTAGAGCTTCAGTCGTTCAACAGTCCGGGGTCTCCGCTGTCGTATTTTACGCTTCATAATTTTCGACGGGAGACAGGTCTGGACTGCAGATGGGCCAGGAAAGTACCCGCACTCTTTTTTTTTTTTTTTTTTTTACGAAGCCACGCTGTTGTAATACGTGCTGAATGTGGCTTGGCATTGTCTTGCTGAAATAAGCAGGGGCGTCCATGAAAAAGACGGCGCTTAGATGGCAGCATATGTTGTTCCAAAACCTGTACGTACCTTTCAGCATTAATGGTGCCTTCACAGATGTGTAAGTTACCCATGCCTTGGGCACTAATGCACCCCCATACCATCACAGATGCTGGCTTTTGAACTTTGCGTCGATAACAGTCTGGATGGTTCGCTTCCCCTTTGGTCCGGATGACACGATGTCGAATATTTCCAAAGACAATTTAAAATGTGGACTCGTCAGACCACAGAACAGTTTTCCACTTTGCATGAGTCCATCTTAGATGATCTCTGGCCCAGAGAAGCCGGTGGTGTTTCTGGATGTTGTTGATAAATGGCTTTCGCTTTGCATAGTAGAGCTTTAACTTGCACTTACAGATGTAGCCACAAACTGTATTTAGTGACAGTGGTTTTCTGAAGTGTTCCTGAGCCCATGTGGTGATATCCTTTAGAGATTGATGTCAGTTTTTGATACAGTGCCGTCTGAGGGATGGAAGGTCACGATCATTCAATGTTGGTTTCCGGCCATGCCGCTTACATGGAGTGATTTCTCCAGATTCTCGGAACCTTTTGATTATATTATGGACCGTAGATGTTGAAATCCCTAAATGTATTGCAATTGCACTTTGAGAAACGTTGTTCTTAAACTGTTTGACTATTTGCTCATGCAGTTGTGGACAAAGTGGTGTACCTCACCCCATCCTTTTTTGTGAAAGACTGAGCATTTTTTGGCTGTTTTTATACCCAATCATGGCACCCACCTGTTCCCAATTAGCCTGCACACCTGTGGGATGTTCCAAATAAGTGTTTGATGAGCATTCCTCAACTTTATCAGTATTTATTGCCACCTTTCCCAACTTCTTTGTCACGTGTTGCTAGCATCAAATTCTAAAGTTAATGATTATTTGCAAAAAAAAAAAAGTTTATCAGTTTGAACATCAAATATGTTGTCTTTGTAGCATATTCAACTGAATATGGGTTGAAAATGATTTGCAAATCATTGTATTCTGTTTATATTTACATCTAACACAATTTCCCAACTCATGGAAATGGGGTTTGTACATAATACTGTGCTTTCTTTTGTATAATCCTAATAATAAAATGCAAGCAATTCGTTTTACGCTGACTCCACCTCTGTGGTCAACTTTGCCTAAATTACAGAACTTTTCCACAGTGGCATTGAAGAAGTCGTTGCCATTTCCGTCCAATTACTTTTGTCAGACTAAGATTTTCAGCGCTGACCACCAGGCCTGGGCCACTAACAAATCTTGCTTGGCAATATATTGTCAAATACATGTTTGCCGATGAACAATACTATTGTCAGCATTATTTAAATATATTATCATAAAGTATAATAATAATAATATTCCTATTAATATATATATATATATATATATATATATATATATATATATATATATATATTTTGTACCATTTTAATTGGAAGGTCGACAATTTCTGATTATCCTAAATTAATAAATAATACAAATAAAAGACTCTTAAACTTTATTTTTAATTTTTTTCGTTTTAATATTTTTTTCACTATTATTATTTTTATATTTTTTCTCAAATTCTGATAGAAAAACTGCATTAAATAAATATTGAACATCTTGAACTGCAGTGTTTCCACCAGTTGGAAAAACCGGGTTGGTTGTCTCCCCCCCCCCCCGTCTGCCATCGTAAACTGGGCTCGTTGGTTCGTGTTAATAGGTTAATCTTGCTCATTCGCTTTGAAGCCAAAATATTCCCACGCCGGACTTTTAGCTTTGCAATCTTATTTTTTCCTCCTAATATTTGTTGCCTCGCAGTGCTTCTCACTAGCGACGAGCGAGGCTCAGTCTCTGTCGGAAGATAGCATTGGTGATGTAGCTCGTGCTGCCGGTGATGTAGCCTGTGTGTGTGGCGGGGTGGACAGCGGAGTGCCGATAAAGAGAGATGGCGACAAATAATAACAAACGACCACAAAGTGGAGGAGAGAGAAGCTGTTGAAGGTTTTGCGATCATTTAGAAGCGAAAAAGACAGACGTTAGGGTAAAGTGTTTGCACTGTCAAAAAGCTGTCATTTCAAAATATCACCACATCAATGAATGCAGCACATTAACATTAAGCATCTGAATATTTAAGAGCAGCAAACGATCAGAAACAAGGTAAATGTCTATTTTGGTAGCTAACATCCTATATGTTTGTCACACTTAACAAATGTTTTTCCAAACACGTTAGCATCTACAGTTTGTATGTTAATGCTGACAAGTTGTCTATCCAAAAAATCAAACAACCTTCTTCCAATTAATATACATTTAAATTGTCACTTATCATACTTTATTAGAGTGTCTTTTTGTATATTTTTAATCTATAAGACTTCAAATAGTCTTAATTGTAGGACCGTATTTTTTAGGCCGTAGGGCGCACCGGGTTGTAAGACGCACTGCCGATGAGCAGGACTATTCAGGTCTATTGTCATACATTAGGCGCATTAAAGGGGTCATATTATGATATTTTTTTTCTACATTAAAACTTACCTGTGTTCTACTTAACATGTAATGGTGGTCCTTTGGTCAAAAAGTTGCACAGATTATGTTTTACAGACCATCTTCAAGCCGCTTTCTGACCGTCTCTTCAGGATGCGTTATTTTGTGGGCGGTCTTATTTACGTGGCTCCACTTCGACAGCGTTTTTTCCCCGCCATCTTTGCTGTACCGGTAGTTTTTTGCGCTTCCATAGCGAGTCTACTGACAGATTTAAGTTATAACCGTACGCTACTTTATCTTAGAAATTGGCAACAGTAAAGGATGAATGCACCTCAACAAGAAGATAGAAAAAAAGAAGGAGCTTCTGGACTACGGCGTGGGCTACAATAGCAAATTGCATTTTTGGGGTCCTTATACACACACACTATAAAAATAATAATGGTATGTTGAAGCACAGCTTGTCTGACTACGGAAGGCGTTATGTGACAATCCATCAAGCAGTTCGGCTTTGTAGCTTACCAAAATTGTGCTAAAACATTTTGACAGATTTTTGAAAGCCGTGTGTAATGTTCTATATTCTCAAAGAAACATCAACGTTTTGGACTTGCTTGCTAACCTGTACTTGCAACAGTGATATATTGAACCGGCATCAGCCTGCAGTCCACAAGTATCTCTAATGTGTGACTGCCATCTACGGGTCACACTTACCATTGCACCATGTACCAAATAAAATTGCTTCGAGGTCGGTAAGCACAACCAGAATTGAACATGCATTAGGCGCACAGGGTTATAAGTCGCACTGTCGATTTGTGAGAGCATCAAATTATTTTAAGTGTACCTTTTTAAAGTCCGAAAAATATGGTAGTTTTCTTTTTTTACAGTTTCCGGCGTTAGTAACGCTATTACTTTTACTAGTAACGTTGTTACTTTTACTAGTAACGAGTAAACTAATTAATTACTTGTATGTACGTTACAACGCCGTCAGCGAAACAGTTGATGTAATTTGGCACGCTACTTTTGATGTGGCTGAATGTTAAGACAGTGTTAGAAGCACAATGAGTTCAATGCAAGGTTTTAACTTTTTGCTAATGTAAGCAATAACCAGCGCCACACTAAAATGAACTTGATGATAAATAGGAGGCAACATTACACAGCAAACATGTGGGCTAAGTACACACATACACATACAAACACTACTACTATGAGGGAATAGTGAACAACAAATCAATGACTGAAGTGGCAAGCTTACAATCCTACAATACCTTATTCAATCTTTTTAACTAGCGCTAAAACAATCCAACGAAAAGATTCACCAGAGCTGCGTTCACTGCCCGCAAACCGAGTCTGAGCTAGCAAACACAGTTGAGCTAATGCTGCTCTGTTTGGGCGCTGACATCACACATTACTTCGCAACAAGCACCGCCTTTTAAAGGGACATAAACACTCTCTGGTCTCACGTAACATCTCAACTGCATATGCCAGATATTTTAAGTTGTTTTTTAAGTAATGGAAAAGTTACTTGCCCTTGTAATTACATTTATGAAAGAGTAATTTGTCAGTAATTCAATTACTTGTTTGTCAATGTAACGAATAACTGTATGTAATTGTTTTTTAAAGGTACTTTTCTAAACACTGGTTCTATATTACCTGGTTCATGTTCATTTTTTTTTACCTATTAACTTATTTTAGAAAAATATGTAAGCGATAAATAGCAATGCTCCAATGGTAAAAGGGCAATTTCATTGTACATTTATAAGAAGAAAGAATAAAGGTCATTGGACTAGGACACTCTAAGGCCAGAAAGTTTGTTGTATTTGATTCTATTATCAATCGATAGATTACGTAAATAATCTAATTAGTTTTATATTTATTATTTATTTATGATGTCCGGAGCAGCGTGGACTCAAAAACGTTGCAGACTGCTGCTTTGGAGTTCTGTCAGCTGAAAGAAACTTCCCTCATTCCTACGGTGTTAGACTAAGGCTGTCCTTGTTGCGCTGTGTATGTGTCCAGTGTCTGCCAAGAATACTTCCTGGATGGTGGCATGAAGAGAATGTTGGAAAAGGATAAGAAAAGCGCATCTTTCTCTCTCTCCACGGGGCTGACTGCAGCGTCTGCAAGTGCACAGCCATCCGGCGCTGTGCTAAGGTAACTAGCTAGCGCAGTATGTATACAGTATAATGGAACCTGGAAGTACAAACTTAATTGGGTCGTGAACAGGGTTTCGTAAATAGAAAAGTTTGTATTCTGAAGCAAATTTCTTCATAAGAAACAATGTAAATATGAATAATGGGTTCCAGCCTTGATAAAAGTCCATATTTTAATGAAGGTTTTTACACTTTAATCACATTTAAATTGCTATACAGTACTGCATATCAAACAAACATAGCAAAGAGGTGATGGATAAACTTTCTCTTTATTAACAAGCTGAATGAAATGTCCTGTCTGTGCTGCTCTGCCACACAGAAGTCACTATGGTGCCCTCACAAATGATCACAAATCACAAAAATCATTAACTTTAACAACCATACTGCTACAACAATAAACATTTAGAAAAGTAAAATCCACTTACTGTACATAAACATCAGGGGCGAAGGGAGGGGCCGTGTGTGTGTGTCCCGTGAAAGGCGCTGCTGAACGAGAGGTAGCGTTTCTCTCCGCTGTGAAATAAGTCTGCTTTGGCATATTTTTTCAGAAAAGTCTGGTCTCATCACAAATTTTAAACTTTTGAATCTTCATTACTTGTGAGTGCCATGATTGTACTCCTCGCAAAGTCTTTTTTTTTTTTTTTTTTTTTTTTTTTTTTTAACTCTACAGCGATTCCTTCCCTTTTTTCCACGTGCTGGTCTGTTGTGTTTTTGGGACTCAGTGACTTAGCAAAATGGACCAAACTGGTCAAAAGGTGCAAAAACACTGAAAAGGCACACATGCTGAATTTCAGCGCTAAGAAGTGACCAGTAGTGTCCTGGGCAGCAAGTGACGTGGAGGACTCCGCCTACCCAAAAATGCTGCGCCCTGCTTTTCGCCTTCAGACGTGAAACAAAATGAATGAACACAGAAACATGGTTTGCACACGGAGGCATGTTTGGCTCGATCTAAAAGTTCGTAAATCGAAAAGTTTGCAAATAGAGGGGTTTGTAAATTGAGGCTCCGCTGTATGTGCTTGGCAATCAGCAGCATTTTTGACATAAACCTGTCCTGTGTTGTAGTCCGCTGACTCAGGTGGGGAAGATGCGCCTCCTGGATGTGGGAAGCTGCTTCAACCCCTTCATGAAGTTCGACGAGTTCCTCACAGTCGGTATCGACATCGTGCCTGCGGTCGAGGTGTGCACCAGCGTCACTTATGACGTCCGTGAAACTAAATGTTGACGTTTTGCACCCTCGTATTCCCTCAGAGTGTGTACAAGTGCGACTTCCTCAACCTTCAGCTGCAGCGGCCTCTCCAGCTGGCGGGCGACTCCGTGGAGGCCTTCCTGCGCCAGCTGCACAACCCCATCGACGCCTTGCCGGCGCAACTCTTTCACGTGGTGGTCTTCTCCCTGCTCCTGTCCTACTTCCCCTCGCCGTACCAGCGCTGGATCTGCTGCAAGAAGGCCCACGAGCTGCTGGAGCTGCACGGCCTGCTGCTCATCATCACGCCCGACTCCTCCCACCAGAACCGCCACGCCCTCATGATGCGCAGCTGGCGCGTGGCGGTGGAGTCGCTGGGCTTCAAGCGCTACAAGTACGTCAAGTACTCCCACATGCACCTCATCGCCTTCCGGAAGGTGTCGCTCGCCACCACCAGCGACCTGGTGTCGCGCAACTACCCCGAGATGCTCTACATCCCTCAGGACTTCCACTCCAACGAGGAGGAGGAGGGCGCCGACGTGCCCTCACAGGCTCGCTCCGACTTCGAGGACGACCAGGTGGCCTGGGGCTTCACCGAGCTGCCCGACGCCTACGACTCGGATTCCGGGGAGAGCCAGAGCGGTTCTGTACCCGGCTTCCAGGAGTTGGAGGACCCCATCCTGCTCCAGAGCTAGGTCCCGCCAGCGCCCCCTGCACTCCTCTCTTGGGAACTGCTGTCCCCCCTTCGACTGCTGCGCTGCCAAACTTAACCTGCTGCATTCTCCTCCTCCTCCAAACGATGCGGTTTGCACAGTGTGAAAGAGAGACGTTTACACATTATTTTCTCATAACACTCTTTCGACATATTTTTTGATAAATGGTTAACTTGTTTTGTAAGTCAGTAACAAGGTGAACCCAAGCTTCCGCCACCCGAGCGCAGACGTCAGCGTGTGTGCATGCTGAACATGTCAAAGTCTCCAAAAGCGTGACGGGTGTTTTAATGTGTTGAACAAGCGGACTCAGGTGGGCCAGCTTTGAAAAGATGACATTTTTTTGGAAAAAGAAATTGTGTTGTTCAGTGTTGTGTGTTTTTAACTCCCTCTTAAGGATGTATGCATCCTTAACAACAACAATGTAGTATTTGTAGCATTTTAGGACCATCTGACTGGAGTATTCTACTAATGTGACTTAAGTGTGTTACTCATGGTGTCAACAAGGTACTAACGTTTCAAAGTATTTTTTAAAACCCTTACCTTGTATATAATAACACTGATTTAGTTCCGAAACTTTTTTTTTGGGGGGGGGGGGGGTTCTAATACATTGAATGATACAAACCAGTCAAAAGGCTGTAGTCGAACCCTTTGAAGAGTCCTGTTAAAACTTTGACTATATTCTGGTCCTCAAACAGAAAACTCACCTTAACTGGAAAGATTTGCACTTGTCGGACCTCTGAAACAGGCGAGAGGCGTTTTTATATAAGCAATAGATGATCCTGATGATGATGCTGCGAAGGTTTTTAAGCTAATTGCCGATGACACGTCTGTTGGGTTTGCGCGTGTGAATGACGGCGTACTGGCACTTTATCACTGATCCCAAAGGGCGTCGCATCATTGACTTGTTTTCTTACGAAAGTTTAACAACCAGCACAATGAAAGCGGCACGTCACCCAAAATATTTCCTCCCCACAGCTCTTCCATCCCTGTTAACTAAAAGGAACACCTGCATCCACTAGCAAATGGACCGGACAGCCCACAACAAACCGTTATTATTGTCATATTAAGGATTAACAGGAGATTTGCCTGTGCGGAGACTGCAATACATGTTCATATCTCTTCTGTTTTATTAGAGCATCACTCCCGTTCAGTGGTCGTGTAATGGAGTGATGCAGTAGTCTTCCAAAGTGTTCCTTTTGGCTCATTTGCATGGTTCATCTTTCATTGTCAAACCAGTTCAATAGTGCAGAACAATGTGTGCTTCTTGTATGGTTGTATGCTTGTTTTATAAATGAATGTAAATGGAAGGTGGTCTGTGTCTTCTTCCCAGGAAACATGAAAATACAAATACTTAAATTCACTGCTGTTTTTATATATATATATATATATATATATATATATATATATATATATATATATATATATATATATATATGCACATGTATTTAACATATTTAAAGAAAGACAAAAAATATATATACATTTTTTTCTTTTTTTTAATATTTTAAATACATGTGCATATAAATATGTTTAAATTGTTATATAGTGTTTATATTTACAGTTTACATATATATATATATATAACACTAAATATATAAATAATATGTTTATATATAAATATAACACTGTAAATATATACACTATATAACAATTTATACATATAAATATATTTATATGCACATGTATTTAAAATATTTAAGAGAAAGAAAATATATATATATATATATGTATTTTTTTTGTCGTTCTTTAAATTTACATGTATTTAAAATATTTAAAAGAAAGAAAAAAATATATATTTTTTGTCTTTAAATATTTTAAATACATGTGCATATAAATATATGTATATGTATAAATTGTTATATAGTGTTTATATTTACAGTGTTTATATATATATATAACACTGTAAATATGTATATAATATGTTTGTATGTATGTATGTAGTATATATATATATATATATATATATATATATATATATATATATATAATTAGTATAGGCCAAACGTTTGGACACATATTCTCATTCAATGCGTTTTCTTTATTTTCATGACTATTTACATTGTAGATTGTCACTGAAGGCATCAAATCTATGAATGAACACATGTGCAGTTATGTACTTAACAAAAAAAGGTGAAATAACTAAAAGCTTGCTTTATATTCTAGTTTCTTCAAAATTGCCACCCTTTGTTCTGATTACAGTTTTGCACACTCTTGGCATTCTCTCGATGAGCTTCAAGAGGTAGTCACCTGAAAGGGTTTTCACTTCACAGGTGTCATAGTTTTGATGCCTTCATTGACAATCTACAATGTAAATAGTCATGAAAATAAAGAAAACGCATTGAAATGAGAAGGTGTGTCCAAACTTTTGGCCTGTACTGTATATAATAAACCAGATTGGAATAATAATTAATTTAATAATGAACCACAAAAAAAAAAATCGCAATTCCTACAAAGGCATTTTGTTGCTTTGCGGCTGCCGTAGCTGCAACTCATCAATCATGGCGTTTGAAAACTTTTGACGCGTCCAAACTTCCTGGACGGAAATGTCTCTTGACGAACTGTCAATAGGTCGCGTTCACTTGATATCTTTACATGTTTACAAAGCCAATAACTCTACGGGTGTCAAGTTTTATGAAGGGAAGAGAAAATGTCGCTCGTAACTTAACCCTGAATGTTGTTATGCGCGTTATTAACGTCGACCCGGCGAAAGACGCTAATGCTAGCTCGGCTAGCTAGTTTGGCTACATTAGCTTGGTGGCTAAACACTAGCTGTCGCCTTCACTCCAAAGTCGTAAATGTAGCCCGATGTCGTAAAACATTGCGTTTGTTTGGGAGTACGTGGATTTGACGACTCGGGCTGAGAATGTTGCGTTTTCTACGTTACTGCGTGGGCCACTGCCTCCAGGCGGCCATGACCCGGCTGGAGGAGGTCAACGGGGAGGTGAGCATGTGGTCCTCGGTCCGCTGGCTGGGCTACCTGTCCGGCCTCAACCTGCTGGTGGCGCTGTGCCTCGGCCTCTTTGTCCGCTGGGAGAAGACCGCCGACTCCACCCTGCTGGTCATCTTCATCCTGGCTCTGCTGGTCCTGGGTCTGGCCAGCGTGCTGTACTACTACCTGGACATGGAGCGCCTCAGCCTCCACCTGCTCCACCTGTGGTTCGGCTTCCTGCTGGGTCTGCTGTGCTTCATCAACAGCCCCGCCCTGGAGGGAGACGCCAAGGAGCAGGTGGCGAAGGGTCTGCTGGTGTCCAGCGTGTCCTTGAGGACGCTGTGGGCGCTGCTGGAGAGGATGCTGGGCCGCGCTCGGTACCGGCCGGCGTTTCTGACCTCGGCCGAGCGGCTGGAGCTGGTGGGCTTCGCCGCCGCCAGCACGGTGCTGCTCCTCCGCATGGCCCTGAGCGTCACGGTGCTGGTGTTGGCCCTCGCTGTCGTCATGGTGTCCCTAAGGATGAAGGCCATGCTGGGGCTGGCCAACCTGTTGTGCTTCGCCGTCATCACCGCGGAGTGGTTCTTCAAGACGCTCCCCGTCAGAACCAACCAGTTCGCCCTGGGCTGCTTCTTCGGCCTGCTCATCTGCGACCCGCTGCTCGACTTCTACTTCAGCGGCCTCTCCGTGACCGAGCGCTGGCAGCCGTTCCTGCGCCGGCGCGGCTTGTGGCGCCGCCTCTGCCTGCTGCCGCTGCTGCTGCTGGAGGTGGTCTTCACCGTCCTGGCGGCCCAGGTGCTGAGTCAGCTGGACCGCTGGTACCTGACGCTCCCCGCCTTCGTGGCGTGCGTGCTCCTCTGGGCCATCTGCCACATGGTGTTCTTCATCACCGTGTGGGGCTTCCACAGCAAGCTGAGCGACTGCCAGAGGGTGTGTCTGAGCCAGGGGTCAGGGGTCAGCGGGCTGGATAAAGTCATGGCTTCCAAAGGCATGAGACACTTTTGCCTCATCTCCGAGCGCCTCCTCTTCTTCACGCTGGCTTCCACCGTGGCCGTCGCTGTCTTGTCCTGGCAGGTAACCTTCCACTTCCTCTTTTGTCCAACAAACATTATTTTGGTCGGTTCAATCAAAGGCTAATACGATGCACCCGCGTTGTCGTGACAACCTCATCCATCTAGTCATGATGGAGCCAAGAGTTTTATCATCTAATAGAAAAATAATTATATAGTTTGCATATCCATGCTTACAATGTGCATAATATTGCTTATATATTTATAAAATATATATATATATATATATATATATATATATATATATATATATATATATATATATATATATATACATACAGTCGTGGTCAAAAGTTTACATACACTTGTAAAGAACATAATGTCATGGCTGTCTTGAGTTTCCAATAATTTCTACAACTCTTATTTTTTTGTGATAGAGTGATTGGAGCACATACTTGTTGGTCACCAAAAACATTCATGAAGTTTGGTTCTTTTTATGAATTTATTATGGGTCTACTGAAAATGTAACCAAATATGCTGGGTAGGGATGTCCGGTAATATCGGACTGCCGACATTATCGGCCGATAAATGCTTTAAAATGTAATATCGGAAATCATCGGCATCGGTTTTAAAATTATCGGTGTCTGTTTCAAAAAGTAAAATGTATGACTTTTTAAAACGTACGTAGGGAGAAGTACAGAGCGCCAATAAACCTTAATCAAATCAAATCAAATCAACTTTATTTATAAAGCACATTTAAAATTTACCACAGGGGTAGCCAAAGTGCTGTACAATGGGCAGGTTAAAAGATAATACGGGTACCGAGCAAACACAACACAACACAAACAGAACACGATAAAAAAATAAATAAATAAAATAGAATAAATAAAACATAAAAACAGGTTCACAGCAGGTCTATTATGGGGCGCCATTGCAGGATGGATATATGTTTGGCGGTCATACACAAGCAGTGAGCTGACAGAAAGGCACTGCCTTTGCATGCCGGCCCAATCACATAATATCTACGACTTTTCACACACAGAAGTGAATGCGAGGCTTACTTGGTCAACAGCCATACAGGTCACACTGAGGGTGGCCGTATAAACAACTTTAACACTGTTACAAATATGCGCCACACTGTGAACCCACACCAAACAAGAATGACAAACACATTTCGGGAGAACATCCGCACCGTAACACAACATAAACACAACAGAACAAATACCCAGAACCCCTTGGAGCACTAACTCTTCCGGGACGCTACAATATACACCCGGCCCCCCACCTCAACCCCGCCCACCTCAGCCTCCTCATGCGCTCTCAGGTAGAGCATGTCCCAAATTCCAAGCTGCTGTTTTGAGGCATGTTAAAAAAAATGATGCACTTTGTGACTTCAATAATAAATATGGTAGTGCCATGTTGGCATTTTTTCCCATAACTTGAGTTGATTTATTTTGGGAAACCTTGTTATATTGTTTAATGCATCCAGCGGGGCATCACAACAAAATTAGGCATTATAATGTGTTGATTCCACGACTGTATATATCGGTATCGGAATCGGTAATTAAGAGTTGGACAATATCGGAATATCGGATATCGGCAAAAAAGCCATTATCGGACATCTCTAATCCTGGGTCAAAAGTATACATACAGCAACATACATGATCAATTTTGGTGATGTAGAAAAGTTACAATCAAATCAAATTGGCTTCATGGCATGGCCTCTTGACTTCATGTGAGTGATTATGATTGACAACACCTGTTGACTTCACTGAGCCCATTTAAATAGGGCTCATGTGATGCAGTCATTAGACTCGGTTACAAACGTGACAATGGGAAAGTCAAAGGAACTCAGCACAGATCTGAAAAAAACCGAATCATTGACTTGAACAAGTCAGGAAAGTCACTTGGAGCCATTTCAAAGCAGCTTAAGGTCCCAAGAGCAACTGTGCAGACAATTGTTCGTAAGTATAAAGTGCATGGCACAGTTTTGTCACTGCCACGATCAGGAAGAAAATGCAAGCTCGCACGTGCTGCTGAGAGAAAATTGGTCAGGATGATCAAGAGTCAACCGAGAACCACCAAAAAGCAGGTCTGCGATGAAGCTGCTGGAACACAGGTGTCAAGTGTCCACAGTCAAGCGTGTTTTGCATCGCCATGGACTGAGAGGCTCCCATGCAAGAAGGAAGCCCTTGCTCCAGAAGCGACACCTTAAGGCTCATCTAAAGTTTGCTGCTGATCACATGGACAAACATAAGACCTTCTGGAGGAAAGGTCTGTGGTCAGATGAAACAGAAATTGAGCTGTTTGGCCACAATACCCAGCAATATGTTTGGAGGAGAAAAAGTGAGGCCTTTAATCCCAGGAACACCATGATGCTTTACAGAGAGTAAATGGGACAATGAAAAAGGAGGATTACCTCCAAATTCTTCAGGACAACCTAAAATCATCAGCCCGGAGGTTGGGTCTTGGGCGCAATTGGGTGTTCCAACAGGACCATGTCAGAAAACCAACAAATTTAGCTGAACTGCACCAATTTTGTCAAGAGGAGTGGTCAAAAATTCAACCAGAAGCTTGTGGATGGTTACCAAAAGCACCTTATTGCAGTGAAACTTGCCAAGGGACATGTAACTAAATATTAACATTGCTGTATGTATACTTTTGACCCAGCAGATTTGCTCACTTTTTCAGTAGACCCATAATAAATTCATAAAAGAACCAAACTTCATGAATGTTTTTTTGTGGCCAACAAGTATGTGCTCCAATCACTCTATCACAAACAACATAAGAGTTGTAGAAATTATTGGCAACTCAAGACAGCCATGACATTGTGTTCTTTACAAGTGTATGTAAACTTTTGACCACGACTGTATGTATAAAATAAAATGGTTGCACTGTGGTCAAGGCAAGATATAACACTACCAAAAATAATGCTTCAATCCAAAAACATTTAAATAATTACAGAAAATAGGAAACACATTTTTAAAAATGAAAAAAAGCGATTCCATGGAAAAAGCATGTTAATACACCAGGATTAGTCTGTTATAATGGGGCCTAGAAAGTGTTTATACTTTGTTTATATCCTATTCTCACAACAGTGCAACCAAAAACACACTACCATTTTATTAAAAAAACCTCCTCAGCAGGCATCTGCATAAAGGTTGCAAACATCAAGCGGTTCCTAAAATGTTGCTTTGTGGCGTGCAGCCCACCAGCAGCATCTTCTTGGGCATCTTCCTGCTGCTCTTCCCCTCGGAGGCCGTCTTCCACGGCTTGTTCCACGACCTGGCCGCCAGCCTGGGAGGAACCTGCGTGGGCTACGCCGTGGTGGTCCCCACCAACTACTGCAGGTACGTCCCCGTCACGCCCTCACCCGAGGTCTCCACTTCCTGTTTGACCACACCTGTGTTTGCCCTCAAGTCCCGACGGTCAGCCCACGCTGCTGCCTCCCGGCCAGGTGCACCAGCTCAACCTGCGCTCCACCACCATGCTGAACAACATCCAGCGCTTCTTCTCCCACCACCTCATCGAGACCTTCGGCTGCGACTACTCCACCAGCGGCGTCACCCTGGAGGCTCTGCAGGCCAAGCTCAAGTCCTTCATGGAGCTCCGCACAGCCGACGGGCCTCGCCACGACACCTACGTGGTCTTCTACAGCGGACACACGCACCCCTCTGGGGAGTGGGCGCTGGCAGGTGAGCGCACACCAAAAGTGTGATGATAACCATAGAAGCGGTTTTCAATTCAGGAAAATGCGCTAAAAATATCAATGTCGCAGTTGTATCGGCCACTAGAGGAAACTGTGCTCAAGTCCATTCCAAATGAGACTCGTGGTTGTTGACCATCCTGTAACCTAGTACTTGACACCTGTTCACTTTTAGCATGCTAACATATAGTGCTAACTTTTTTAGCAGATTTTGCAGCCAACACATCAGTAATATCCTCTAACCTGGTACTTGACACGTGTTAACTTTTAGCGTGCTAACTTTTTTAGCAAATTTTGCAGCTGAACGCATATGACTATGACTTGGTATTTGACACGTAAACTGTTAGCATGCTAACATTAAAGTACTAACTTTTTTTAGTCAATTTTGCAGCCGAACACATCAGTCATATCCTTTACCTTCGTACTTGACACGTGTTAACTTTTAGCATGCTAACATATAGTGCTAACTTTTTTAGCTGATTTTGCAGCCAACACATCAGTAATATCCTCTAACTTGGTACTTGACACGTGCTAACTTTTAGCATGCTAACATTAACGTGCTAACTTTTTTAGCAGATTTTGCAGCCAACACATCCGTAATATCCTCTAGCTTTAGTACTCGACACTTGTTAACTTTTAGCATGCTGACGTATAGTGCTAACTTTTTTAGCCGATTTTGCAGCCAACACATCAGTAATATCCTCTAACTTGGTACTTGACACGTGTTAACTTTTAGCATGCTAACATATAGTGCTAACTTTAGTACTTGACACGTGTTAACTGTTAGCATGCTAACATTAAAATGCTAACTTTTTTAGCAGATTTTGCAGCCAACACATCAGTAATATCCTCTAACTTGGTACTTGACACGTGTTAACTTTTAGCATGCTAACATTAACGTGCTAACTTTTTTAGCAGATTTTGCAGCCAACACATCCGTAATATCCTCTAACTTGGTACTTGACACGTGTTAACTTTTAGCATGCTAACATTAACGTGCTAACTTTTTTAGCAGGTTTTGCAGCCAACACGTCCGTAATATCCTCTAACTTGGTACTTGACACGTGTTAACTTTTAGCATGCTAACATTAACGTGCTAACTTTTTTAGCAGATTTTGCAGCCAACACATCAGTAATATCCTCTAACTTGGTACTTGACACGTGTTAACTGTTAGCATGCTAACATTAACGTGCTAACTTTTTTAGCAGATTTTGCAGCCAACACATTAGTAATATCCTCTAACTTGGTACTTGACACGTGTTAACTTTTAGCATGCTAATATATAGTGCTAACTTTTTTAGCATATGCTAACATTAACGTTTTAACCTTTTTAGCAGATTTTGCAGCCAACACATCAATAATATCCTCTAACTTGGTACTTGACCCGTGTTAACTTATAGCATGCTAACATATAGTGCTAACTTTTTTAGCAGATTTTGCAGCCAACACATCAGTAATATCCTCTAACTTGGTCCTTGACATGTTTACTTTTAGCATGCTAACAGATAGTGCTAACATTTTTAGCAGATTTTGCAGCCAACACATCAGTAATATCCTGTACCCTGGTATTTGACATGTTAACTTTTAACATGCTAACATTAACGTGCTAACTTTTTTTGCAGATTTTGCAGCCAAAACATCAGTAATATCCTGTAACTTGGTACTTGACATGTGTTAACTTTTAGCATGCTAACATATAGTACTAACTTTTTAGCAGCTTTTGCAGCCAACACATCCGTAATATTCTCTAACTTGGTACTTGATGCATGTTAACTTTTAGCATGCTAACATTAACGTGCTAACTTTTTTTTGCAGATTTTGCAGCCAAAACATCAGTAATATCCTCTAACTTGGTACTTGACAAGTTAACTTTTAACATGCTAACATATAGTGCTAACTTTTTCAGCAGATTTTGCAGCCAACACATCCGTAATTTCCTCTAACTTGGTACTTGACATGTTAACTTTTAGCATGCTAACATTAACGTGCTAACTTTTTTAGCAGGTTTTGCTGCCAACACATCCGTAATATCCTCTAACCTGGTACTTGACACGTGTTAACTTTTAGCATGCTAACATTAACGTGCTAACTTTTTTAGCAGATTTTGCAGCCAACACATCTTGACACGTGTTAACTTTTAGCATGCTAACATTAGCATTCTAACTTTTTTTCAGCCAATTTTATAGATGAACACAGTCATATATATGACTTGGTATTTGACACATGTTAACTGTTAGGATGCTAACATTAAAATGCTAACTTTTTTAGTCCATTTTGCAGCCAAACACATAAGTAATATCCTGAAACGTGGTACTTGACATGTGTTAACTTTCAGCATACTAACATTAAAGTGCTGACTTTTTTAGTCAATTTTACAGCCGAACACAGAGTCATATGACTTTAACTGTTAACTGTTAGCATGCTAAAGTGGCCAACACTACTTTGGTATTGATATTTTTACTTTATTTAGCCATTTTTATGCTTTAAAATGCTTAATTTAGGGAATTAATGGAGATGTGGATGTTGTGTTCAGATGGTTTAGCATATATTGATAGACCTACATTGTATTGGTTTTAGTATCTTTTAATGGCGTGGCGCGGTTGGTAGAGTGGCCGTGCCAGCAACCTGAGGGTTCCTGGTTCGATCCCCACCCCCTGCCAACCTCGTCACGTCCGTTGTGTCCTTGAGCAAGACACAGTGTGTGAATGGGTGAATGTGGAAATAGTGTCAAAGCGCTTTGAGTGCCTTGAAGGTAGAAAAGCGCTATACAAGTACAACCCATTTATCATTTAATGGACAATCAAAGTAGGGCTGCAACAACTAATCGATTAAAATCGATTATAAAAATAGTTGGCGATTAATATAGTCATCGATTAGTTGGATCTATGCTATGCGCATGCGCAGAGGCTTTTTTTTTATGTATTGTTTTTTATAAACCTTTATTTATAAACTGCAACATGTACAAACAGCTGAGAAACAATAATCAAAATAAGTATGGTGCCAGTATGCTGTTTTTTTTAAAATAGAATACTGGAAAGGATAGAAATGTAGTTTGTCTCTTTTATCCGATTATTAATGGATTAATTGAAGTAATAATCGACAGATTAATCGATTATCAAATGAATCGTTAGTTGCAGCCCTAAATCAAAGTGGCCCCCGCAAGCTTTATTTTTTATTTCTGCTAGGAAATGTGTGGGCACTTCTGCTCTATTCAAATATTTGATTTATAATTCACAGTTTGTAAATGGTTTAACACGGTCAGCTCTGGAACCAATTAACAGCGATAACAGAGGGCTTCGTGCAGGTGTGGCCTGGGGGCCATTTGCTGCCCTCAGATAATATTTCAATGGCCTTAAAATACTGTTAGGAAAAAAAACGTACCGTATTTTTTGGACTATAAGTCGCTCCAGAGTATAAGTCGCACCGGCCGAAAATGCATAATAAAGAAGGAAAAAAAACATATAAGTCGCACTGGAGTATAAGTCACATTTTTGGGGGAAATTTATTTGATAAAATCCAACACCAAGAATAGACATTTGAAAGGCAATTTAAAATAAATAAAGAATAGTGAACAACAAGCTGAATAAGTGTACGTTATATGAGGCATAAATAACCAACTGAGAACGTGCCTGGTATGTTAACGTAACATATTATGGTAAGAGTCATTCAAATAACTATAACATATAGAACATGCTATATGTTTACCAAACAATCTGTCACTCCTAATCGCTAAATCCCATGAAATCTTATACGTCTAGTCCAGGGGTCGGCAACCTTTACCAGTCAAAGAGCCATTTTGACCAGTTTCACAAATTATAGAAGACAATGGGAGCCGCAAAATTTTTTTGAAATTTTAAATGATATAACACTGCATACAAAGTTTTTTTTTTGCTTTGCGCTATGTATAAACCAGGGGTCTCAGACACGCTTACACCTTTATGTGAAATTTGAAAGCTGGTGCGGCACGCGGGTTTTAAATTAATGGCGTTTGTCAGCGTCATGCGTGCCGTGATGGTACAGCATATAGCGCCCACTACAACCAGGGTGCCTGATCAGCCACATGTTGTAAGGGGCTTTCGTTTGCTCACGTTGGTAACAGCAAGGCATACTTAGTCAACAACCACGCAGGTCACACTGACGGTGGCTGTATAAAAAAACAAAAACTTTAACACTCTTACTAATAATGCGCCACACTGTGAACCCACACCAAACAAGAATGACAAACACATTTCGGGAGAACATCTGCACCGTAACACAACATAAACACAACAGGACAAATACCCAGAATCCCATGCAGCCCTAACTCTTCCGGGATGCATTATACACCCCCCCCCCTACCAAACACCGCCCACCTCAACCGACGCACAGAGAGGGGGGGCAGGGGGGTTGATGTGTGAGGGAGCAGGGTTGGGGTGGGGGCGGGGTTTGGTGATAGCAGGGGTGTATAATGTAGCCTGGAAGAGTCAGGGCTGCATGGGGTTCTGGGTGTTTGTTCTGTTGTGTTTATGTTGTGTTAAGGTGCAGATGTTCTCCCGAAATGTGTTTGTCATTCTTGTTTGGTTTTGGTTCACAGTGTGGCGCATTATTAGTAAGAGTGTTAAAGTTGTTTTATATAACTACCGTCAGTGTAACCTGTATGGCTGTTAACCAAGTATGCCTTGCTGTCACGTACGTGTGCAAGCAATTAGATGTATATTGTATAACAAGTGTTAGGCTGGCACGCTGTTAATACAGGTTGTAGAGAGCGCCAAATGTTATACCATCATGGCACGCCCTAATTATAGCCGTAGGGGTGAAATCGGTGAATATTAATCCCGGGAGTTTTCTGCGAGAATCACTGAAATCCGGAAGTCTCACGGGAAAATTGGGGGGTTCAGCAAGTAAGCTGCTGAGCCGCATCAGAGTGATCAAAGAGCCGCGGGTTGCCGACAACTGGTCTAGTCTCTTACGTGAATGAGCTAAATAATATTATTTGATATTTTACGGTAATGTGTTAATAATTTCACACATAAGTCGCTCCTGAGTATAAGTCGCACCCCCGGCCAAACTGTGAAAAAAACGGAGATTTATAGTCCGAAAAATACGGTAAAAACTCTAATAAAAGGGCCAACAGAGAAGGAGAAAATGTTAATAACATAAAGCTGACATGTTTATTTCTAATCCGAACATTTGACTGGTTTGAAAGTGTGAAAAAGTGCATTGCCGAGTGTTGACAGTTCCAATACGTTCCTGCAGGGGGAGACACGCTTCGCCTGGACCAGATAGTGAAGTGGTGGAGGGAGAAGAATGGCGGCTTCTGCTCACGCCTCGTCCTCGTGCTGGACTGCCACAACTCAGCGGCCATGGTGAAGGACGTCCGCAAGGTGGAGGGCGTCTACGTGGCCGTGCAGGGCGCCACCCTGGCCGCCGCCAACGCCGACGTGGAGCAGCCGGAGCCCCAGACGGGCGACTTCCTGTCCCAGTGGGTGGAGTACAACTGCAACCCCAACAGCGACACCCAGTGGTCACAGCGGGGCAGGGCGGTGTCGGCGGCCTACGGCGTGTCCCGACACTGGAGCGACTACACGCTGCACCTGCCTACGGGCAGCGACGTCACGCACCACTGGAGGGCGTACTTCCCGCGCGTCACCTACCCCGTGGTGCAGATGGCGCTGTGGTGCGGCGGCCTCAACCTGCTGTGGCCGTGCAGCGCCTGTCTGAGGTGCCTCAAGCGCGTCAAGCTCAACTGGTTCCCTCCCGCCATCTTGGACACGGGACAAGGCTTCAAGCTGGTCCGCTCTTAAGACCGACATCCATTTTGTTACTGATTTTCTTTTTTTTGAAATACCATATTGTTCCAAATGCAAGACCGTACTATTTTTTTACACGGGTAGTCTTATATTGGAATACAAAAAGAACTCTGCACACAGATGTATTTTTTGGAATATTAAGATTTTTGTATTTAAATTGCTAAAGTTGAGGGTTGGGGGGGGGGGGGAAAGGTCAGGAAAAGAGGTGACATCTTGTACTGGAGGTATTTACAGTCTTCCTTGAACAATATTGAAAGATGCCCATTGATACTAGCTTGCACTTTTTTCTGAAATAATTCCAGTGTGCCTTTTTTCTAAAACTGATATTGTGCTGCCTTCCACCAAAGTGCTTTGTCTAATAGTGTAAGACCCAAATCATACTTTTATGTTGTAAGAAGTCCAAGCAAACTTGTTTTCCCATTTAACTGTTGCACTTGTGTGTGTGCACGATGCATTCAGGGACCTTCTCTGGACTGAAACAAGTGTTCTCTCGTTTGACAAAGTGAAACTATGCAAGAATGGAGATGTTATTCAGGTCACGTTTGGGATGTTTTAACGGCAAAGCTTCCTTTAATTAAATATGTAGCTCTTTTAACTGACCCTCTGACTCAAATGTCCACGATTGTCTTTTTCGGCGTAACAGTGCCCCCCTGTGGTCGTTGCTGTCTTGTGTGCCGACTGTGCGTAGACCGGAAGTTGAAATCGTAGATACTTTTGCGAACCAGTTAAAATAAAATAATACATATATTTGCCTAACTTGAGTTAAATTACCTTTTTATAATTGTATTATTACACTTACCTAATACATATATTTTTTGGGGGGGGAATCGTAAAGTTGGGAACGATTTTTGTTTGCGCATGCTGGGGCCTGCGCCAACGAATCAGGCGGTGACCGAATACCTAACTTTAAAATAGTTGTACCAACACTCAACGCACATGAAGCCTTATTTCATTCATTAGAGTCACAACATTAATACATTTAGAATGAAACTCAGAAGGAGGTGGCTTAAGTTTAAACGAAGCACTTCATCTCCTTTTGGTTTAAGGCAGTACTAAACAACGCCACAAGAGGGCGCTGCCATACCGCAAATACGGAAGTATTTTTACCAAGTACACCAAACATTAATCAGACATTTAATGTGATGCAATAGTTTTACACGACTCCTAAAATGTGACCACACAAAGCTGTAGATTAGACTATTTCTCTGTTTTTTATTGAAAACATAACATTTGGTTGTACAGAAGCGTAACTCCTTTTTTTACAGCAAGGCAGGCAGAAGTCGCTGCCCTCGTGTGGCTACAGGCGGAACTACAACAACAAAATTCCACTTATGGCTTGAATGTTACACAAAGCCGAGGTGGAAACGGCATCGAGGACATTTTAATTAAGACCGACGTTAAAGTTATTGCAAGTTGCAGCAGATGATACACCTTTATGCTTTTAAGTACAACTCTGGAATGTAGAAAAAAACAACAATGTACTTTTTATAACATTGGAACAAAAAGGAAATAAAATGTGCAATAAAATACATTTAATTTTGGTGAGGTTTTAAATTATGGCTTCAGTAATTAATGTTATGCTTTAGCTGAGCGAGTTGTTCTTTTAAGTGATAACTTACTCAAAACATAAGAAAAAAAAAACAAGATAGAAGAGGAAAGTTTGGTTTTCAATGAAGCTCTGACTGTTGCTTTCCCAGACAGACAACATGTACGGAGGTACACGTTGCACAACATCAGCACTTACTTCTTAAACGTTTGTCCTGAGAGGAGCGACAAGGCTTTGGCAGGAGGACGAAAAAACTTAAATGTTTTTGTCGGTTTGAGTGAAAGTGCGATCATCAACATGAACTCATACAGAGGTTGCCCCACCAAAATAAAAGTATGTCTACAGTCATGTTTCAGTCTGGTAATGGCGTTGGTGTCATCGTCGGTAGCACTGTGGTGTCAGGTGATGCACTAGAAGACCTTAAATAACAAAAACCAAGCCTACTAAATACTAGTTGCCTTTCTTCCAGTAGGCACTGGCACACAGTTCTAGTCCTGGTGTTACATCCTCTTATGCTGTAGGCCGCCACTCAGGACTTCCTATGTCTCAGGACGTCGGAGGCGCCGTTCAGTTTGCTTCGCCCTGACGAAGCACCTGTGCTGCCGTTGCCTACAGGTCGATCTCTGTCTGCGGGGTCCTCCTGTTTGCGGCGCCGTGTCTCCTTGTAGCGGAGTGTGATGTCACTGCAAAGTAGACAATCTTTAACCTTGACCTCACTTTTACACCTCACCTGACAGACACATTCTAATAGTTACATACTGGACATTAAATGACAATATCAGGGGTGTCCCAATACACCTTTTTCACTTCCGATTACATCATACTTGCCAACCTTGAGACCTCCGATTTCGGGAGGTGGGGGGGGGCGGGGGTGTGTGGTTAAGAGGGGAGGAGTATATTGACAGCTAGAATTCACCAAGTCAAGTATTTCATACACATATATATATATATATATATACATACATACACACACACATATATATATATATATATATATATATATATATATATATATATATATATATATATATATATATATATATATATATATATATATATATATATATATATATATACATACACACACATATATATATATATATATATATACATATATATATCTACATCCTGAAAATATGCAAACAAAACTGTGTTTGGATAATTGATACTTCAAACTTGCATAAATAAATATTAAGGAATGATAATGATAATAAATGATAAATGGGTTGTACTTGTATAGCGCTTTTCTACCTTCAAGGTACTCAAAGCGCTTTGACACTACTTCCACATTTACCCATTCACACACACATTCACACACTGATGGAGGGAGCTGCCATGCAAGGCGCTAACCAGCACCCATCAGGAGCAAGGGTGAAGTGTCTTGCTCAGGACACAACGGACATGACGAGGTTGGTATTAGGTGGGGATTGAACCAGGAACTGTCGGGTTGCGCACGGGCACTCTTCCACTGCGCCACGCATAACTTGGCTTCTGAGAGCTTCAAAATGTAGTGAATAAAATGCTAAAGTTGTTGATAAACAAGCAATTATTTTAATAATTAAATATGGTCATTTTAAATGAATTATTACGATAATTTAAAATTAATTATTTCAAATATGTTTATTTTTTTTATTTTTATTTTTTTATGTCCTGTCCAGCTTCTCAGGCAAATCATATAGTTGATGTAGATGCCCATGTCGGCTGTTCAGATTTACTTTACAAAAGAGAAGTGTAGGATACTTCTCTTGTTGCCTTATTTGTATTTGACTTTATTAAATGTATTTATATTATCATTTAGTGCAGCCGGGCCGGAGCAGGAGGGGATATGTTTATTTTAAGGCTCCAGCGCCCCCCGCGACCCCGAAGGGATTAAGCGGTAGAAATGGATGGATGGATGGATGGATGTTTATTTTAATGTAAAATTGTATGGCTGGATGTAATAAGGAGTCAGAAAAAAATAAAAATAAAAATACAATTAATTTTGATGTTTTTAGCAAAATATAGTAAAAATGTATTTAGTTTTAAAAAAAAATGTTATTAATAAATATCTATTTATTTTTAGGTAAGATAAACATAATAATACAATGTATCTCTAGTCTGGATGATTTAGTTCATGTCACCCTGTTGTCCTCCCGTAGTGAAAAAAGGCTGTCCTCACTCAGGTCCGCATGGAGCTGGAGGGGGCGTGGCCTCCAGCTCCGGCTGAAAATCGGGAGATTTTCGGGAGAATATTTGTCCCGGGAGGTTTTCGGGAGAGGCGCTGAATTTCGGGAGTCTCCCGGAAAATTCGGGAGGGTTGGCAAGTATGGATTACATTTAGACATTAACTGGCTTGTATCGGAGATTTTAGTCGATATCATCCGATACTTGTCTTTTTGTACTGATATCAATGGTACATAGATCCATACAAACTGTAACCCAACCTAGCCTTTAAAGTGCAGTTCGTACCGGATGAAGAAGCGCCAGAGGGTCCACAGGAGGATGAGGAGGAGGCCCAGCAGCCAGCACTGCATGATGAAGAAGGGAATGGGCAGCATGATGGTGTTGGGGTCGTACTTGACCACGATGAGGAACTCCGTCACGGTGATGGCCGCCACGAGCCACGCCTGCTGGCCCAGCTTCTTGTGGAACTTCCTGTGGTCCAAAAGAGGCAGGTGGCGATAAGCCCCGGCGAGCTCCCGCGTGTCCCGTGTGGTCGCGACTTACGGGTCGTCCATGAAGTCGTAGATCTCCCTCATGGCCACGCCCCCCACGTTGACGAAGAAGACCAGTCGCAGCAGCACCAGGTAATGTTCCGGAGGCATCCACAGCACAAACTTCAGGTAGAAGGTGTTCAACTCCGCCAGCAGGAACTTGAAGAACAATCCATGAGTCAGCAGATTTCTTTGAATCGATGATGTAACAACTGCTCAATTGATGGTAAACAAAAGCACAACAGCTGAGAATCACAATATTTTTGTACAATGTCAGCACTTTGGTTCATGTTGTAATAAATGTTCATTTTGTTTGATAAATATATTTTTAATGTACCATTTAACAGTGAGCTGGTAATATATGGAAGTAGAATTGTCTCACATCAATATGATAATACATATGCATATATTAATAA
>NC_084576.2:18297500-18375000 GCF_033978685.3 Nerophis lumbriciformis
ACACATATATATATATATATATACATATACATATATATATACATATACACACATATATATATATATATGTGTATGTATGTGTATATATATATATATGTACATACATACATACATGTATGTGCATGTACACATATGTGTAATATATATATATATATATATATATATATCCACACACACACACACACATACACTATATTGCCAAAAGTATTTGGCCACCCATCCAAATGATCAGAATCAGGTGTCCTAATCACTTATTCCGCCCACAGGTGTATAAAATCAAGCACTTCGGCATGGAGACTGTTTCTACAAACATTTGTGAAAGAACGGGCCGCTCTCAGTGATTTCCAGTGTGGAACTGTCATAAGATGCCACCTGTGCAACAAATCCAGTCGTGAGATTTGAAAATATATACAAATAAAATGTATAAATATAAAAATGTGACATACAAATAAATCAAGAATTTGTATAAATAAACGTGTATTTGTAAATATATTTTTGAGATTTGAATATAAATATGCTTGATTTTGTATTTGTATTGAATTTGCATATGTGGATGGCTTTTTTGCTTTTGTGTCGATGAGACATTCCTCCCACAAACCAGATGCACAAATAAATGTGACCTACACAATCCCCTGAACAACCAACAGAGGGCACTGCAGCCAGAGCGGCCTGGGTCACAGTCAACTGACGGCTTTATTATAAGAAAATGGAAGAGTTTGGGAACAACAGCAACTCAGCCACGAAGCGGTAGGCCACGTAAACTGACAGAGAGGGGTCAGTGGATGCTGAAGCGCATAGTGCAAAGACTTTCTGCACAGTCAATTGCTACAGAGCTCCAAACTTCATGTGACCTTCCAATAAACCCACGTACAGTACGCAGAGAGTTTAATGGAATGGGTTTCCATGGCCGAGCAGCTGTATCTAATGCATACATCACCAAGTCCAATGCAAAGCGTGGGATGCAGTGGTGTAAAGCACGTCGCCACTGGACTCTAGAGCAGTGGAGACGAGTTCTCTGGAGTGATGAATCACGCTTTTCCATCTGGCAATCTGATGGACCAGTCTGGGTTTGGAGGTTGCCAGGAGAACGCTACATTTCGGACTGCATTGTGCCGAGTATGAAATTAGGTGAAGGAGGAATTATGTTGTGGGATTGTTTTTCAGGAGTTGGGCTTGGCCCCTTAGTTCCAGTGAAAGGAAGTTTGAATGGTCCAGGATACCAAAACATTTTGGACAATTCCATGCTCCCAACCTTGTGGGAACAGTTTGGAGCGGGCCCCTTCCTCTTCCAACATGACTGTGCACCAGTGCACAAAGCAAGGTCTATAAAGACGTGGATGACAGAGTCTGGCGTGGATGAACTTGACTGGCCTGCACAGAGTACTGACCTGAACCCAATAGAACACCTTTGGGATGAATTAGAATGGAGACTGAGAGCCAGGCCTTCTCCACCAACATCAGTGTGTGACCTCACCAATGCGCTTTTGGAAGAATGGTAAAAAAATTCCTATAAACACACTCCGCAACCTTGTGGACAGCCTTCCCAGAAGAGTTGAAGCTGTAATAGCTGCAAAAGGTGGACTCACATCATATTGAACCCTATTGGTTAGGAATGGGATGGCACACCTACTCAGTGGGCTAGTGGTTAGAGTGTCTGCTCTGAGATCGGTAGGTTGTGAGTTCAAACCCCGGCCGAGTCATACCAAAGACTATAAAAATGGGCTTGGCACTCAGCATCAAGGGTTGGAATTGGGGGTTAAATCACCATAAAAGATTCCCGGGCGCGGCCACCACTTCTGCCCACTGCTCCCCTCACCTCCCAGGGTGTGATCAAGGGTGATGGGTCAAATGCACAGAATAATTCTGTCACACCTAATGTGTGTGTGACAATCATTGGTACTTTAACTTAAAGCGTAACACACATGACTTTCACACCAACGGCTGAGTAGCAACATCTTAAGGTGCATGCAGAGGTAGACAAAGCTGCTGGATGTTGATATATATCAGCAGAATTTCTCCAGCAGCAACAAAACACTGCAAAAAGTCAAGTTCACGATACTCGAGGTGCTGCGTTTCTTTACCACTAAACCGACGTCAATGTCGCACTGTGCTGCCATACATATTTACCTTTATGTACCAACCCAGGAAGTGAGCCGGGACAAAGCCATCCATCTTGTCCTGCAGAGAAAGGGGGAAAATGTCAAGTGATTCCAAAGAAGAATGATTGTACATAAAAGAGGAAGACATGGCTGCAAAAGACAAACAATTTTAAAAATATATACTGTATCTATACATAATTAGTACATCAATTTGTGACATACTCCCCCACCTCTGATTTCGGGAGGTGGGGGGTGGGGGCATGGTCGGGGTGGGGCGGGGGCGTGGTTAAGAGGGGAGGAGTATATTTACAGCTAGAATTCACCAAGTCAAGTATTTCATATATATATATATATATATATATATATATATATAAGAAATACTTGACTTTCAGTGAATTCTAGCTATATATATATATATATATATATATATATATATATATATATATATATATATATATATATATATATATATATATAAAAGAAATACTTGAATTTCAGTGTTCATTTATTTACACATACACACACATAACACTCATCTACTCATTGTTGAGTTAAGGGTTGAATTGTCCATCCTTGTTCTATTCTCTGTCACTATTTTTCTAACCATGCTGAACACCCTTTCGCAGGTACCCAGAAAGGTTTCGAGTACCACCAAAAAAACTGAATCTCTGAAGACAGTATAAAAATCTGTGTTAAAGGTGTACAAATACTGTTTGTATAATAAGCATGTTATTGTTTACAAATGAGGGTTAAGAGTTCAGTGCTAAAAAAAAGAAAAGAATGTGGCTTAAGTACAATTTTTTAATTGAGCTGCTGCATTTTTTGGTTGGGTTGTTTATTTATTTTGAGGAACTTCTCCATTTCTAAAAGGGGAGGAATGTTATAGAGTGATCTATGTTTGTCTGTTGCCATCTCCTGGTGAATGTTGGCTCTCGCGTACTGGGGTTACTTCTTGGTTGGCCAACGATTTACGTGGTGTTGCGCACCTGACGTCAAGTGTGTGAGTCTGTTCTGAAGTCTACAGTAAAGAGACGTACTTCATCACCTCGCCTGGTTATTGCCTCCAACTCAATATATTACAACAACATTGCTGTTTACAGCAGACAAACTGCTTTACGGTGGAATAAAACATGACTGCTGTTGTGTGTTGTTACTGCGCTGGGAGGACGTTAATGAAACTGGCTAACAATAAACCCACATAAGAAACCAAGAACTCGCCCTCAATCATTCTACAGTTATAACGTGTGTTGTGGGAAAGCGGACGTGAATACAGGCTGTTGACACGTCACTCAGGTCCGCATGGAGCTGGAGGGGGCGTGGCTTCCAGCTCCGCCTGAATTTCAGGAGAAAATTTGTCCCGGGAGGTTTTCGGGAGAGGCGCTGAATTTCGGGAGTCTCCCGGAAAATCCAGGAGGGTTGGCAAGTATGATTTGTGAAGAAAAAAAATCTTTACCCAGAGATTGTGTAAGGGGTCAGTGGTGTTGTCTGGATCGTAGAAGAGGCAGTTCCCCCCATAGTCGCGCTCGGGAAGGGGCACACCAAGTTTGGGATCAATGTACTTCATGAACTGCCGCCCGTCATGCACCGTCTGGGTGAGGAGTAAACATTAGCTACAAAAAGCCACCAACAGACACAAATTATGAATTTAGTGCCATAAATAGGAATGATTACTACAATTTCATTTTATGAACATTTAGAAATTGCTGCTAACCATTCAGGTAATTATTTGTTCATCCACAACACTTGCAATTGAAATTAACAATAAAACTAAAATTAAGATTTCTTAATTTGTCATCACAGGTTATACAACAAAACTTTGTTTCAACAATCCTACATTGGCAGCATTCTTAAAAATAATTGTATATATATATAAAATAATAATATTTTGTATATATATATATTTTATATATATATTTATAAAATAGTAATATTTATATATATATATATATATATATATATATATATATAAATAAAGCAATAATATTTTATATATATATAAAATAATATTTTATTTATATATATATATATATATACACACAAATACATATATACATACATATCTGTGTGTATACAAACATACATACATACACACACACACAAAATATATACACAGATATATGTATCCATATATACACATGGATATATATACACATGGATATATATATATATATATATATATATATATATATACATATAAACATGCGTGTACACACACTTACACACACACACACACACACACACACACACACACACACACACACACACACACACACACACACACACACACACACACAAAGTTTATTTATTTTACCTGTGGGGGGGAAACAGCATTTGATGTATTTGTGTTTACTTTTATGTTTACTTTTGTTAATTGTATGTCTGTAAAAATCAAACAAACAAATGTTAAAAAAAAACAAAGCTATTCATTTCCGGTCTAGTTTTTTAATTTAAACACTGCTGTTACAACTCCTCTATAATCAGTCGAATAGTGAAAAAAATACATTACCCAACCTCAGAGTTTAAATATCAATTTCTTAGACTTCTTTAAAACATCAGTCAAGCGAGCACTCACCTGAAAGAGGATGAAGATGAGGAAGAGCTCATAGACAACAGTGACGCAAAGCCAGAACCTCCAATAGGCTGCGGACACAAAAACAGTTGGCAACGTAAGTGGAGTAGAATACACTGCAGTGAGGTGTTTACGGTAATATTTTGGTTGCACACATTGAAAATCAAGATGCGGCAATCGATAGGCTACCGATCAGGATGGGCCGATATCAGTGAAAACCACATAATCGGCCAATGTAAATAAACGCCTTTCAATGCCTATTTCAAAAAACGATCCTTTTCGGTTGATACTTTATTATTGACATAGGCAGCTAGTAGCAGCTAACTGTGTATGTCCATACACAGTGTGGAATATTTAAAAGAGTAGTAGTTTTGGTTTAGTTTTTGTCTACTGACTTTGTTTTGATCAAACAATTGTACGTGATTGTACGTAAAAAGAATAAGGAACTAGTTTAAATATCATGTCCTGCATTTATTAGGCAAAACCGCAGGTGCGATGCATAGCACCACAAGGGCCCCGTTAAAATTGCAATGTTTATTTCCAACTATAATTGAGATAAACATTTACAGTTAATACCAAGGATGGTATTAACTGAACGTTTTTGGGCACCGACCAAATCCCCCCCGGTCCTATAGAGCCCCGATTCACGTAAAATCCAATGGTGCTATGTTTCGGTACCTGGGTTGAGTGTGATGTCACGCCCAGTTGACGACTCAGCACTTAGAGCACTTTGAAATCACTCCAGCAGCACTGAGAACGGACTCAGCCAATTTAATGTTGCAATTTTCAATGCCAACAAAGAAATTGACTCAAAAAACGCTCCAACGTAAGTTAAGTAAGGCTTCACTGTTCCAAAACTGCGTTAGCTTGATGCTAATATAAACTGGTTTTGCTATTGACATGCTACTGATTAGCATTAGCAATTTTACATGGCCATTTCAACACCTCCAAGCTTGTTATTGAAAACTGCAACAAAGATGCACGTTGGTGCGTAAAAAGTACAATACTTACAGTATTAACACTTTTTAGGGAGCAACAAAAACACACCATAAACTATACACTACTGCCATTTAACGTCTCTAACACTAGCTGCAACTTAATGTCATATTTGCAAACGAGATTCAGAAATGTGATATTAAGACATGATATAACAACTGGACAGCAGTTATAATCAGTTCATTTTTAAATGCTGCAAACAAAGATAATTTATTATCAAAAACAATTCATATTTATTGACATACACAAAAGTAATAAAAATTGGTACTGTTGAGTATCGGAATCGATTCCCAGGTACCAGGAATTGGTACCGTATCGGTTCATATAGGAACAGTACCCATCTCTAGTTAATACTGACTCATGGACGTTCAGTATCAGCAGCAAAAAACCCTGATGGGAACATTTCTAGTTAAATTGCATCTACATAAATAAACATGCCAAACAAATAACTGCCAATAAAAAACAGCAGTTATCTTTCTAAAGGCAAACAATTGTTGATAGGGTGAATCTCGGATTGAGCAGGTGTACCTAATGTTGTGGTAGGAGAGTGCACACTGCAAACAAGTTGTGCTAATTTTATCCGCCCAGCATGAAGGTTTGCATTTCCTAAAATCCCTCCAGGCATTCTCCCTGGTTACCTAACAGACGTGCAACAAGGATAACAACAACAAGTCTTTAGTTGCAAAGACTCGGCTGTTGATCCATAAAAAAAGAAGCAGGCAGGAAACGTAGCTTGAAGATGCAAGCACCGCCCACTTAGATTCCTTCCTTCCTCCATTTCGCACTGGAGTTACTTGTGCAACAGTGCAATCGGAGTTAAAGTGTCTTCAGAAGCACATATTGGGAAAGAGGGGTTAAAGTGATCCTAATTTGTTGTATAAAGAACCAGATCACCCGCTTATCAAACAATGGCAATGTTTACTTTTACAAACCAAAACAAATAAAACGGTGTTGCATTTAGGTCTTACTCAAGTCAGGTTTTGTCAGCTCCGACCAAAATACCAAGCCAGACTGGTTGGATTTCATACACACCCTCCGAACCGGCACAAAAAAATGAGGGAACCGTCAGCACCCTGAAGAAGTCTTAGAATGATACGACTGCAAGCTTGCAACAAAGACAGACTTCAAAGTCAGGGATGCTAGTATGGCAGCAGTTTTATCAAAACAAGACAGCATGTCTTTTTTGACGTACAGGATGCTGTCATGACTTCACTCTTCTATTTTTTTGCTCCCTGATTGACGTCTCACACACACACACACACACACACACACACACACACACACACACACACACACACACACACACACACACACACACACACACACACACACACACACACACACACACACACACACGCTTGTTTGCACAACGCTTGCAGTGCTCATCTTACCTGGATGTGGTCGAGTGAAGGGTCCATCTTTGGCTTGTGTGACCCCGAAACAAAGGAACACCAGGATGCTGGCCACAATCCCCCTAGAGAACATTTGATACTTAAAATCTTCTTTGTTACACGAAGAACAACTATGGACAAGCTTTTGACGACATTTCCTTTTTTTTTTGGACCCGTTTTCCTTACTTTGATAATTTTATATATTTTTTCATTTTGTAAAAATGCTAAAAACACTTGGTTATTATTATTAGTGCTGTTAAGCCAGGGGTGTCCAAAGTGCGGCCCGCAGCTGATTGTTTACCGGCCCGCCACACATTCTGGAAATGCTATTGCAAAAATAAAAAAAACATAAAAAAATGTGGAACGAGGTGAAATCTAACTAGAAAAAGTTGCAATGTTGACACAAAGCTGCCATGCAGGCTGTTGTTTTTCTTTTGTCTATCTTTATTTTTCTTTTTTTGCCATTGCTCAAAAAAAAAAAATCAATTAATTATTGACCTTTTCAAGGCGCCAATTATTTAAAATATTTCACTTTAAAATGTTTTATGTGGAAAATATTGCATATATTGTGTGGTTGCCATACAAAAACATCAACGTTTTCTTTGACAAAAGAGCATAAAACAAACAAAATAATAGTTCAAACGTAAAATCGACAGATATATCTGAAGTTGATCTCGTAACTTAAGTGAGAAAAAAAAAAAAAAAAAAAGCATCACCTTTGGATCCCAAATGTATTTAATGGGATTTTATTTATCTTTTCACTGTGATTACTCAAAAATAATGATGAATTAAAATCAATGGTGTCCTGCATTATTGATCTTTTTAAAGCTCTAATTACTTCACATCAAACATTGCTTTCTGAATGTTTTGGGCAGTGGGGAAAATACTGCATATTTCAGTTTTATTATAAAAAACAAAGTTGTCTTTGACAGAAAAGGCATAAAACATTTTGGGTTTTTTATACTTTATACCAACCTGAAGTTGATATACTGTAGAGATTTACTGTAAGCTTTAAATAAAAAATAAAAAATAATAATTTGACTTGTTTTTAACATTTTAATGACTTAGGCCAGGGGTGTCAAACTCAAATACTGAGTGGGCCAAAATTTAAAACTGAACAAAGCCGCGGGCCAAGGTTGAACAAATTAACCTTTTAATAGGGACCCAAACAAGTTTTGCATTGAATATTGAACAAGCAAGGCTTATATAACTTTATAGTGACATGCAAAATCGAGTTTCAAATAATAATAATAATAATAATTAAAAAATATCAATGGCATATCAAATACAATTTAAATAAAAATTGAATGCCTCTTTTCTATTTGCAGCCGTCTGAGGTAAATATCAACATAAACATTTTCCACAGGCTAATACATTTGAAAATAAAATAACAATGAATAAACCAACCATTCAGGACTTTAAACTGCTCAGTTTGCAACACACTGATCTAATCTGATGTGCCCAAGCCAGATATCTGACATCTTTTCTTGGATGCTAGTTCATTAATGTCGGGGCTCAGGCTTTGAGCTGAGGCAACCTTCATTATCCAACGAAGGTGTTCATTAGTCATTATATCTCGTAGTCCACCCGGACCACAGTCTTGGGGGCGTGCCTTAAAGGCCCTCTGCGAGCTGTCGTCACGTCCGCTTTTCATCCATTCTAACAACGTGCCGGCCCAGTCACATATGTGCGGCTTCTGTACGCACACAAACGTGAATGCAAGGCATACTTGATCAACAGCGATACAGGTTACACTGAGAGTGCCCGTATAAACAACTTTAACACTGTTAGAAATATGCGCCACACTGTGAACCCACGCCAAACAAGAATGACAAACACATTTTGAGAGAACATCCGCACCGTAAAACAACAGAACAAATACCCAGAACCCTTTGCAGCACTAACTCTTCCGGGACGCTACAAAAACCACCCCCGCTACCACCAACCCCCCCCTCCAAATATGATTAGCAGCAAAGTAGAAAGCTGTCAAAATTGCGGCTCGGAGAGCGAACGCAGGCGACGACGAGTAAGCTAGCTTGATGATGCTAACTATGCTAACTAGTGAGCTTGTTTTGACGCCCCTGATCGTGTCCCCGTCTTGCAATTTAGTGCAACGTTTAGGCAAGAGGAACTGCAACTGAGGCGAGTGAAAATTAATGTTGAAAAATGCAAATTTTCTGATTTCACATGCCTGTATTTTTAGTCTTACCTAATGGTATTTAACCTTATTACTTATCTTATTTAACGACAGAACTTATTTACTTACGAGTTTTGGTTTCATGTCGTCCAGCGACAGATAGTCGAGCATGGGGATGGGTACCAAATTCGGTACTGTTATTGTCACCGATTGATTTCCGTCAGTACTACCAGGTATCAATTCATATATAATCAAACAATGCCATATTTCAGTACCTTTGTTGCACGTTGACGTTACGTCCGGTTGCAGACTAAACACTGTCTCATGTAAAGCAGCACTCAGGGAGAACTCAGCCAAACTCCCAAACTGTTTTATATCGGTCGATATCAATGATTATTGATATTCTTTATGACCGATCGAAAATAAGAACCAGATTTAACGCAAACATTTTTATTTCAGCGGTGACCGTCCTCTCATTATAATCCCCACATGTAATCCCCTCAGCGATCAAGGCAGAGAGAAAACAAGCATTGAAACACTCAATGTAAACAAAACTCTAAAATCACATTGTTCACTTAACAATAAGCTTTTAAAATGAAGGTGCAAAAATAAGTACTATGTAATAAATGCTTAATAAAGTGTAACAAAATATCGCAAAGTGTGAAAATGTAGACATAGAGAAACCTGAGAAGAACTATTTTCTGCAGGTTTAATACCAGGAAGTTACAGCTGTGCTCTAAAGGGTGAACGCGGTTAAGGTGGTGTGGTATTAGCGGTCTTGGTGGGGATGAGCGCCTTGCATCATTTACAGACCACATTGGTCTGACCACGGTCCTTTAAAAAAAAATCTGTTTTATCCACAAGTTATTTGCTCTCTGCAGCACTCAGTTTTACTTTCTCTCCTCACTCCATGCAAAGAATCAAAGGCGAGACAATAAGATGGTGCAACCAAAAAGGATAGTTAATACTGTTACCCTAGCGTGTCCCTCTCACTGATCAGTGACCACTTCCTGCGTTGCTCGGTTACAAGACGGCGAGTGTCTTTGTTCATGCAACCAACCGAGCTTCACAAATTCCACTTTCTTACGACAAAGCAGAAACAATTATTTTGTAGCGTCCCGGAAGAGTTAGTGCTGCAAAGGGTTCTGGGTATTTGTTCTGTTGTGTTTATGTTGTGTTACGGTGCGGATGTTCTCCCGAAATGTATTTGTCATTCTTGTTTGGTGCGGATTCACAGTGTGGCGTATATTTCTAACAGTGTTAAAGTTGTTTACATGGCCACTCTCAGTGTAACCTGTATCGCTATTGATCAAGTATGCGTTGCATTCACGTGTGTGTGCGTACGGAAGCCGCACATATCTTGTGACTGAGCCGGCACGTTTTAGAATGGATGAAAAGCGGACGTGACGACAGCTCGTAGAGGACGTTAAAGGCAGTGCCGTAGTCCGGGTGGACTACGAGATATAATGACTGATGAATAATGAAGGTTGCCTCAGCTCAAAGCCTGAGCCCCGACATTAATGAACTAGCATCCAAGAAAAGATGGCAGGTATCTCGCTTGGGCACATCCGATTAGATCAGTGTGTTGAAAACTGAGCAGTTTAAAGTCCTGAATGGTTGGTTTATTCATTGTTATTTTATTTTCAAAATTATTAGCCTGTGGAAAAAGTCAATGTTGATATTTAGCTCAGAAGGCTGCAAATAGAAAAGAGGCATTCAATTTTTATTTAAATTGTATTTGATATGCCATTGATATTTTTTTAATTATTATTATTATTATTTTAAACTCTATTTTGCATGTCACTATAAAGTTATATAAGCCTTGCTTGTTCAATATTCAATGCAAAACTTGTTTGGGTCCCTATTTAAAGGTTAATTTGTTCAACCTTAGCCCGCGGCTTTGTTCAGTTTTAAATGTTGGCCTACTCTGTATTTGAGTTTGACACCCCTGGGCTACAGTGTTTCCTGCTGTTTAAAGTGTTGAACCGGAAGTACAAGTGCCATTCCATCTTCTAATCCTCCATAGTGTTTCTACTCGTATAGATTCTTCATTCATCACTCAAAGCAATGTTTTGTAAGTTTAAAAATATGACAAACAACTTACTTACTAAATCGTCCCATGTGTGATATCTGTGGGAGTGTTTTCATGCATATTTGTATGTGCTATTGTAATGTTGTCAAGCTAGGGTCGTTAGCATTAGCAAATATGCAAACATGTTTGCAAGTGTTTGTGTTTGTATTATTAACTTACAATGGCATTCTTCTTGTATTGTTTCAGTTTTGTAAATTGAACACCAATCTGGCGAAAGATGGCGTGCAGACAAGCGGAACCGCTTTGACCTCACAAATGAACTGCGGAGGCTTAAGACGAACGGACATTCCGTGAGATTACCGCCCACTCCTACTCGTTAGCGTGCCCGAGGGTAGGATATGAAGTGACAGGCTGAGTCAGGGCGAGATTACGCATCAGAATAAGAAGCTGTACCATCTTTATCCACCAGCCAGTCAGCGCCAACTAAGGCAAATCCTGTTAAGAGCAGTCTGACAATCCCTCACAGCGACTCTCCTCGTCGCACACATTTCATGCTGCATGCAAGCACTTTCTCATTCATCCCACATTCAACACCCACATTCAGAGGCGGTTGAGAAGAGGAAAAATAAAAGCTAATCTTCATCTCACTCATTTCTGCATGCAAAACAACAGTGAAAAGCCTCAAGTTTGATGCCGACCCTTCAAAAAGACGTGGTGATCACCACCTACTGACCTCTTGGTGTTGTAGGCCGTGTCCTGCGGCGTCTCCTCCAAAAGCGTGACGTAGACCAGGGCGCACGTCAGGATGAAAAGAACAGTGACAGTGTGGGCCCGCCTATGGAAATAGAAAAATAAGGAGGTAGATAACGAGCAGGATTTTACCATGTATCAGAACAAAAACAACATACGTAAGCGAATACGTTGACTCACAACACGCGTTTAGGCTTTTATATGTCAAACTAGAGAAGAGTGATCCAATCCCTAACCAAGACTACTTCTACAGTAGCTCACAAAAGTGAATACAGCCCTCAAATTGTTCAACCTCCTGGGAACCAGCGTCCTCTGCAGTGGACATGTGTTTCCTTTGTTAGAGGTATATATTTCGGGAAAAAAGGTATATATTTCGGGAAAAAACAGTATGGTGTCAAGCAAAATACCAATGTCCACTGCAGAGGACGCTGGCTATCAGAAAAAAGTTTACAGTAGATCTTCAAGGGAAAATCCTATTTAAACAAAGGAGAGTTATATGTGTAAAGTTTATGTAGATTTTCTAGGCATTGAAAATGAGTCAACACACAGTAGAGCTGGGCGAATATGGCAAAAATAATAATCACAATTATTTTTATGGCTATTGAAATCACGAATAATAACTTGATTATTCAATATTTGAAAATATGAGTATTTATTGTACCACCAAAACTCAAAAGAACAACTGGATATACATTAGTGACAAAAAAATAAAATAATAACAGTAACAACAATAAATTAAAAATAATAGCAGTATGAAAATACAATCAAATTCAGTTTTTTCGTTTACATTTTTTTTAATTCACTTGTTTACCTTTTACACATATTATACCTGTCTGTGTGTTTTGTGTCATAACTACAATTTAATAAATTGTTTGTTAATTTGTAATCCTTACGTTTACTGGTGCAATACATCTGGACAGTATTTTAATAATTGCTTTTTTCAGTTTATTCCACGCTATATTATTACAGTATTTTAACGGGATTACTACATGTACGTGCACTTCATGAGTAAATAATGTAGTTTCCTTAGTTTGTATCATGATGTCCTATTGACCACATCCCTAGACACGCCACATGTATAGTGGCAATCGAGGGGAAACCCTGAATTTGCATTTGGGAGTTTATTTGTGACCACACATAAATGAATAAATGTGTGTGTGTGTGTGTGTGTGTGTGTGTGTGTGTGTGTGTGTGTGTGTGTGTGTGTGTGTGTGTGTGTGTGTGTGTGTGTGTGTGTGTGTGTGTGTGTGTGTGTGTGTGTGTGTGTGTGTGTGTGTGTGTGTGAGTAATATCAATTTGATGTTTGTTCTTTTAACATTGTCATAATTAATTGGAATACGATTTAAAATCAATTAATCGTGAAGCCCTCGTCCAAACTATTGCTGCAGTTATGAAATATGTTACTAATCGAATAATGCAATATCTATTGTTCGATTAATCGAAACATTTTGGATAAATCCCACAGACTATTCTGTTCTGCTAGAAGACAGGAAAACACACAAAAACAAGCAGCCAAGCATTTCCGTTCTTTTTTAAATGAACATTTAAACCTTTTAAGATGTAGCTAAAAGTCGCGTGTACAAACAAGTCTGAGAGAAATTGTGGCTTTTCTCTTGACACCAGAAGGATAAACTGTTCTTTCTGCATCAACAAATTGATATTTACCTGATTCTGGTGTTAGGTAGGGCTTAATAAAATTGTAATCTGGATTTCGGCTCCTCACGATCATAAAAATTCTATAATTGAAAAAAATGATTAATAGCGCAACTTGCATGCAAATTCCTGAGCTTGTAACGGTGAAACGGATGAGGAGCATATGAGTCTAAAAAAAGACCAGTGAAACCACGTCTACTAGAAGTTTGGGATATCACCATGGTTGACACATCGCTAGCATGCCTTATCAGTAACTACTAAACACAAAATTCTGTCGTTGCAAGAGGGGGAACATTTGTTTCATCCCCGAAACACTCAACCGCCCTGTTCTGAACCTAACAAAGCAAGAAGGCCACTTGAAAAATACAAAGCTAAAAGCGAGCAAGAACAATCCATACACCCACAAAACATCTTATCTGCTTGTGTTGTTGTGAACGACATCATGAATGTAAGATCAATGTACAAACAGTCGCAACTCGAGTCTCAGAGCAACAGCGCACTTTCCACTTTACAATAACGCAGCATCTGGTCTGACTGCGTTAACAAAATACAGGTTTCAAGAAAGTACCTTACACAACCTTAAAGCACATATTGATACATATAATTTACAAAGTTTTTAAGATTTTGATTTAAAATACAGGTCAAAACAAATATATGTGAGGGATTTAATTAACAAACATCTTAATAAATTGAAATTGTGACACAAAAAGAACATACTCTATGGTGGTAAAATAAAGTGTAAAGGGTAAAAAAACAGATTTCAACAAAATTCAAAGGAAAAAAATGATTGTATTGTTTTTATATTGCTAATGTTATTTTAATGTATTCATAATTTTACTTGTTTATTCGTTCATTTATATGTGGTTGTTCTTATCAAATTCCTGTATAACAGTGTTGTTAGTCGTCATTTCAATAGACATCAAAATAATCGTATTTATTATTTTTGCTATAATCGTCCAGCCCTAGGTTTAGGTGAGGTAAAATGTAGAGAAGCTAATGCCATGCGGTGGAGAAACAACCCTCTCCCGCTCCTTTTTTTCTCCCGCTGACGAAACACATGCTTGTATTTCACAACGCTTAAAGAGAATGTCAATTTTCCAGACTGGCCAGCCTTGTGCTTTTCAACTGACTTCTCCGGTTTAATCATCAACAGTAGAGTTATCCATTGTGTGGAGAGTAGGATTATGGAGTGGTGTGCAAACTTTTGTACTGGGGTTACATCAGGAAAATCTTAAGGATGCTAAAACCAATCCAATTTAGGTTGATAATAAAGTTGATTTGATTTGATTTGATTTGATAGGTCTGTATTTTTTTTGTCGCAGCACGCCACAGATACATGAGGTACAGCAGGCACCTGTTAGTAATTCTCCATTCTTAAGAAATGTGGCCTTTGCAAGTTTCAATAATTCAAATGTAATACTTTTCAAAACGTTTTTTAACACCATGCTGAATAACAATTCACATCTATTCTGACAATTCGCTCAATGCAGATGCTGCTGGGTGAATGACTACAGTGTTTCCTGCTGTTTATAAAACTTTGAACCGGAAGTACAAGTGCCGTTCCATCTTCTAATCGTTCCTACTCGTATGATTATTCATTCATCACTCAAAGCAGCGTTTGTAATTTTAAAATATAACTAAAACCATTTGTACTTATTAAGCTGTCCCATGTGTGATGTCTGTAGGGGTGTTTTTATGCATAATTTGTACGTGCTATTGTAATGTAGTCAAGCTAGGGTCGTGAGTATTAGCAATATGCAAAAACATTTACAAGTGTTTGTGTTAGACTTATGAACTTACAATGGCATTCTTCTTGTATTGTTTCAGTTTCGTGAATTCCTCAGTAAATTCACCAAGACGTCAACGTGGACTTTAATGAGTCTGTTTAGCTGACTGAAGAGCTAGTTTCCGCAGCTGACGATGACTTCTGTTTTGTTTGATCGCCGTTTTACTGCCGTGTTCCAGGCAATGTTTGGAAACAATTAAGGTATGTAAATAAACATTTACAAAATCTTTGTATGTAAATAACTCATTTCACAACGTATTGTTCTGTACCTTACAAATAAAGTCTGGTGCAGCTAACATATAGAAATGTTTTTACTTTTTTATTTAGTGGGTGCGGCTTTTTTACCAGTGCGCTCTAAAGTCAGGAAAACACAGTATATTAATTCATTCACTGCTCTTTTATATTTGAAAACAAATATTTACCCTAACTAAAAACACAAATATCAACATAATCACTTTAGTATAGTTACTATATCGATACTATACTAGGTATCACATAAGAAGAAACACTTTCCTTGTTTCTAGTGCTTTTGAGAGTGTTGTGTTTATCTTTCCTTCTTGTAATTAAGCTATTCTAGTAAAAAATGTCCTCTGTGGATCAATAAAGTTTGTGCTCAATGAAAGGAACAACGACAGAGAGTGATCTTTTAGAGGAGCATGAGACTGAGCATAGAGCTACATCGGCTACAACACAGCTGTCAGATGGATCAGCCTGGGCAAAGTGCTAAGAAGAGCTTGGGACCGGAAAGCAGAGATTTGGGAGTTTTGAGGAGATGAAAGTCGAAGACTTCTTTCATGCAAACCCTGACAGAAGTCACACCATCAGCTGATCACCTCTGCAGATACTCATCCGTGTTGGGAGCACTGCATAATAAGTTTTCAGGGCGATTTGAAGACCTCAAAACAATTAAGCATGAAATGCACATGACTTCCTGTCCCTTTACCTGCAGTGTGGCTAATGCACCCTTATTGACCTGCAGTACTGGCAGAGCACTTTAAGTCAGGATAATTGCTGGATTTTACTCTTCTCTCAAGGAGGAACATTTTCCAGACATAAGGAGACATGCTCAGAAGACGTTTGTTCACATTGGCTCTCCCTACATATGTGAACAAACATTCTCAGTGATAAAGTTGAACAAATCCATGTATAGATCCACTCTCACGAATGGTCCTCTGTCAGTTTTGCCCCGCATCTCCTCTTCGGACATTCAACCTGACTTTGATGCACTTATTAAAGCCCAACAGAGATTTCTCTCACTGAGCAAGAAAAAAGAACTGAAAAACACCAAATTAGATGGTTAGAATAAATGCCAGTTCGGTAAGGCAACCACACTTTTTCATTGCTCAGCCATAAAATATGCACTTACCAGCCTGTCAAAACAATGCCATTTACTGCTTTTTGTAAAAAAAATACAATTAATATGATGCAGAATTGAGTTAAGTCGTATGGCCCGGCCCTCCACAATATTCTTTGTTTCTCATGTGGCCCCTTGAAAAAATAATTGCCCACCCCTGCTCAGAGGAATACGAAACTGAGGTGTTTTTACGATGCACTGAACAGAATAGAACGCCAAAACGCCCACCAGAACTAATAATTAATAATCTACCGCCGAAATGCAGCAGAGATAGGATCCAGCGACCCCCCCGCGACCCCCACGCGACCCCAAAGGGGACAAGCGGTAGAAAATGGATGGATGGATTTAATTGGTTACGCACGTTTTATTTAAATAAATCTTAAAGTGCTACAGTACAAACCAATATTTAAAACAATAAAAGCTTAGCCAATAAAACATAAAAAATAATAATACTAAATAACTATGAAGAAACACAAGACATGCAAAATAGTGGCTTTTCTAACGCCGTGTCTATTTATTTTAGATACTTTAAAAAATTGTTAAAAGATTTCAGCTGTGTATAAGTGCTTTCTGGGCACATTCAACAATACTGCGATAATAATGATATTCGTGATCATTTTGGTCACGACGATAATAGTGATTTGAAATGTTCATATTGTTACATCCCGACCGAATAAGTATTTGTTTGTGCAAGCCACTCTCTTCTACTACTCAACTACTGCACATAACCGGGTAGTGTTGTTATTAAACCTCTAACATTTGATCTATATTCTGTAAAAAGTCAGACTGACATGACATTTCTCACACAGGTCAATGTGCTCAACAAAACACTCACTGTAACAATAAGGTATTAAGCTCAATTATTGACAAAGTACAAAAGTGGTGTGGTTGTTTATTTCTGCATTTCATGTGTTAATTATATTAGGGCTGGGTCGATAAAACGGTAAAATATATTGCAAAAGACATGTAATCGATATCAATAAATGTTTTATTTTTTGCTCGGAAGAAACCGTAAGTTACGAAGCAAGATTGGTTGCATGGACAAAAGCACTCGCTCTCTGGTAACCGAGCAAAGCAGGAAGTAACCACTGATCAGTGAGAGTGACACGCTAACAGCCAATCAGGTAACAATATCAAATATCATGTTTGGTTACGCCATCTTGTTATCTCGTGGTTGATTCTTAGCATGGAGTGAGAAGAGAACGTTGAAATTAAGAGATTGTGGGTAAAACAGGAAAAGTCACCTCAACAGTATGGCAGTTTTTGGATTTTTTTTCAAACGGACCATAGCCCTGAGCTCACCTTTTTTCTTTTCAACCCTTGTTTGTGCTCTATTCGGGTACACGGAAACAACTGGTAGGAACTGAAGTGCAGGACTGTATGAATACAATAAATGACAAAATATGACAAATGTGCTACCTTACAATAACAGTAAGTTGGTCCAATGATATTAAAATAATTATTATTGCATAACATAAATTCCTTTTCACACTTGTATATGAATAACAGACCAAATTAATGTTACACAGCCATAAGTCTCTGGCACTAAACCTGAAAATATATACCGGTATATATATTCTCGGGCTTCCCTCGGTTTACATTTTCACACTTTGCACTACTTTGTTCCACTTCATTAAGCATTTCTTTTATATTCCTTATTTTTACACCTTCATTTTATGAGGTTGTTGTAAGGTGTTCAATGAGATATTATAATTGTATTTACATTGATTGTTTTCCATGCTTGTGTTGACATTTCCTTTCCTTTCTTACCTTCTTTTCTTGATAGCTGAGGGCATTATAATGCATTAAATGTTTACATTTAATGCATTTTTCTCATGGTCCTTATTTTCAATAGGTTATAAAAATATCAATACCGTATTTTTCAGAGTATAAGTCGATCCGGAGTATAAGTCGCACCGGCCGAAAATGCATAATAGAGAAGGAAAAAAACATATATAAGCCGCACTGGAGTATAAGTCGCATTTTTGGGGGAAATGTATTTGATAAAAGCCAACACCAAGAATAGACATTTGAAAGGCAATTTAAAATAAATAAAGAATAGTGAACAACAGGCTGAATAAGTGTACTTTATATGAGGCATAAATAACCAACTGAGAACGTGCCTGGTATGTTAACGTCATTCAAATAACTAAAACATATAGAACATGCTATACGTTTACGAAACAATCTGTCACTCCTAATCGCTAAATCCCATGAAAGCTTATACGTCTAGTCTCTTACGTGAATGAGCTAAATAATATTATTTGATATTTTACGGTAATGTGTTAATAATTTCACACATAAGTCGCTCCTGAGTATAAGTCGCACCTATGAAACTATGAAAAAAACTGCGACTTATAGTCCGAAAAATACGGACTATAATACTTATACATACCATATAAAAGTTTTCAGCCATATCGCCCAGCCATGATTTGTATGAATTTCTGCAGGTAAATTCTTCTCTATAAAAAGTGTTTTGTGCTAAAAATGTTGAATGTCTGAAACAGATTAAATAGATTTGCACTTGTTCATTGTAAATATTGCTTGGGTCTTTGCCTGGCCTCTCGGAAAACAAATTACCAATAAACTCCAGGCACTACTGTATTGGAAATCCTAACAAAGCCTTTTACCAAATTAAAATGTCTGGTACTCTCTGCAGTTGAGTAAGCACAGGGAAGGTTATGAGCAGACTCTCTGGGTTCACCTTGGGAAGACTTCTAACCGAAAATCGCCTTCTTGTGGCAACACGACTTCCATGAGCACTCACCAGAAAAACGTGTTTGTCCCATCGTCGTACACCTCACACTCGGTGTTTTTCCGCTGCAAGCTCTCCCTAGAGATCTGCTTGGTGACTTTGGCTTTCGCCGGCGTGCCGGGATCCAGGCAGCCGTGCTCCGCCGCGCCATTGTTGACCGTCTCCGGCGCGCACCTGCCGGCTGCGGTGACCACACCGCTTCGCTTCACCTCCAGCTTCATGGCTTGGAAAGGGATCCGCCCGAGCTTGCGTGCGTGTTTTTTATTCTCCTGTCAGCCGCACCCAAGCGACTGTCAGCATCCTGATGTGGTGTGGAGAAATGAGTGTTACTTTGGGAGGAGATTAAAACCGGAAACCGGAAACGCCTCCCAAGACAGCATGTGACTTGACAAAAACATGTCAAGACACCGCCTGCTTGTTACGCCAACACACTTAATTATAACACAGTCTTACGTTATTCAGTGGGAAGTAAATAGTTTTTTCTAGGTAGTAGTACTTAATGATATTAAAACACTTTAAGCCAACCTTAGCTAGCTGCTTCTTTACATGCTAATGGTAGCATGCTAACTCTTGTGACCTTGCATAGTAGTCCTATTAACTTAGCAATAACTTTTATTGGCGACTACTCTATTAATATCACCATATTATAGCTGATGTTCGCACATGACATTTATTTAAACTTGCATTATCATTGTAATAGATGTAAAAAACTAAACTTGCCGACTAAATGTTCAGGGTTAGTGACTCCAGGGGCTGGGCGCACCGGTTAAACTCCACCAACACGCGCATTTTAAATCGTCATGAAATTATTAGCAAACAAATTCGACTTCGTGTCAACAAATCCACATTAAGCCACATTATAAGCGCCACACGACGTCACATGGCAATGGCGGCTTGACTTTTCTGTGTGTCAAGTGACGGTGACAGAGAGGAAGCGGCCCTGATGTGTGTTTTTCAAAATAAAAGCGTTTCTGGGTGCAAGCATGGGTAGGGATTGTATTTTGAAATCAAAACACGACGTGGCTGTAGGTTATAGAGCGGCACTTGACAAAACCGGTTCCCTCGCCAATGTTTTGGGTCGCTCGAAAACGTCACGTTCTTAAAACGTCACTTCCGTCAAGGGTTAGGCCGCGAACGTCAATCGGAAACTATTTAACAATTGAGACTTGTTTAAAAGATGATTATAACATTGATTTCATACTCGGTAATGACTTGAGCTTCGAGCAGGAGTGTCTAAACTTTTTGACTTGGGGGGCCGCATTGGGCTTTGGCTATTTGGTAAATCCATCCATCCATCCATCCATCCATTTTCTACCGCTTATTCCCTTTTGGGGTCGCGGGGGGCGCTGGAGCCTATCTCAGCTACAATCGGGCGGAAGGCGATATACACCCTGGACAAGTCGCCACCTCATCGCAGGGCCAACACAGATAGACAGACAACATTCACACTCACATCCAATATATATACACACATGTATAGCCTTTACATATACACGTATACATATTAATATATTATATACATATTTAATATGATATACAATAGATATATTTATACAGTTCTGAAGGTAGTGTGCTTATATTAAATATGTGTATTGTAATTAAAGAAGCATCTAAATCAGGGCTCTCAAACGTACGGCCCGCAGGTCGGATCAGGCCCGCCAACAGATTTTATCCGGCCCGCCGGATGAGTTTACTAAGTATAAAAATTAGCCAAAATTTTTAAATGAAAGAAACTGCTGTTGTAAATGTGTCCACTAGATGTCGCAATAGCAATTCTTTGTATCTTTGTAGATTATGCTACATATGTACCAAAGACTATAAAAATGGGACCCATTATATCCCTGCTTAGCACTCAGCATCAAGGGTAGGAATTGGGGGTTTAATCACCAAAAATGATTCCCGGGCGCGGCCACCACTGCTGCTCACTGCTCCCCTCACCTCCCAGGGGGTGATCAAAGGTGATGGGTCAAATGCAGAGAATAATTTCGCCACACCTAGTGTGTGTGACAATCATTGGCACTTTAACTTAACTTAATATGCAGAAAGTATAAATAACGACAAATAAAGATAGAATACTATTAACCGCAACATCCATCCATCCATCCATTTTCTACCGCTTATTCCCTTTGGCCTTATTGGAGTGAAACTTGCCAAGGGACATGTAACCAAATATTAACATTGCTGTATGTATACTTTTGACCCATCAGATTTGCTCACATTTTCAGTAGACCCATAATAAATTCATAAAAGGACCAAACTTCATGACATTATGTTCTTTACAAGTGTATGTAAACTTTTGATTGCGACTGTAAAGAGAACCTAATGCCGAGGTTACCATGACAACAGCATAGAAACAAAACAAAAAACATACGAAAATAATAAAAACTAAAATGTTTTTAAGTTGATGAAAAACATTCAATGTTTAGAAAGCAAAACATAATAAATGTAACTTAAAGTTCCGCAAGATTTTGTGTACAAAGCCGCTGTCCTCACCAAAATTAAAGTTGTACACCTGCAATATCACGCAGATGGACGTTAAGACATAAATTACTATACAGAAATTGATAGTTATTAGCCATGAATATTACATCTCGAAATGTGTGCATTAATATGTCACATGCTGTTTATTTGAATAAATGCTATCCTTTATAAGCATTTTATTTAAACTTGCATTTTTTTTATTAATTAAAAAAAAAACGCTGCTAACAGAACACTGGAGACACATGCATTACTAAAGTTAAGACAGGCATGGATGCACCCAGCATGACAATTACCTGACTTGAGCTCAATATTAATTTAATGTTAAACGCCGTTAACATTTCATGATGAATGAATATGTCAAAACAAAGTACACTGAATGTTGCATTTTAAACTATTTAACTACTGTTAATACGATTGGAGTAGATCATAAATTCTAATAATTTCATTGGTGTTTATTTCAACATTAGTAATATTTCGCATATTTTGTATTTGTACTTCATATACAAATATACTGCGCTCCTTCAACATCTGTAAGTTTTCGGTTTCATAATACACCTTACGGTGCAACCTGGACACATCATCAGTGATTCTCCCGGGGTCATAGGGTGTTTCGGGTCTTAATCAAACACCCTCTCCCGGTCGACCCAGCCGAGGGTGATCAGTCCCTCGACTTGTGTCCAGGTAGCTCTACACGCCACGCGTCCCCCCTCCGACGGTCTGCCCCGGGATTGCGCTGGTGGTGCTTGGAGGTTCCAGGCACTGTGGGGAGTGTCCGGGCCTGGGTCCTCCTCCGTCTCATCAGGGCCGTACAAGGTACTGGCCCTGTGCGTTGCACCACGGGTTTCCTCAGGCAGCCTATCTTGGTCTTATGTGTCTTCAGGGTTTTTCGCAGTGTTATATGGGTGCTCCCTTAAAAAACTCTTGTGGATGCACTGCCAGTCTGTGGTTGCCAGTGTTCCGTACTACATCGAAGTGTGCTGGGGGGAAGTACATCCAAGGACAGCTTCAGACTGGAGAAACTGATCAGGCGGGCCGGTTCTAGGATCGGAATAAAACTGGACTCAATGGTGACGGTGGCAGAGAAGAGGACTGTGGAAAAACTAGTGAGCATCCTGGATGATGCCAATCACCCTCTGCATACCGTTATCAGTAGCCAGAGGAGCCTGTTCACTGCTAGACTGCTTCATCCCAAGTGCAGGACTAATAGACTAAAAAACTCCTTTGTCCCACACGCCATTAGACTGACAACTCCTCTATGATGACAAGGGATGCAAAACAATAACAGTGCAATACATTTTCATCACATGGTCAGTACTGCCTAGTTTCTCTTGTTATATTCTTATTTTACTGTTATATTTTTATTCTCATTGTTGCTTTTTATTTTTATTCTTATTGTAATATTTTTCAATTTTGTTTCCATTTACACCCCCTCAATTCTGTACACTGCTGCTGGAATTTAAATTTTCCTGAGGGAACTCTCCTGAAGGAATCAATAAAGTACTATCTATCTATCTATCTATAAACAATAACACGGAGGTCCGAACACAGAGCCCTGCAGCACCCCCTTGTGGACAATCACAAGTCTGAAGTTTAAGAGTCTGTATTACAAAGAACGTCAAGCAAATGCCTCCTCCGACAATCCAGCACAAATAAGTGTTTAATTTGTTAAATAGTATGGCGAGAATACTTTGCTAGGTCAATAAAATGATAAGTGCAGTATTGTCTTTTGTTAAGTGTTAATATCATTTAACACAGGGGTAGGGAACCTATGGCTCTCGAGCCAGATGTGGCTCTTTTGATGACCGCATCTGGCTCTCAGATCAATCTTAGCTGACATTGCTTAACACGATAAGCAAATAATAATTCCGCTCGTAATCACAGTAATAAAAATAACGTTCAAATTATAACCATTGTCATACATTTTAATCCATCCATCCGTTTTTTATCGCATCTGTTCAAGAAGTCAAATTAATGGTAAGAAGTATTTTATTTATTATTGGTTAGCTTCAGAATAACAATGTTATTAAAAAGAATAAGAGACGTATTATATTCTAAAAATGTTGGTCTTACTTAAAAATGCACGCATTTAGTTGTTTTCAGTGTTAAAAAATATCATATGGCTCTCACGGAAATACATTTTAAAATATTTGGCTTTCATGGCTCTCTCAGCCAAAAAGGTTCCCGACCCCTGTCTTAGGGGCACTCACCTTTTGTTTATTTTTGGTTTAAGCATAAGACACCTTTTTACCTGCATGTACAAAGCAATTAGCTACGGGCTGCCACCTACTGATATGTAAGAGTATTACACGGTTACACTGCCGAGCTCGAGACACTCAACAACAACACATCATTTGCAGACTATAATTACTGGTTTGCAAAAAAATGTTTTAACCCAAATATGTCAAATTAGATCATCTCCCACTATCTCACGGCACACTAGTGTGCCGCGGCACAGTGGTTGAAAAACACTGCACTAGACAACGGCATATTATTTGCAGATTATAATTATTGATTTGCAAATAATATTTTTGGGACCAATTAGATGAAGTTGCATAATTTCCCACGGCGCACCAAACAATATCTCACGGCACACTAGTGCATACTTGCCAACCTTGAGACCTCCGATTTCGGGAGGTGGGTGAGGGGGCGTGGTTGGGGGCGTGGTTAAGAGGGGAGGAGTATATTTACAGCTAGAATTCACCAAGTCAAGTATTTCATGTATATATATATATAAAAAATACTTGACTTTCAGTGAATTATATATATATATGTATATATATATATATATATATATATATATATATATATATATATATATATATATATATATATATATATATATATATATATATATATAAATAAGAGAAATACTTGAATTTCAGTGTTCATGTATTTACACATATACACACACATAACACTCATCTACTCATTGTTGAGTTAAGGGTTGAATTGTACATCCTTGTTCTATTCTCTGTCACTATTTTTCTAACCATGCTGAACACCCTCTCTGATGATGCATTCTGCTTCGTCTCCTTGTTGTGTGCGCAGTTGTGCACTGCACTCTCTAAAAGCCCTAGATGTTATTGTCACATATGCATGTACAGTAGATGGCAGTATTGTCCTGTTTAAGAGTGTCACAACATTGCTGTTAACGGCAGACAAACTGCTTTACGGTAGACGAAAACGTGACTGCTGTTGTTGTGTGTTCTTGCCGCGCTGGGAGAACGTTAATGAAACTGCCTAACAACAAACCCACATAAGAAACCAAGAAGTCGCCCTCGATCATTCTACAGTTATAACGTGATTGGGCAGGCACGCTGTTTATATTGTGGGAAAGCGGACGTGAAAACAGGCTGTCGACACGTCACTCAGGTCCGCATGGAGCTGGAGGGGGCGTGGCCTCCAACTCCGCCTGAATTTCGGGAGATTTTCGGGAGAAAATTTGTCCCGGGAGGTTTTCGGGAGAGGCGCTGAATTTCGGGAGTCTCCCGGAAAATCCGGGAGGGTTGGCAAGTATGCACTAGGGGGCCGCGGCACAGTGGTTAAAAAACACTGGTCTAACTAAACACGGCAAACAGCAGCTTTAATTTACTCAGTTGAGGTTCAAACATGAAAGACTCTTGTAAATCCATGTAAAAGTTCATAAAGTAGTGTGAAAACGTCAACATGGCTGACACCCAAAAGGACGAACCCAGCTGATGCCACATTCCATTGGTCGGGAGGATGTCACGTGACGGCCACCGTGTCTTTTTTAAAAGTGCTCCTAACTGTTCTTCACCGACACAAGTTTTTTGGAAAGAAAAGAAGACATTCGAAACAATGAGCTTCCCTGTTGTGGACTTCAGCGCCTTCATCCTGGACGTGGAGGACATTTGTCCCGCAGACTTGGACCGCCTGAGCAGGGACGTGAAAGAAGCTTTTACCCGAGTGGGCTTCGTCTTCCTGGACAACACCGGCATCACGCAGGCGGAGGTGAGACGACGCGAGCGCGGATGTTTCCATTGTTAAAGTGTCGTGTCCCGTCCAGGTGGATGGCGTCATGGAAGCTTCCAGAAGGTTCTTCCTGCAGCCAGACCACTTCAAGAAGACATTCGGCAGGAAAAGCTTCCCCAACTGTCCCCTGCACGGCTGGATCCCCATGGAGACGGAGAGGTAATTACACGAACTATGTTCCACACTATTCCTTCAGGAATAGTTGTTACATATATTAGAAATTATTGTTACATATATTAGAAATTTGGCCCAAACAAGTTCAAACAATATATATATATATATATATATATATATATATATATATATATATATATTTTTTTTTTTTTTTTTTTTAAAGATTTTTTTTTGTTTTTACATTTTTAGGGTGGATCCAGGAACACCAGCAGATTTAAAAGAGTCGTTCAACATGACTTCACTACATCCTGACATAGTAAGTACCAGTGACGTGCGGTGAGGTTCATGGCTGGTGAGGCACTGACTTCATCACAGTCAGATTTACAAACATATGAACCCTAAAGAGTATCTTATTCACCATTTGATTGGCAGCAGTTAACGGGTTATGTTTAAAAGCTCATACCAGCATTCTTCCCTGCTTGGCACTCAGCATCAAGGGTTGGAATTGGGGGTTAAATCACCAAAAATTATTCCCGGGCGCGGCGCCGCTGCTGCCCACTGCTCCCCTCACCTCCCAGGGGGTGATCAAGGGGATAGGTCAAATGCAGAGGACACATTTCATTACACCTAGTGTGTGTGTGACAATCATTGGTACTTTAACTTAACTTTAACTTTACACATTCAAACTGTAGCACACAAAAAAGCACATTTAATAAAAAAAAACGTTATTATGGTCTTAACTTTACTTATAAATGAAGTCCATGCGCCGCTGTTGTGCTGGATTAATACACCCCCTGACGGGAGTGTTATATCAACTAAAGCCCTCACTTAAACTTCCCACGTGCAAGATTGAATCTATTTAAAAAAGTGTACCCGAGGGTTTATAAATGTCGCCTATACTGTATGAAACTACAAAATAACAAACACGGAGGCTCCAGTTTACACAAGGACCACTTTATTTACCTTCTTTCAAAAACCTCCGCTCCACTCCAACGTGTCATCACTTCCGCTCTTAGCGCCTTCAAAATAAGAGCTCAAGGCATATACTGTATAACAGCGCATAACAGGAACTTAACATCACAAAGAGGAAAGCCCATAAAAATAGGTTACAAAAGTTATTTAATAAGAAGCCAAAAAGTGCAAAAACAATAATGTTCGTGTTGGAGGAGTTGTGAATGACTGCAGGGCCACAACATTAGGTACACCTGCAGACTGCAGGTGTACCTAATTAAATAAATAACTTTTTTAAATAGATTCAATCTTGCACGTGGAAAGTTTAAGTGTGGGCTTTAGTTGATATAACACTCCCGTCAGGGGGTGCATTCTATGGCGGGGGTGCAGGAGGCGGGATTACTGCGAGCCTCAGCCAGTGCGTCTTTTGCAGCCGTTTTATGATCGCTCAGCACAAGAAGTACGTTACACACATACAGTTGTTGACAAAATACACTGTACATTATATACCTCAGGTAACTAAACTATGGAAATGTATAATATAGTTCAAATAGCAATACGGTCTCACTGCACAGCAGGACAGCAGTTAGCCGAGTCCGCAATCCATGTTGAGGCACAACTGAGTGACGTGCCTCAACTGGCTGCTGTTCACCGCACCGTCTCTTCTCAGTATTTGAACGGCAAATGTGAAAATTCAGCGATTTTAAATAAAAATAATCTAAAACTGGTGAAGTTAAATGGAAAATAACTTTATAGTATAATCACTGGATACACATAACAATTTAATAAATTTTTTTTCTTTTTACATTTTTTTTCTTTCCATGATGGCAGGTGAGGCCCCGCCTCACCTGCCTCTAGTGACTGCACGTCACTGGTAGGTACACTTAACTCAATAACATCCTGACATAGTAGGTACACTTAAAATAACCTGCTGACATAGTATGTATACTTAACACAATCACATGCTGACATAAGTATACTTACACAATAATATGCTGACACATTAAGTATACTCAACATAATAATAATGTAAATGCTACTTTTTAACATGCTGACATTGTAAGTATACGTAATACAATATTACTGTACATGCTAATTTTTCACATGCTGATGTAGTAAGTGTACATAACGCCATAATACTGTAAATTCTACTTTTTAACATCCTGATATAGTAAGTATACTTGACACATGGTGTCAAGTATACTTACTATTTCAGGATGTTAAAAAGTAGAATCTAAGGTACTGTGGTGACCATAGTACCTTAAATTCTACTTTTTAACATCTTACTTATCATCTAAATACTTAACACAATAATACTGTAAATGCTACTTTTAACATCCTGATATAATAAGTATACTTAACACAATATTACAGTACATGCTACTTTAACATGCTGACATAGTAAGTATACTTAAAATAAAAATACAGTACATGCTTAAATGCTATTTTTGTAACATTGTGACATAGTAAGTATATTTATCACTTTAATACCAACTGATAGATGGTAGTTTTTTAACATACTGACATAGTAAGTATCAGAGGTGTGGACTCGAGTCACATGACTTGGACTCGAGTCAGACTCGAGTCATGAATTTGATGACTTTAAACTCGACTTGACAAAATGTAAAAAGACTTGCAACTCGACTTAGACTTTAACATCAATGACTTGTGACTTCACTTGGACTTGAGCCTTTTGAATTGACATGACTTGACATGACTTGCTACTTTCCCCAAAACCCAAAGATGAAAAAGTTATTCGGGAGCGCTCCGTATCTTTCATTGTGTACTTGTCTATCAGCGTTGCGTGTGTCAGCTGGTGTGGTCTCAGTACAACAGCCAATCAAATTAGATCTACTTTGTTTTCATCACACAGCATTCATCCAATCAAATTGCAGGACAACCAACGAAGAAGACATGTCCAAACCACACGCCAGTGAACAAAAAATGATACCTAAAATATTTTCGTTTGGGTATAAAAATTACGAGGTGGTCAACACAAAACGGTTTGCAGTATGCAACACATGCGGTTCGAAAATTACTGATGGAGAGGCAACAACTTCCAACTTCGTCCGGCATTTGAAGTTGCACAAAGAACGGTAAGTTTTGAATGTAAGATAACGTTTATTGGCTAAGTAACGTGACTTTTATTTGCTGTGTAGTTAAATCAGTGAGGCTGTAAACTCACTGCTAACGTTATAACGTTATTGCAAACACGGGAATCTGTTGCAGTTCACTACCTTATTCATACTTTTTGTTCAGTGATTTTTTTTAAGCAGGGTTACGTTAGTCAATATATCACACGTAACGTTAGACGGCGGTCAGCATCACCGCGTATTTTAGCCACCTAAAAAAAGACAAAAATAGTCAAATAAAGGTCAGTTAAAATGTATACTATATTATGAATATGTGTACCGTTTTAGCTAGCTTTCTGACATACTGTTGGTTGTTTACCTCAGCGGTCCCCAACCACCGGGCCGCGGCCCGGTACTGGTCCGTGGATCGATTGGTATCGGGCCGCACAAGAAATAATTTATTTTTTCTTCTTTTTTTAATTAAATCAACATAAAAAACACAAGATACACTTACAAGTAGTGCACCAACCCAAAACAACTCTCTCCCCCTTTTGTTCTGGGCATTGAACATGAAGACTCTTCCTTCACTGTTCCGAGTGGCCATGAGAGTCTTGGCAGTGCCTGCCTCCAGTGCTCCAGTGGAGCGAGTTTTCAGCCATGGTGGCATCATACTACGCCCCCATCGTGCACAAATGACTGACAGACTCTTGGCTAATTTGGTCTTTTGCAAATGCAATGCAGCATAGGGCCCTGACATATAAAAAGTACAACTTTTTTGTTATGTTCACGTATATGTCATGTTTTTTCAATGTTAACACTTTGTACATTTGCACTTTATTTTTCAATGTGTTTGTTCTGTAAAGGAATGAGTTAATGTTTAAAATGACTGGTTAATAGTGCTATTATAAAGTGCAATGTCAGCACAATTTTCTTTCCTGCAATTTAAAATGCACTTGTTTTAATAAATAAATACAGCGTTTGAAAAGCATACACAATCTGTGTTAATATATTAGTCTGTGGTTAAAAGGACTCGAAACTCAAAATGCAGGACTTAGGACTTGACTTGAGACTTTCCAGTCTTGACTTTGGACTTGACTCGGGGCTTGCCTGTCTTGACTCGGGACTTGACTCGGACTTGAGGGCAAAGACTTGAGACTTACTTGTGACTTGCAAAACAATGACTTGGTCCCACCTCTGGTAAGTATACTTATTTAAATACATACTTTAAAAAAAAAATGCTGACGTAATTAAGTATACTCAACACAATAGTGTAAATGCTACTTTTTAACATGCTGACATTTTAAGTAAACTTATCACAATATTCACATGCTGACATATGTATACATAACGCCATAATACTGTAAACTCTACTTTTTAACATACTGATATAGTAAGTATGCTTAACACCATAGTACTTCTTAGATTCTACTTTTTAATATCTTGACATAAATATACTTAACACAATAATATTGTACATGCTGCTTTTTAAAACATGACATGGAGTGCTTAAAACAAAAGTACTGTACACGCCACTTTTTAAAGTCCTGACATAGTAAGTATATTTAACACAATGATACTTACTGATACATGCTACTTTTTAAAGATCCGGACATATTAAGTATACTTACTTACTACTTTTTTTTAACATTGTGACATAGTAAATATACCTATCACTTTAATACTAAATGATAGACGGTATATATTTTTTTTTACATATTGACATAGTGAGTATACTTATCACTTAAATACTTACAATAATACTGTAATTGCTACTTTTAACATCCTGATATATTAAGTATACTTAACACAATATTACAGTACATGCTACAAACCCCGTTTCCATATGAGTTGGGAAATTGTGTTAGATATAAATATAAACGGAATACAATGATTTGCAAAACCTTTTCAACCCATATTCAATTGAATGCACTACAAAGACAAGATATTTGATGTTCAAACTCATAAACTTTATTTTTATTTTGCAAATAATAATTAACTTAGAATCCGATTGTAGCTGAGATAGGCTCCAGCGCCCCCCGCGACCCCGAAGGGAATAAGCAGTAGAAAATGGATGGATGGATGGAATTTCATGGCTGCAACACGTGCCAAAGTAGTTGGGAAAGGGCATGTTCACCATTGTGTTACATGGCCTTTACTTTTAACAAAACTCAGTAAACGTTTGGGAACTGAGGAGACACATTTTTTAAACTTCTCAGGTAGAATTCTTTCCCATTCTTGCTTGATGTACAGCTTAAGTTGATCAACAGTCCGGGGGTCCCCGTTGTGGTATTTTAGGCTTCATAATGCGCCACACATTTTCAATGGGAGACAGGTCTGGACTACAGGCAGGCCAGTCTAGTACCCGCACTCTTTTACTATGAAGCCACGTTGATGTAACACGTGGCTTGGCATTGTCTTGCTGAAATAAGCAGGGGCGTCCATGGTAACGTTGCTTGGATGGCAACATATGTTGCTCCAAAACCTGTATGTACCTTTCAGCATTAATGGCGCCTTCACAGATGTGTAAGTTACCCATGTCTTGGGCACTAATACACCCCCATACCATCACAGATGCTGGCTTTTCAACTTTGCGCCTATAACAATCCGGATGGTTCTTTTCCTCTTTGGTCCGGAGGACACGACGTCCACAGTTTCCAAAAACAATTTGAAATGTGGACTCGTCAGACCACACAACATTTTTCCACTTTGTATCAGTCCATCTTAGATGAGCTCAGGCCCAGCGAAGCCGACAGCGTTTCTGGGTGTTGTTGATAAACGGTTTTTGCCTTGCATAGGAGAGTTTTAACTTGCACTTACAGATGTAGCGACCAACTGTAGTTACTGACAGTGGGTTTCTGAAGTGTTCCTGAGCCCATGTGGTGATATCCTTTACACACTGATGTCGCTTGTTGATGCAGTACAGCCTGAGGGATCGAAGGTCATGGGCTTAGCTGCTTATGTGCAGTGATTTCTCCAGATTTTCTGAACCCTTTGATGATATTACGGACCGTAGATGGTGAAATCCCTAAATTCCTTGTAATAGCTGGTTGAGAAATGTTTTTCTTAAACTGTTCAACAATTTTCTCACGCATTTGTTGACAAAGTGGTGACCCTCGCCCCATCCTTGTTTGTGAATGACTGAGCATTTCATGGAATCTACTTTTATACCTAATCATGGCACCCACCTATTCCCAATTTGTCACCTATGGGATGTTCCAAATAAGTGTTTGATGAGCATTCCTCAACTTTATCAGTATTTTTTGCCACCTTTCCCAACTTCTTTGTCACGTGTTGCTGGCATCAAATTCTAAAGTTAATGATTATTTGCAAAACAAAAATGTTTATCAGTTTGAACATCAAATATGTTGTCTTTGTAGCATATTCAACTGAATATGGGTTGAAAATGATTTGCAAATCATTGTATTCCGTTTATATTTACATCTAACACAATTTCCCAACTCATATGGAAACGGGGTTTGTACTTTAACATCCTGACATAGTAAGTATACTTAAAATAAAAATACAGTACATGCTACTTTTTAAAATCCTGACATATTAAGTATACTTGCTTAAATGCTTTTTAACATTGTGACATAGTAAGTATACTTATCACTTTAATACTAACTGAGAGATGGTAATTTTTTTTTAACATACTGACATAGTAAGTATATTATTTAAATAAAGGGGGAAAAAATGCTGACGTACGAAGTATACTTAACACAATAATAGTGTAAATGCTACTTTCCAACATGCTGACATAGTAAGTATACCGGTAATTAACACAATAATACTGTGCATGCTACTTTTTAACATGCTGACATTGTAAGTATACTTAACAATAATTGTAGTGACGACTATGACTGGTTTAATATGGATTAGCAATCACTTCAGGGTGTCTGGTCAAGACAGCCATTATTCGTTCATGTGAGTGCAGGAAAAATAATAGATTGTCCAAGTCCAGATTTGCAGGTAAAATTGTATATTGAAGACATGCATTAGTTGTTTGTTTGCGTGTGCGTGGTTTCCTATACAAAACAAATACAATCATTATAAATCAACTAAAGTGACCACAATGCATTGAAATATAGGCACAAACCTGCAACAGGGCTGTTAGATATACATCACTTAGCTGTGTATACACAGTTTACATAAATGCACGGAATTTGAACATCCCAGCCCTAAGTAATGTAATGATTAATAGAATGTACATAGCATCACAATTATTCTAAATTGTAAATTGGGGCTAACAAACATGTCCAATGCTACAAACAGGCCCTAATCAGGGTATGGTATTCAGCTAGCAGTTAGTTTGTGAACCTGATCCCAAACAGCCATTAGTCTACAATAAAACTGACAAAATGAGTTGCAATACAGTCTTAAACACAAAACAAGTGATATTAAAGTGTCTATAAAGTAACTCACTTTGTATTGACGCACACTGCCAATTAAACAAGCTGAGATAGGCTCCAGCACCCCCCCCCCCAAAAGGGACAAGCGGTACAAAATGAATGGATGGATGGACATCGAAGTTCACTGTAACTTTCAGAGCTTGCTGATGTAATGATGTGTCGTAAAAATGAACTACACTCAAGCAACCCAATGACACAAAAAGAAAACAAGCGTTACAGAGACAGTCTTTTGTACAATAATAATACATGCTACTTTGTAATAAACTGACATAGTATAAGTACTTACTTAAATGCTGATATGATTATTTTTTCACATGTTGACAGAAGTATCAACCAGAGGTGTGGACTCGAGTCACATGACTTGGACTCGAGTCAGACTCGAGTCATGAATTTGATGACTTTAGACTCGACTTGACAAAATGTAAAAAGACTTGCAACTCGACTTAGACTTTAACATCAATGACTTGTGACTTCACTTGGACTTGAGCCTTTTGAATTGACATGACTTGACATGACTTGCTACTTTCCCCAAAACCCAAAGATGAAAAAGTTATTCGGGAGCGCTCCGTATTTTTCATTGTGTACTTGTCTATCAGCGTTGCGTGTGTCAGCTGGTGTGATGTCAGTACAACAGCCAATCAAATTAGATCTACTTTGTTTTCATCACACAGCATTCATCCAATCAAATTGCAGGACAACCAACGAAGAAGACATGTCCAAACCACATGCCAGTGAACAAAAAATGATACCTAAAATAATTTTGTTTGGGTATAAAAATTACGAGGTGGTCAACACAAAACGGTTTGCAGTATGCAACACATGCGGTTCGAAAATTACTGATGGAGAGGCAACAACTTCCAACTTCGTCCGGCATTTGAAGTTGCACAAAGAACGGTAAGTTTTGAATGTAAGATAACGTTTATTGGCTAAGTAACGTGACTTTTATTTGCTGTGTAGTTAAATCAGTGAGGCTGTAAACTCACTGCTAACGTTATAACGTTATTGCAAACACGGGAATCTGTTGCAGTTCACTACCTTATTCATACTTTTTGTTCAGTGATTTTTTTTTAAGCAGGGTTACGTTAGTCAATATATCACACGTAACGAGACGGCGGTCAGCAGCACCGCATATTTTAGCCACCTAAAAAAAGACAAAAATAGTCAAATAAAGGTCAGTTAAAATGTATACTATATTATGAATATGTGTACCGTTTTAGCTAGCTTTCTGACATACTTTTGGTTGTTTACCTCAGTGGTCCCCAACCACCGGGCCACGGCCCGGTACTGGTCCGTGGATCGATTGGTATCGGGCCGCACAAGAAATAATATATATATATTTTTTTTTAATTAAATCAACATAAAAAACACAATATACACTTACAAGTAGTGCACCAACCCAAAACAACTCTCTCCCCCCTTTTGTTCTGGGCATTGAACATGAAGACTCTTCCTTCACTGTTCCGAGTGGCCATGAGAGTCTTGGCAGTGCCTGCCTCCAGTGCTCCAGTGGAGCGAGTTTTCAGCCTTGGTGGCATCATACTACGCCCCCATCGTGCACAAATGACTGACAGACTCTTGGCTAATTTGGTCTTTTGCAAATGCAATGCAGCATAGGGCCCTGACATATAAAAAGTACAACTTTTTTGTTATGTTCACATATATGTCATGTTTTTTCAATGTTAACACTTTTGTACAAATAAGTACATTTGCACTTTATTTTTCAATGTGTTTGTTCTGTAAAGGAATGAGTTAATGTTTAAAATGACTGGTTAATAGTGCTATTATAAAGTGCAATGTCAGCACAATTTTCTTTCCTGCAATTTAAAATGCACTTGTTTTAATAAATAAATACAGCGTTTGAAAAGCATACACAATCTGTGTTAATATATTAGTCTGTGGTTAAAAGGACTTGAAAGGACTCGAAACTCAAAATGCAGGACTTAGGACTTGACTTGAGACTTTCCAGTCTTGACTTTGGACTTGACTCGGGGCTTGCCTGTCTTGACTCGGGATTTGACTCGGACTTGAGGGCAAAGACTTGAGACTTACTTGTGACTTGCAAAACAATGACTTGGTCCCACCTCTGGTATCAACATAGTTTTAGGTGAATAAAAGGTCTTCTTTGTATATTCAGCCCTGCTGATAAAGAGGCTCCACTAAAAAGAATGTGTCAACTTGAGGCCATTTAAATCAGAAAAAAAGGGTTTCTAAAATTCTCCAAGTTTGTCCATCTTGTGTAGAAATGGCCCTCCCCTGAGATTGTGGCGGGATTCCAGGAGACCATGGCGGCTTTTTACCACCGCTGCAAAGAGCTGAGCTTGCGGATTTTGAAGGTGTTGGCCCACAGTTTGGCTCTGGACCCCGACGTGTTCCTGAGCGCTCACCGCCTGGTCGAAAGTACGTGCAGGTCCTCACATCTCCATGTTCTGTTGCTTTAGCATAGCGGCCACCAGGGGGAGCTGTGATGAAATAAACAGATCCTGATGTCATTTAGTTTTTCTTTTGTAGCGGATGAGAACACGACGACGCTGCGTTCCATCTACTACCCTCCGGTCCAAGCGGCCAAGGAGGGCCAGCTGAGATGTGGCCAGCATTCAGACTACGGGAGCATCACCTTGTTGTTCCAGGGTTCTGAAGGTCTGCAGGTGAGGAAACCTTTCTGAAAACATGCAGTCACCTACCTACCATCTTTTTTTTATTTTTTATTTTAAAGTGACGTTAACTGCTTGTTTGTATTGTTCTCCTCGTTGTTTATTTCTGACATTTCAGGTGCTGGAACATTCTGGTGAGTTCATCACTGCTCCTTGCATCCCCGGGGCCGTTCTCATCAACATCGCTGACATGATGCAGCGTTGGACCAGCGACCAGTTCGTCTCTCTGGTCAGAAATCTCACCTTTTGTCATGCTCATTTTGTGGAAAGTGACCATATACAAAATAAGAGTTGTTCCGTTCATTCTGCACCAGAATACTGCCTTCAGTGCACTTCAACAAGTATACTGTGTACACCAGGGATGTCAAACTTGTTTTTATTGAGGTCCCCATCGCAATTATAGTGTCCCCCAGAGGGCTGCTTATAACAGTGAATGTATATGAAACAGCTTCGTTACACAATTTGTATAAGCATCTCTTTTTGATGGATAATTTGCTTTAAATCAAGTTGACGATCAGATATGTAAGTATTTATTTTTGGATAACCCAAAAATATAAAATGAAATACATGAAATGATTCAATAGTAAAGTGTAGAGCATGTGCATGCAAAACTGTTTTCTTTTAAAATTAAAATAACCAAATATATTTAGCCAGACAGTGCTTAATTAATCCAGCCTTTCAGGCAACATAAAGAATGTGGTAGGCCACAATAATTTTGCAGGTCACATAAAATAATGTGGCGATCCCAATAAATGTGGTAGGCCACATAAAATAATGTGGAGGGCCACAAATATTTTGCTGGCCACGTAAAATAATGTGGGGGACCACATAAATGATCTAGCTGACCACATAAATGACGTGGCAGGCCACATAAAATAATGCGGCGGACCATATAAATGATCTGGCGGACCACATAAATGATGTGGCAGGCCACATAAAATAATGTGACGGACCACATAAAATAATGTGTCGGACCACATAAATGATGTGGCGGACCACGTAAATGATTTTGCAGACCACATAAAATACTGTGGCAGGCTACATAAAATATGTGGCGCACCAAATAAAATAATGTGGCAGGCCACCTAAAATAATCTGGTGGACCCCATAAAGGATTTGGCAGGCCATATAAAATCATCTGGCGGACCACAGTAATGTGGCAAACCACATAAAATAATGTGGAAGGCCACATAAATAATCTGGCAGACCACATAAACGATGTGGCAGGCCACATAAAATACTGTAGCGGACCACATAAAATAATGTGGCGGACCACAAATAATTTTGCAGACCACATAGGATAATGACCACATTATATAATGTGGTGGGCCAATTCTGGCACCCAGGCTTGAGTTTGACACCTGTGGTGTACACTGTGTACGTAGTTCCTGAGTGTGCAAATGTTGATAGTGTAGTGCTGTCCCATATTCAATAGTACCATAACCTCCGTTTTCTTGTTTTTATTCTCTAATTTCTTTCATTGTCATCCATTTTGTGTTCGTTATAACGGCGATTCTCAAACTGCTGTATGAGCTCCATCTAGTGGTACGCCAAAGAATCAAGTAATTAAATATTCAAACATGGTGTTACTGTTCTGTGTGTAATCTTAATGGCCAAAAATATTAAATATACATGGTAAATAAAACCACTGCCTTGTTTTTAATGAATACTTAGGCCTACTGTGCTGCTGTATTTTAATGTTGGTCATTATGGTGGTACTTGGAGAGCCAAGTTTTTTCTGAGGTGGTACTTGGTGAAAAACGTTTGAGAACTCCTGCCTTATAATTTGGTGTTTCTTCTACTGGGGAGAAATCAAGGCTCCTGATTGGCTGTTCAATCCGTCCATCAGGTCCACAGGGTCGTGCTGCCCCCTGCTGGCGACTCCACTACACGGCAGTCTCTGGCCTTCTTCCTCATGCCCGACGACGAGGCCGTTATCGCCTGTGCCGACGGATCCGACAGGTACCAGCCGGTGCAGCTTGGCGCCTACCTTGCTGAGCGCATCGGCAACATCTACTCAGAGTAGCGCTGGCGCCGCCTGGATCGGACTGCTAGGTGATGATTTTAGTGATGAGTCGTACGCACGTCTGACAACTTGCAGCCTCATTCACTTCATTGCCACTGCGAGACATGACGTGGTGGAAAGTACAGGAAGTGAACGTTTGCTGCACAAGACATTGACAGTCATTGCAATCATTGTTAAAGTACATAAAAAGCAAACCACATCATTATTGGTGTGGTTGTCATGACAACAGGAACTACAGGTAAAAGCCAGTAAATTAGAATATTTTGAAAAACTTGATTTATTTCAGTAATTGCATTCAAAAGGTGTAACTTGTACATTATATTTATTCATTGCACACAGACTGATGCATTCAAATGTTTATTTCATTTAATTTTGATGATTTGAAGTGGCAACAAATGAAAATCCAAAATTCCGTGTGTCACAAAATTAGAATATTACTTAAGGCTAATACAAAAAAGGGATTTTTAGAAATGTTGGCCAACTGAAAAGTATGAAAATGAAAAATATGAGCATGTACAATACTAAATACTTGGTTGGAGCTCCTTTTGCCTCAATTACTGCGTTAATGCGGCGTGGCATGGAGTCGATGAGTTTCTGGCACTGCTCAGGTGTTATGAGAGCCCAGGTTGCTCTGATAGTGGCCTTCAACTCTTCTGCGTTTTTGGGTCTGGCATTCTGCATCTTCCTTTTCACAATACCCCACAGATTTTCTATGGGGCTAAGGTCAGGGGAGTTGGCGGGCCAATTTAGAACAGAAATACCATGGTCCGTAAACCAGGCACGGGTAGATTTTGCGCTGTGTGTAGGCGCCAAGTCCTGTTGGAACTTGAAATCTCCATCTCCATAGAGCAGGTCAGCAGCAGGAAGCATGAAGTGCTCTAAAACTTGCTGGTAGACGGCTGCGTTGACCCTGGATCTCAGGAAACAGAGTGGACCGACACCAGCAGATGACATGGCACCCCAAACCATCACCCAACCATGCAAATTTTGCATTTCCTTTGGAAATCGAGGTCCCAGAGTCTGGAGGAAGACAGGAGAGGCACAGGATCCACGTTGCCTGAAGTCTAGTGTAAAGTTTCCACCATCAGTGATGGTTTGGGGTGCCATGCCATCTGCTGGTGATGATTGGCAATTTACTGGCTTTTACCTGTATATATGTATATGTGTGTATATATATATATATGTATGTGTATATATATATATATATATATATATATAGTCGAGGCTTCTGTGGTTTATCCGTTATACAGTGCTCAATACCGGTAGAGCGGAATATACGTTAGGTCAGGAAAAAACACGGAGGCTATATCATCCCTACAAGCCTGTTTCGCAGGTTTTAGAGCAGGGAAACCTGCGAAACAGGCTTGTAGGTATGATATTGCCTCCGTGTTTTTTTCCTGACCTAACGTGTGTGTGTGTGTGTGTGTATATATATATATATAAATATATATATATACACACACACACATATATATATACATATATATATATATATATATATATATATACATATACACGTATGTGTATACATATATATATGTATATAATATACATGTGTATATATACATATGTGTATATATACATATGTGTGTATATATATATGTATATATATATATATATAGAAATATGTATATATACACATGTATATATATATATATACATACACATATACACACACACGTATGTGTATATATATATATGTATATGTAATAAAATGTATATAGATTGGCATGTATACACACACACACACACACACACATATATATATATATATATATATATACATATATATATATATGTATATATACATATATATATATATGTATATACATATATATATATGGATCAATATATCTTGATAATATACTGTATATACGGTACAGTAAAGCCCAAAAGTTAGGACACACCCTCTCATTCAATGTGTTCTTTATTTTCATGACTATTTACATTGTAAATTGTCACTGAAGGCATCAAAACTATGAATGAACCATGTGGAGTTATTATGTACTTAACAAAAAAAGGTGAAATAACTGAAAACATGTTTTATATTCTAGTTTCTTCAAAATAGCCACCTTTTCTCTGATTACTGCTTTGCACACTCTTGGCATACTCTCAATGAGCTTCAAGCACACCTGGGAAGTGAAAACCATTGTTTTACAGTTATTTCACCTTTTTTTGTTAAGTACATAACCTCTCTCTCTGTCTGTCTGATGAATTTTGTAATCCGTTTTTTTTTACATTTTAGAATTTTGATTAATCACAGATTCACAGGGACGGCGTGGCGCAGTGGAAGAATGGCCGTGCGCGACCCGAGGGTCCCTGGTTCAATCCCCACCTAGTACCAACCTCGTCATGTCCTGAGCAAGACACTTCACCCTTGCTCCTGATGGCTGCTGGTTAGCGCCTTGCATGGCAGCTCCCTCCATCAGTGTGTGTGTGTGAATGGGTAAATGTGGAAGTAGTGTCAAAGCGCTTTGAGTACCTTGAAGGTAGAAAAGCGCTATACAAGTACAACCCATTTATCATTTATCATTACTCGCTTACATATTTAAAATTAAGAAAAGACCCCAATATTAGTACATAAATGCAATTGTATCGCCACAATGTCATCCTGGAACATTTTCAAATGTTTTATTCGAATGCATGCCTTTTGAGGTTAAGGTTACAAGCAACACTTAAAACACTGATAACAAATTCGTAAACTCCTAAGTTGATTTAATTTTTTTTATTTTTATTTTTAAAAAGAAACCTCAAAACATCGCAACTTTTGCTACAACTTGCTGGAAAAGGTGCTGCGAATTTAAGCATTTTGGGCTGCAAAAATTACAAAAAATCTAGTGGTAACCTGGAGGGAATGATAATGGTAATTATGATAGTAAAAATGTAATAAAATAAAAATGTAGCTATCATTCTTACCTTGTTCATCATATGCTCTCCTCCATTTTGACCATGTCGTCATCTTCTTGGGGTTGTAGACCTTGTCCCGCGTCAACACACACACATATACAAAGATGAAGATAAGACTTCACAAGCCAATAAAGTAGATTATAAGCGTTAAAGATGATCACCGTTTCATCAAAGCGTGTCTCCAGCTGGTTCTCGTCAAAGAAACCGTCTTCATTGCTGTCTGTGCAGTGACAGCCATCAGCCATGACATCAGGAACATTTTCCTCCAAGAACATCAACATCATGTTTGTGCGTAAAGACGATCACATGATCTACAAAATAGTCTGAAAAGTACGGCTTCTGAGGATACCGTGGATTTTGAAGAAGGTCTTTGGGCGGAAGTCATCCAGGTCCAAACCATCAGCCTCCTGCCACACCTCCTTCAGCTGGTCCGGACATCCCTGGACACACGCTCGCTCGCACACTCACACACTTTTCATTGTCTTTAAAGTTTGTATGTACAGTAATCCCTCATTTGTAGCTGTTAATAGGTTCCGAACATGACCACGATAGATTAATTTCCACAAGGTAGGAATCGTTATTTATAAAAAAAAATTATAGCTAGAGCATAAAAACATGTTTACAACCATATACATTTTTGTTTTCCATTATGAGCCTTGGAGAAATGAAATAACCCCAATCCAATATAGTTATACTTCCTGAGACTGAGCCAATCAGTGGCCACGATACTTAACCGCACGCTCTGATTGGTTTGGCCTCTAGTAGCCAATACTGTTGTGGTATTTTGATATTTATTTTAGTAATTTTTATCATCTGCGATGTGGTGAAGCCGCAATATTTAAAGCACAATGTGGCGTGGGATGACTGTACCATTGTAAAAAAAACAACCTTTAGATTAAAAATTAATTTAATTTATAATGAACACAAAATCAATATTACCTTAAACATTTTTTAAGTGATATTATAAAATGTATTACAATTAAATATATATAATAAAAGTAGACTTTACATGTTTTATTCACATTATCTACATCACAAGTGTCAAACTCAAGGCCCGGGGGCCATATCTGGTCCGCCACTTTATGTGGCCTACTTTATCATTTATGTGCTCCACCACTTTATTTTGTGGCCTGCCACATCATTGTATGTGGTCTGTCATATCATTTAATGTGGCCTGCCAGGTCATTTAGGAGGTCCATCACATTTTATGTGGCCTGCCACATCATTATATGTGCTCCCCACAATATTTATGTGGTGCCACATAAAATTATGTGGCCTGTGAAAGGCTGGAAATATTTTTTCTGAAAAATGTATTGCATGCAATTGCATATGTTCCACAATTTATTATTACTTCATACAATTTGCATTTTAGGGTTATCAAAAATAAATACTTAAATACCTGCTCATCACCTTGACTTACAATTTCAAAGCATCAAAAGGGATTCTTACGCGAATTGTGTACATTTATATTCATGTAAATAGGACCGGTATATACATACATACATGTGTATGTATACATATATATATATATATATATATATATATATATATATATATATATATATATATATATATATATATATATATATATATATATATATGTATATGTATATATATATATATATATATATACACACACACACACACATATGTAAGTATATATATATATATATACACATATATATATACATGTATGTATGTATGTATATATATTTATATATATATATACACACACACACATGTAAGTATATATATACACATATATATATATATATACACATGTATGTATGTATGTATATATATATATATATTTATATATATATGCCCCCCGCGACCCCAAAAGGGAATAAGCGGTAGAAAATGGATGGATGGATATATATATATATACACATGTATGTATGTATGTATGTATATATATATATATATATTTATATATATATACACATATAATCACACACACACAGCACTATTGACAATTACACAACAAAACAAAACATGGCATGACTGAGGATTAAGAAACGGTCACACTAGAGAATAAAATTAACGCCATCTAAAACATACTAGTGGAAAAAACATCTTTAAATATTATGTAAAAATGTAATAAAAATAATTCATTAATAAATTAATATTAGTAATAATAGCTATTATTAATGGTAATAATAGCAATAAATAAAATAGAATTTAAACTAAAACCTAGATAACCTGTCTCAATAATTCACTCAAGTTAAGGGTGCTGTTGAAATTTATTTACATCCATCTCTTAATTTACAGGATTTACAAGCTTTCTTTCTATTTACATATTCACAAACATGATGTAATACACATACAAATACAAAATACATAACACACAACCAAATATATCAAAAAATATGTGCATGTTTTTAAAAAAATATATTATAAAACCAAAACAAAATATTACACTTTGATTGAACATATCAAGTAATGACACATACATCAAATTCAAACACACCAATAGTAAAATAAAATAAAATCCCAAACTAGGATTATATATATTTGCACTGTATATTGTTTATAAAAATGGAATATTTCACTTTATGACACCACATACAGTATATACACCAATTAGCCACATTAGGTAGATTTACCATCTAATGAGATCTGAAGAGTTCTTTCATTATAGTAAAACTCTGTTTCGAGTGAGAGAAGTATTGGTATTATTGGTATACGTGTTGTATTATTGGGGTTGTATACTGCAACACATTGAAGGCAGTCTCTTAACATTTCAAGGAAGAGGCTCTCATTAGATTGTGTTAGTGTGGCTAATCAGTGCGATCACTTCCTGAGCGCTTAAGTGCAATGTGCATTGTGCTAGCTTTTCTCCGTCAAAGGGAGAGTAACGTCTTGGTGGAAAATGGTGGAAATCGGCTTTGGTCCTGATGTTGGCAATGACTGAATGTATTTTAAAAGGACTACATAGCACCAAAACCACAACAGCAATTATGGGCTAGGACCATGCTGCTTATATCTACAGTATTTATTTAGATGATAAGGAGTCAACAAGCAGCAAACTCTTTGAGGTCAGTCGAGATGTCTCAGTCTGATGCTGAAGTTGTCTGTCATATCTAAACCCGGAATGCTGGGACTGTCCCTAGTGGTTATAGACCTCATGGCTATCCTTCAGAACCCGCAGGTACTGCTGCTCTGCTAACAGGGTCCACCCTGGAGCCATACGGGCCAGAGATGTCGAGTTCCGCTGAGGCTAAGAAAGGAAATGAACCACGCCCTGGTCACATGACCGGCTGATCTTTTTGTATGTCAAATAGTGAACCGCTTAATAGGAGTTTGGATTGCTCACCCTGGTCCGATTCAGTCCATTTGTCTCAATCTGTTACTTCCAGGTCACTTCTTTGGGCTCAGCGCTGAAAGAATAACGAATCTTTAGGTCAATGTAATGGTATTTTGTTGCCTCCTGATGTTTTTAATCACATTTACTATCATTTAATGGAAGTTTAGGTACATACAGGTGTTTGGTGCGTGGGGGACAGGAGCTTTTACTCTGCACTTTCTTATGTAACATACAAAAAAAAAAAAAAAAGACAACATCGGTATCATTTGATGCTCAGCAGAAAACATCCTTGTAAATATATCGAGCCTTGAAGTTGGAGAAGTTTGTTTGAAATCTAATGAAAACAAGTAGCATTTTTTAACAGTATTAATTCATATCACATCTAGATGAATATTAGAAGTATACAAAGCATGTTTAAAATAAGGAGTTTTTGTAAAAATGTCCATCATGTTGAACAACAGAGACAAAAACAACATATTTCTACAGTTAAGGTTCTGTCCCCATGAGAACACTCTTTTGTGGTTTTGGGCAGATTGGATTAAAAAAATGGGTCCACACACAGATATACCCGCACACAGCCATCTACAAATTGTGCAAATATTAAGAGGACCATGACGGCTTTTAAACAGGGCAAGTCCAACCAGAGCAACAGCACGAAGCAAGTGTGATGTCATGCTCGCTGCAGCTCGCCTTTCATCAGGGACTTTGAGGGACAAAAGTAGTCTCTAAACACGACATTTTATAATAACACCATAAAAAGATGCTAGATTTGTTCCTAGTAGTTTTAAATAAAAACTCACTATGTCAGTAGACACTTGAAAAAATCTTAACAAAATACTTTGTACAATAAGCATCAACAAATGAAACTATTGAAAACGATAAATATTTGTTATTAATAATTTAAAATAACAGATGTTTTTAAATGTATGTATACATTTTTGAGCCTTTTTAAAGAAACAAATATCATAGCAAATTTTGCAAACTAATCGATCACATCATGATGACCAAGCCCATAATCACTCCCCCACTGCCACAGGTATCTTGGCAGTCTAGGGGAAACCCTGTATATATATATATATATATATATATATATATATATATATATATATATATATATATATATATATATATATATATATATATATATCGTTATCGGGATAATATTATATATTAAATGTGATTAACTACATTCCAAAAAAGTCATGCTTAGTAGGGTAAAGACCTACACATGTCGAGAACGCTTAGCCTTTTCCATAATATGGCACAGCTGACATTTTTAAGAGAAAAGAGTCAAAGAAGTAGCAATGCTTGTAAAATGCAAATGGCACGCAGTAATTGTCATGAAAATCTCAACAAACCTTGGCCAAGTATTCCTCCACATTGCTGCCCTGTCCTTCAGCCACAGAAGCGAGGATTCTCGTGCTGTGGCCTCTGTAAGGGGGGGGCCCTAGTTGGCTGGATGTTGAGGCGAGGGGAGTCACGCCCCCTGGGGGTCCTGAGGCGACAAAAGACTTGCACTGCTCACTGAGCAACTTAGCATTGGCTTCTGCAAGGCGGCTGTTACTCCTGCGAAATGAAAACAAGCAAATTGACCGTTTGATTGAGGGTTTTGAGATGTATTTACCTGGCTATGTTTGGACCTTTTTAGATCAGCAGTCAGGGATTTCCTGAGCCACTGCTCCTCTCTGTGCATCTGACGGTAACGCTTTAAATCTTTCTGTAGGGTGTCCATTTGGATAATGGTTTCATTTTGGCTGTTAGTAGCTCTCCTCAGATCACCCTCCAACTCTTGGATCTTGGCGCGTAAGCTTAGCTCGGATGAGGCTTTGATCTGTTCTTGTGCCTCCTGCGTTGCTGCCTGGGACTGAGAGAAAATGAGGAAAAACACACCGACTATGTCTGCTGTCTTGACTTTTTTTTGGTACAGTATAATTTTTATATCAGGGGTGTCTGAACTTTTTGTGAATTAAAGATGCTAAAGTAATCCAGTTTAGGGCAATATACGTTAAGCTGTCTGAACAAAACCTTTTAGCTTAATGTCATAGCTGACATAGCAAAATAGTCTAATTTTTAATAATTAATGTTGTCAAATGATTTAGCTTTTAAATCCGATTAATCACAGTTTTGTATTTGAATTCATCATTAAATTACTTGCTTACATAGATTAATCAACCTAAAAAAAGAAACCAATATTTCAACACAAATGAATGTCATGTGCAAACATTTTTTAAATGTTTTCCTTGAACATGTTTAATTTCTTTGCTCAAAACCCAGTAAAGGTATTATCAAAAGTTCTGTCGGGGTTTAATTTGAAGCAAAATTCTGTATGCTTATGCATTGACTTGATCACTGACCTTCACAACCTACGCTGCCTTCCAGGTAACCATTTGCGCTTATTGTAAAGGAGCTCAAAATAAATTGTAAGTAAAAATAAAAAAATATTAAAAAAAAATTGTGATTAACCTACAACTACACGATTAATGCAATCATTTTTTTGTCATTAGTCACAAGAGTTATTAACTCATTATTTTTTTTACAGCCCTACTTATTAAAAATGTATTTTATTTTAAAGGTGAACCGTTGCCCCAAGGCCACACTTTGGCCACCTCTGCTGTTTTTTACCTGCAAGAACAGGTTGACTTCCTGTAGTTTTTTTTGTACTTCCTGCCGGGCCTTGTCCTCTATCTCGCGACGGTACTGGTCCACCTGCCTCTGCTCCATCTGGGAGGTCTCTACTTTGCGTCTCAGGTTCTGTACCTCCTCCTCCAGGTGCTTCTTGTTCCTCTCCATCAGGCTACGGAAGGACATTTGCCTCTTCAGCTCTGCCTGAAGCTCGCTCACCTGGTGTGGACGAGGAGTAGAAACATGCAATGGAAGTGGGCAAATATCAATTTCTGTGTCACATCAAAAGTCAAGATTTACTGCGCTGGACAAACCTTTTCTCTCTCAACTTCACTTGCTTGCTGGTCCCGCAGTCTCCTCTTCGCTGACTTAAGTACGAGTCGTTGTCTGTATTCATCAGGAAAATACAACTGTATTAAATAAAGCTATCGTATTTTTCTGACTCTAATCCGCCACTTTTTTCCAACGCTTTGCACCCTTAAAAAACGATGCTGCTAATTGAAAGATTTTTCTTCGCCAACGGCCATAAAGTTTTGTATTCAACAAATACTTTCATATTACACCTACAGAGACACTAACAAGGTGTTACTGTTTGCGCTATGGTGTCATCTTTTGAACTATTCCGCTCACTGCAGGTGCTGCGGGTTGAAAATGTACTTCCTGTTTTGTTCTACTTGAAAGGATTCTTCACTCCGAGCAACGTTTGTAAATTTTATAACTAAAACAATTATTACTTACGAAACCGTCCCATGCGTAATGTCTGTATGAGGGATTTCTTGCATATTTGCACGTGGTATCGTAATGCAATCTAGCATTGTTAGCATTAGCGAATATGCTAGCACGTATACAAGTGTCTGTGTTAGTTTTATTAACTTACAATGGCATTCTTTTTGTATTGTTTCAGTTTTGTAAATTCACTAAATCGTCACCATGTAGGTATTGATTTTGTTTAGCTGATTGGAGAGCTCGCCCATGACAATGACTTCTGTTTTGTTTGATCAGCCATTTTACTGCCGTGCGACAGGCACCGTTTGGGAACAAATAAGGTATGTAAATAACCATTTACAAAATATTTTGTATCAGCATATCTCTGCGGTTTATAGTCCTGTGCGGCAAATATATGTAAAAATAGTTATTTATTTTATAATGTGGTAGGTGCGGCTTAAATACCGGTGTGCTCTATAGCCCAAAAAGTAGTTAACACATTGGAACCAGTATACAGTATGTTGACGACCTACTTTAACGGGTTCTAGTGTACGTGGGCTCTGTACCGCGGATGTCGTTGTAGCTTGTGCAGCCCTCTGAGACACTTGTGATTTAGGGCTATATAAATAAACATTGATTGATTGACTTCCTTACAGTACATAAAAACTCAACTTTTAGTTTTTTACCATAAATGTATTTCACTCTTTAATCAAAACTATGTTTGTGTAGGGTGTCAGCACCTTTGCACAGTCTCTTCCAACTGTCTGACTGTATTGTTGGATGTGGTTGCAGCAGACAGCGCCTCTTTCTGTTTCTGAAGAGCAACGGTGAGTTCTTTCTCTCTTTCATCCAGACGACTCCTGAGCTCACTGACACGTTTTTCTACTTGCAAAATTTGCGAGTCTCTATCGTCCAGCTGCATGACAAGGCAGACTCCTCATTAACAAGGTTAACAAAAAAATGTCACTATCAGAATTGTTTATGACAGTGGTCCCTATAATTACCTTTCTTTTAAGTTTGTCCGTTTCTTTGAGGAGTCGAGCTTTCTCTTCCTCCGAATCACTACGATAATTCATATAAACCTCTAAAGAAGCTTCACACTTTGACAGCTTCTTCGACGAGTCGGCTAACTTTGTCTGCTGGTCCCTCTGCTGAGCCTGTACCAGGGCAAATGTCAGAAAAAAATAAATGTTTAAATTTAATTATGTAGAAAGCATCAGATCATCTATGCTACAGGGATTTCATCTAACCTCTCTTTCATTTTTCTCCATCTCCATTTGGTGGATTTGTTCTCGGAGCTCACTATTCTGAGCAACCAGATCCTGGGTCCTCCCCTGCGCAAGGTGTATTCTCTCCTCAGAGTCGGTGCGAAGCTTGGACACAATGTCAGAGAAATTCTTCTGAGCGTCTGTCACAGCGCTCTCCTTTTCAATACATTTGTTTTGGGCCTCCTCCAGCTTTTGCCGTAGCGCAACAATCTCACTCTGGGTTTTGGTCAGGCGTGCTTCAGTGGCCTCTTTGCACCCTCCGACAAAGCCGAGCATATCTTTCTCTGCCCGGAGAGCGGCTTCCATCTCTTTAATGCGCGTAGCTATCTGGACATTTTCACGCTGCATGGTGGTCAACTGCTGGTTCTTCTCTTTGACCAAGATCTCGGCTCTACGTTTGTCGTTCTCTAGTGATTTTACACGTGCCCTGGACTTAACTAGCTTCTGACTCTGTTTGTTAGCCGCTTCTCGTTGACTGGCCATTTCATCTGGAAAGATTACAATATTAATTAAAAGCAGAGTACAGGTGTAACTCAAGACAATTACAGTGCTTGCACCGCACATGAATGAGAGAATCAAATTATTGGTTGGAGCTTGTCGGCCTTGTTTCCATTTGACCGACTGCATTACGAAACGCAGACAGGGTTCTAAATCCGGTTCATGCTAGGTGCTTTATTTCACGATGCAGTCTATTTCTGTGTCCAAAAAGCTGCTGTTTTTCCCCTCAGAAAACACAGCTCATTCACCCTAATAATTCACATTTATGTGATAGTACAGCATAGATGTACGGAGTAGGTAAGTTAATAATAATAATAATAATGGATTAAATTTATATAGCGCTTTTCTAGACACTCAAAGCGCTTCACAGAGAAGTGAGAACCCATCATTCATTCACACCTGGTGGTGGTAAGCTACTTTCGTAGCCACAGCTCCCTTGGGGTAGATTGACGGAAGCGTGGCTGCCAGTTTGCGCCTACGGCCCCTCCGACCACCACCTATCATTCATCAACCAGTGTGAGTGGCACTGGGGACAAGGGTGAAGTGTCCTGCCCAAGGACACAATGGCAGCGATTTGGATGTCAAGAGGCGGGGAGCGAACCTGCAACCCTCAGGTTTCTGGCACGGCTGCTCTACCCACGACGCCAAGCCGCCCCAAAAGTTAATATATATATTATCATAAATCATTACAACAGGCAAGCAGTGTGGATTATTTAAACCTCCTCCAACAGCCCACAATAAACCAATGTTCTGTTGCTGAAAAAATCTGTTCACTCTCGAATCAATTTTTATTCATTTCAATTGTAAATTAATTTCTAATTTTTGAGGATCGAGTTAAAAACAAAATGTTATTTTTACTTTTTTATTTAAGAATCAATAAAAAAGTTGATAGTATACTCAGTATACTATCAACTATATATATATAGTACAGTATACTCCGGAGCGACTTACAGTATGTGTGAAATTATTAACACATAACCGTAAAATATCAAATAATATTATTTATCTCATTCGCGTAACAGACGAAGCAAGTTCATAACTTTTATGGACAGAATTTCTAGGCGCAGTCAAGGCGTTGAGGGGATCTGGTTTGGTGGCTGCAGGATTAGGTCTCTGCTTTTTGCAGATGATGTGGTCCTGATGGCTTCATCTGGCCAGGATCTTCAGCTCTCACTGGATCGGTTCGCAGCTGAGTGTGAAGCGACTGGGATGAGAATCAGCACCTCCAAGTCCGAGTCCATGGTTCTCGCCCGGAAAAGGGTGGAGTGCCATCTCCGGGTTGGGGAGGAGATCTTGCCCCAAGTGGAGGAGTTCAAGTACCTCGGAGTCTTGTTCACGAGTGAGGGAAGAGTGGATCGTGAGATCGACAGGCGGATCGGTGCGGCATCTTCAGTAATGCGGACGCTGTATCGATCCGTTGTGGTGAAGAAGGAGTTGAGCCGGAAGGCAAAGCTCTCAATTTACCGGTCGATCTACGTTCCCATCCTCACCTATGGTCATGAGCTTTGGGTTATGACCGAAAGGACAAGATCACGGGTACAAGCGGCCGAAATGAGTTTCCTCCGCCGGGTGGCGGGGCTCTCCCTTAGAGATAGGGTGAGAAGCTCTGCCATCCGGGAGGAGCTCAAAGTAAAGCCGCTGCTCCTCCACATGGAGAGGAGCCAGATGAGGTGGTTCGGGCATCTGGTCAGGATGCCACCCGAACGCCTCCCTAGGGAGGTGTTTAGGGCACGTCCCACCGGTAGGAGGCCGCGGGGAAGACCCAGGACACGTTGGGAAGACTATGTCTCCCGGCTGGCCTGGGAACGCCTCGGGGTCCCACAGGAAAAGCTGAACGAAGTGGCTGGGGAGAGGGAAGTCTGGGCTTCCCTGCTTAAGCTGCTGCCCCCGCGACCTGACCTCGGATAAGCGGAAGAAGATGGATGGATGGATGGATCAATAAAAAAACAAAACATTAAATAACTAATAATAATATCATTATTGATATTGTGGCTTTAATTGATTTTTAATAATATTACGTATAGTATTGATATCATTATTGATATTGTGGCTTTTATTGATTTTTATTAATATTACGTATAGTATTTGCACGTCTTCTCAATTGCTAAATTTCTACCCTAAAGCTTGTAAAGCTGGGATTGGGTTAGCGTTGCTCCATTTTGTTTTATGATTTTTATTAGCGGAAGAAGATGGATGGATGGATGGATTGATTTATTTTATTTCATATTTGAATTTTGTAAATACAATTTAAAAATACGTTTTTTTAGGTCAACACTGCGCATTTAAGTCGTGCGTCAGCAGCCAAGAGGAGATTTTGTAACCGGTTACTAGGATGGGTTCCGTTCACATTTGAAACAATGTGATACACATTTCTGGTACCTGGGAATCGATACTGGTACCCTATGTTACCAATTTTTGGTACATTTCCACCTATAAAGCCCTATAAAAAACATCTAAAAACCGCCATTTAAATGTACCTGCACATTAACCAAGTAGTAACGATATTGTTGTTATAAATTAACGCCGAATACCGTATTTTTCGGATTATAAATCGCAGTTTTTTTCATAGTTTGGCCGGGGGTGCGACATACAGTATACTCCGGAGCGACTTACAGTATGTGTGAAATTATTAACACATAACCGTAAAATATCAAATAATATTATTTATCTCATTCGCGTAACAGACGAAGCAAATGTCCGCAATCGTCACACACACGTCAGCAATCGTCACACACGTCAACCAATAAGAATTCGGCGGGGGCGGGTCATGGCAGAAGTGCATTGTGCATCATGGCAGAAGTGCATTGTGGGTCATGGGATGCTAACTGCTGCTACATCCGTAGCTATTGAAATTGATTATTTCAACATTGGCGGTAACTTATAAAAACTGAGAAGGGCTGAACTAAAATGGCACCGAAAAGGAAATTATATACTGCAGATTACAAGCCGGACGTAGTGAAATATGCAGCAGAAAACGGCGATCGAGCAGCAGAAAGAAAGGAAACGGCGCATACCAGAGGCGACACCGGGGAGGAAGATTTCATCGGATTTAGCGATCGGGAGTGACAGACTGTTTGGTAAACGTATAGCATGTTCTATATGTTATAGTTATTTGAATGACTCTTGCCATGATGTGTTGCGTTAACATACCAGGCACGTTCTCGGTTGGTTATTTGTGCGTCATATGGCGTACACTTATTCAGCCTGTTGTTCACGATTCTTTATTTATTTTAAATTGCCTTTCAAATGTCTATTCTTGGTGTTGGATTTTATTAAATAAATTTCCCCCAAAAATGCAACTTACTGTATACACCAGTGCGACGTATATATGTTTTTTTTCCTTCTTTATTGTGCATTTTCGGCCGGTGCGACGTATAATTGGGAGCGACTTATAGTCCGAAAAATACGGTAATTACTTTTAGAGGCGCTTTGATCACAGAGAAGTAACTAGCTTATTCAGCTATTGACACATTGAGCCGGTGAGCTTCTGCTTCGGCGATTCGATTAAAGTTTGTGCTGGAATATAAATCATGCCTCCTACTTGTATAGTATAAGCTGGCGGCCATAAACCAAGAAGTTGAGCAACTTTGACATTAAACTTAGCCCCGGAATCATCGCCAGGAAGATGTGGAAAGAGGCACGTTTTTTTTCTTAGTGAGGATCATCCTTAATTCATCAACGGGGAAACAAGTCCTAGGAGCAGACATTGTATGCTAAGTGATTGTTTTAATGTTTTTTTATTTTTTTATTGTTGCTATATGAAGCTTAGTGTTTTATTATAATTAGATTTGCTGATCACTCAGCTTCCAAAACTTGTAGCTCATCCTCCGTATATTCAGGCTAAAAAATACAAGGTTGTGGATCATTGTACTAAAGCAATGGTTGTTGTCTCTAATGACGTCTGCCATGATTAGTAATAATTGTATTTTTTTAAAGGAGATAGCGAATATTGTCAAGAGCTCTGTGAAATGAACACGCTGCCGTAATGCTTAAAATGGGAAAAATACGTAAATATTACACGTTAATATGGATGTGCCTGTTACTACATTACACATGTACTAAAGCATGTGTACAAAACATTAAAGGAGGTTTTTGGTTATTTTTTAAGAGCTCTTCATGGGCGGAAAAGATCAACTCCCGATTAGCTGCATTGTTAGCAGTCTACTACAAGCTCTATATTACAAATTAGAATGCATAAAATAGAGAAAAATATGTGTTCTTGTCTAAGATAGGGATTGTGAATGATATAAGCAGAATTCCAAAATAAAGCCCTTTATGCATTTTCAAGCATAAAACTGGCTAAATGAACTACAAAATATCAATACTACAGCAGTATTGGCCCACGATAGATGAGACCATGGCTCCTAAAGTCAGTACAGTATGTGTCTTATTTTCTATTATTATGTCTGTTATATTGAATTACAAGAGTAAATGTAACTTTGTGGGATTCATTTCATGTGTAGAGGTTTTAATGTTAAAAATTGTATTAAGCAAATTGTCTATGGATCTTAAAATTGTATTCAGGAGGTCGTAAACAGGGTTTTTCTTTATGCTCTATCAATAAAAATTTGATTTATAATTAATCATTCCTATTTTGCAGGTATTCATTTCCCATGATTACGCGCAAAATCCATTGCCATCGGTCAACGAGGGACTACTGAATATGAATACTGAATATACACGTACATACAGGGACTAAATAATATGTTCCATTATCTTAACTGCTATGTTAACATGTTTAGGTGTTCCTCCTCCACAACTGCAGAAATAAACTGGAACTACACTTTTTTTTTTAAATTTTGCTTATCATCATCATTAACACAATCCTTGAGAGACAATGTCTTTTTTAAAGTCAGCTAAAAATAAAGGTAATAGAAGCCATGGTGTCATTGCACCTATTCGGCCCATAACACCCAGATAAAATACAACCAAAAAGCACCAACAATACTTCATTTTCATTTTGTGACCTGAATATTAACAAAGTATTAGCAATATTGTTATTAAAAGCGCTAACGTTAAGGGCCTACGTATTGATAACACAGCTCTAACAGGCTTATGCTGCTATATTGACATATTGAGCCGGTGAGCTGCTGCATCGCCTCTGAGCTAATCAAAGTTAATTTAAGATTATAAATCATGCCTTTCACCTGAATAGTAGGAGGTTGTGGCCATAAACTGAAGAGTTGATCAACTCTGACAGCCAACTTAGACCCATTGATGGCAAAAAAAGAACATGAAAAGACACTTTTGCGCCTACTTTTTTTTCAACCCTTCGCGAGGATTATGATTCATTCTTCATCTAAACGGGAAGATATGATAATCCCTTCAGGCATCCCAAAGAGAGCAGACATTGTACAGTAAATTTCTTGTCTCTCATGAAGTCTGCCGTGAGTAGTAGTTAGTGTTATTGAAGGAAATAGCGAGAATCTGTAAAATAAATGCGCTGCTGTATGCTTAAAATGTTCAACATTTGTAAATATTACATGTTTTGAAAGGGCCTGACAAAAAAAAAATGAAGATATAAACGAAAATCAGAGGGCCAGAATGAATTGTAAGTATATGAGATTATTCACTTCAATTAGGGATGTCCCGATCCGATATTTGGATCGGATCGGCCACCGATATTTGCCAAAAAATGCGTATCGGCAAGGCATGGGAAAATGCCGATCCAGATACAGTTTAAAAAAAAACTCCGGTCCGTGTTTTCCAACGCACCGATTTAAATAATACATTCCACTTTTCTGCTGCTCCCTAATTTCCAGCACACCTTCAACACATCCACAGGTCTGTGGAATCTCACGCAGTTGCTTTTAACTGCTGGCATTACACGACAGGCTCTTCTCACTCTTTTCTGTGTCTCCCTCTCACAGACAGCAAGCGCACCTTCTTACACACGTCACATACTGTCACGTCATACGTCACATACGTATACGTCCTCCCCGAGCAGAGAGGTAGCAGCATGGCTAACGTAAGCTGTGATGCTAGCGCAGCTGTGTGACCAACGCTACCTCTAAGGTGCGCGCCTGTGCAATTGCGCACTGCTCAAGCGTCCTCTGCGCATAGCAACATATATGCCACGCACAAAATCAAATAAAAAAATAAGCGCATAACAATTTTCGACACACGGACACGACAGAGAAAACAGTTTTCGTCATCATTGTTCAGATATTGTAACGTCTGTCGAGACGCTTTTCTCCATTCGGTGCCACACCCCCACACCATCAAAATGCCGAGGCAAACATTTCCAGATCAACACCGTATGAAAAAATTAGTGATTTTTTTAGTTGTGATTTCCTTCTCTGCATGAAAGTTTAAAAGTAGCATATATTAATGCAGTATGAAGAAGAATGTTTTAATGTAGACATGCAAGCCTTGAAAGAAAATTTTGAAAATCAAGACTACATTTCCTGCAAATGGGTGCATTTCTACCCTATATTTTAACTTTAGATTTATTCTCATATCAAACTCTTTTGGCTGTCTTTTTGACACTTACATCCGGCGCCCCCCTCCACACCCTGGATTATAAATAATGTAAATAATTCAATGTGATTATCTTGTGTGATGACTGTATTATGATGATAGTATATATCTGATAGTATATATCTGTATCATGAATCAATTTAAGTGGACCCCGACTTAAACAAGTTGAAAACCTTATCCGGGTGTTACCATTTAGTGGTCAATTGTACGGAATATGTACTTCACTGTGCAACATACTAATAAAAGTCTCAATCAATCAATCAAAACACATAGAATCATCATACTGCTGTGATTATATGTATCAAGTGTTCATTCAAGGCTAAGGCAAAATATCGAGATATATATCGTGTATCGCAATATGGTCTTAAAATATCGCAATATTAAAAAAAGGCCATATCGCCCAGCCCTAGTTTCAATGATGCCATTTCTGTTTGTCATGCATAATTTTGTCTATTTTGTGTTTATCCTTGAATAAACAGGTCAGTTTCTTGTTACCAACCATTGTGTATTATTCAAACTCCCCTAATTCAGCTGGCTAGTTGTAATCAAGAGTACTAAAACCCTTTTCAACATGATTCTGACAACTAAGTAGGCTAAATAACTTTAAACTTTAATACATGCTCGGATAGGCCAGTATCGGTCAGTATCGGTATCGGATCGGAAGTGCAAAAACAATATCGGTATCGGATCGGAAGTGCAAAAACCTGTATCGGGACATCCCTAACTTCAATGTTAATATTTGGTTACATGTCCCTCGGCAAGTTTCACTGCAATAAGGCGCTTTTGGTAGCCATCCACAAGCTTCTGGTTGAATTTTTTATCACTCCTCTTGACAAAATTGCTGCAGTTCAGCTACATTTGTTGGTTTTCTGACATGGACTTGTTTCTTCAGCATTGTCCACATGTTCTCAATGAGGTTTAAGTCAGGACTTTGGGAAGGCCATTCTAAAACCTTAATTCTAGCCTGATTTAGCCATTCCTTTACCACTTTTGATGTGTCTTTGGGGTCATTGTCCTGTTGGAACACCCCACTGCGCCCAAGACCCAACCTCCAGGCTCATGATTTTCAGTTGTCCTGAAGAATTTGGAGGTAATCCTCCTTTTTCATTGTCCCATTTACTCTCTGTAAAGCACCAGTTCCATTGGCAGAAAAACAGGCCCAGAGCATAATACTACCCCCACCATGCTTGACGGAAGACGTGGTGTTCCTGGGATTAAAGACCTCACTTTTTCTCCTCCAAACATATTGCTGGGTATTGTGGCCAAACAGCTCAATTTTGTTTCATCTGACCACAGAACTTTCCTCCAGAGGGTCTTATCTTTGTCCATGTGATCAGCAGCAAACTTTAGACGAGCCTTAAGGTGTCGCTTCTGGAGCAAGGGCTTCCTTCTTGCATGGAAGCCTCTCAGTCCATGGCGATGTAAAACACGCTTGACTGTGGACACTTGACACCTGTGTTCCAGCAGCTTCCAATTCATTGCAGACCTGCTTTTTGATGGTTCTCGGTTGACTCTTGATCATCTCCGACCAATTTTCTCTCAGCACCAGGTGTTAGCTTGCGTTTTCTTCCTGATCGTGGCAGTGACAAAATTGTGCCATTCACTTTATGCTTACAAACAATTGTCTGCACAGTTGCTCTTGGGACCTTAAGCTGCTTTGAAATGGCTCCAAGTGACTTTCTTGACTTGTTCAAGTCAATGATTAGTTTATTCAGATCTGTGCTGAGTTCCTTTGACTTTCCCATTGTCGCGTTTGTAACCGAATCTAATGACTGCATCACATGAGTCCTATTTAAATGGCTCAGAGAAGTCAACAGGTGTCGTCAATCATAATCATTCACATGAAGTTAAGAGGCCATGCCATGAAGCTAATTTGATTTGATTGTAACTTTTCTACATCACCAAAATTGATAATGTATGTTGCTGTATGTTTACATTTTCAGTAGATCCATAATAAATTCATAAAAGAACCAAACTTCATGAACATTTTTTGTGACAAACATATGATAGAGTGATAGAGTGATTGGATCACAAGTATGTGATCCAATCACTCTATCACAAAAAAATAAGAGTTGTAGAAATTATTGGAAACTCAAGATAGCCATGACATTATGTCCTTCACAATATATATATATATATATATATATATATATATATATATATATATATATATATATATATACAGTTGATGCAGGGGTAGATCTTGCTTTGGTTTTTGGCTGAGACCAGGGACTTTCGGCTCGAAAAGGTTGGTGACCACTGCACGAAACAGAAAACTTTTATAGCTTTTAATGTTAGTTGCTGTATAAACTTGGAGAACAGATTATTCATGACAAACTGACCTGGAATTATTGGAATAAATAATAGCAAATTAGCAATGATATATGACAATTTAGTAATAATAGTATTTCACTAGTAAAGTTAAGTTTAACTTAACTTAAACATCTCATATTGATATCCTTTGGCAATTGGTGCCACTTTACCCACATAACACTCCTTTGGGGGGGGTTAAGTTGATTATTGTATAGTTGTGCAAGTGTTTGTGGCGTTTCAGCATCTATTGACACAAATTTTGACTTTTATCATTCCATTCACCGCAATGTTTACAAATGCTTCTACTCGATGACTCCACATGGATGGAAACGTATAAAGTGTTTAGGACCCGGGTCCTAAACACTTTATACGTTTCCATCGACCGACTTCAAGCATGCATCGTTCAGGAGCCACAAATCGTTAACTTGTTAAACCCTCTTATGCAATTAATTTTGCTTTGCTGTGGGCTTTCGCTAAGTTTTCTCTGTTGCGCACAGCACACACTAGCTGATGGTGCGCGATACATTCTAACCGGGGCAGCACAGGTAGCCTACTTTGGTTTTGTTTTGTTGTTATGTTATAGCGTCCTCAAAAATTTAAAAGCAAGACTGAAGTTTATGCATGTTTTAAGTGAAAGTAACTTTAATAGGTTTTTTTAGCCTTTTTTATTATATTTTAGGAGAATTTCTGACATTTTAAGGCCCTGAATTCAAATTGTTGGATTTAAGACTTTTTAAAACCCTGCAGATACCCTGATACAACATGTATATAAAACGTTGATAAAGGTGTTAGGATGTTTTTTAAGTTCTTAATAGGCAGAATAGAGAGAGTTATATTGTTTCCATTGTTAGCTGAATTTTGCTGGCATTAATTTACTACATAGAGTGGATAAAAAAAGAAAAACAAATGTGTGCTTGTCTTACATAGGGACTATGAATGCTAGGCAAAATTCCCAATATAGTGCAGTTCCTTTAAGCACTTAAAAAACAAACAATAGAACATTCCCATAAGTACTAACTTGCAAGTTTGTCTTTCTGTCGCTGGCTTTCCTCCTTCTGTAGGACCAGAGTTCTCTCGTTTTCGGACCGAGCTCGCTCCGTCTCAGCGAGGTGGGAACGGATCGCCTGGGTCTGGGCCACCAAAGCGTCACGGTCCTTCTGCTCATTCTCCAGGCGGTTGTTTGCCATTGTGAGCTCACAGTTTAACGCCTGAATCGTATTGTTACAATCCAGCATATTTTTGGTTTTGGTTTCTTCGCAGAGTTTGAGGTCTTGGCGAAGACCTTCCAGCTGGTCTTTTATGGTCTCGTTCTCCTGTACAAGATCTCTCTGTTTATTGCTGCAGTGTGCCTGAGTCATCTCAAGTTCTGATCTTAAATGTTCCTGAAAAAATAAAGGAGGATATTAAAAAGTTGCTGATTCCCAATACCAAGCAAAATTTTGGGAGTTTACAGAAACGAACACATTCAACGGAATGTAAATGCAATTTAAAGAAATAGTTATCTAATTGGACATTATTTGGACAGTGGAACTTGATTTACAAACCTCTATTTGCAAACCTTTTAATTTACAAACTTTTAGATCAAGCCGAATATGCCTGTGTACAAATTATGTCTCTATGTACGAACAAGTCATTTATTCAATCATTCACTTTTTGTGCCACCTGCAGGCAGAAAGCAGGGCGCAGCATTTTTGGGGAGGCGAAGTGACTTGCTGCCCAGTACACTACGAGTCACTTTTCAGCGCTTCAGCGTGTGTGCCTTTTCTTTGTTACTTTGTCTTTTAACAAGTTTTGTCTCATTTACTAACTCAATATGAATCTAAAAAAGACAACACACCAGCGTGAAAAGGAGGCAATCGCTGTGGCGTTAAAAAAATATACTATTTGCGAGGGGTACATTAATGGCGCTCACAAGTATGGAAAAATCAACGAAGCAGGCTTCCTACCAAGGCAAGACTGGACTTTAAAAAATATATATATATATTTTTTTAAACATGCCAAAGCAGACTTATTTCAACACGGAGGTGAAGAGCTACCTCATGTTCAGCTGTGCACCTTCCAAAGCGCGCGCGCACACACACACTCACAAAAACGACCCGTCCCCTCGATTTTTCTGTCTGCTCCTTCCTCGTCAGCTCCTCCTTTGATGTTAAAGTAAGTTGATTTTACTTTTAAATGTTTATTATTGTAGCAATATGGTTGATAAAGTTATGGATTTTTGTGATTTTTTGGTCGTTTGTGAGGGCACCAAAGGGACTTCTATGTGTGTGGTCGCGTTGGCAGAACAGCACATTCATTGTTTTTTTGGCTTGTTAATAAAGAGAAAATTGATCCATCAGCCCGTTATGTTTGTTTGATATACACTTAATATTGTGTTCAAAGTGTACAAAGCTTCACTAAAATATAGACTTTGGTAAGGAAGGAACCAATTATTCATATTTACATAGTTTCTTATGGAGAAATTTGCTTCCCTATTCGAACATTTCGATTTAAGAACCATAACTCCTAACAGTAGCTCCCTAGAATTCCTTCTAAGTCTATAACAAGATCTGAAAGCTCAGTTACAGCTCTTGTTATTACCAGATCTGTGTTATATGTGTTTTATGTTGCACGATTGCACCAAGAAAAATTCCTAGTTTGTGAACCCGTTCTCAAACAATGGCAATAAAGCGATTCTGATTCTGGTCTGATTCTGATTCTCAAGGACCAATTAAGTTCGTAAATCACGGTTCCACTATGCCTTTGTTACCACCGTCATAACCCCTCATTGGCAAATACTGTAGGTACAATTAACATAGACATGAATAAAAACACATTTACTGTCTAATATAATATGCGCTGCAACACAATGCACAATGTACCTCAATGTTTTTGGCTCTTTTGTAGTCCTCTTCAATGGTTTGCTGCTTACAGCTCTGACTCTTGAATCGTTGCTGCAGGTGTGCAGTTAAACAGCGCTCCTCATTCAATTGAGAGATGGCATGCCGCAGTTCCTCCTCAAGCTAGGTAAAAGAACCGAATGCAATCATCTCTTTACAACTGAGACTCACGACTTGTTCAATTGTAAAAGCTCTACCCAAGTCATAGGACACAGAGTCACACCTCCACTCACCTTCTCTTGATTGCCATGACACAACCTAATTATGTTAGATGCATTTTCTTCTCGTTGTTTTAATTGAAGTCTGTCAACAGAAAGAAAAGAACACTTCATTCAGGAAACAAACTCTTTGCATTAAACACATCCATCAAAACTGTCATATATGTTGCAAGGCACACAAGCCAACCATTTCTGTTGAAAGCTGATTAATATTAGCCGTTATCAACATAACCAAAATTAGTCATTGCATGTACAATTACACGTGAGTTTGGCCAGTTATTAAGAATGAGCAATAATAAAGGAATTGTTTTAACTGGTAGCAAGTATTTGACATTGTTTTTTTCTCCATTTGTGAATATATCAATACAGTGGAATCTTGATTTATAAACCCTTTATTTGCAAACTTTTCGATCGCGCCAAATATGCCTGTGTGCGAACCATGTCTCCGTGTACTATCACTTCATTCGTTTTGTTTCCCGCTGGCAGCCATTTCGTGCTTGCTCATATTGAAGAAACTAAGAAAGCCTGCTTTGTACTACAGCAAGTTTTTACCAAAATGTATATATTTCACAGCAAAGGAGAACTGTCTTGTTTAGCAGTGCCTCTTCCAAGCCCATTATTCATAGTTACACTGTTTGCTGTATATTGTATACACTTATCTAACACAAGCTCCATTTGTGCCTTTGAATATTTCTATTTATATATTTTATACTCTTAATAGAGTAGTAATTGTGTAGTATTTCTTGACAACAATGTTAATGATGTACCTAAAAAAATACATTGATGCATTTTGTTAGATACTGTAGTAATATCCTGTTGGATACTGACCTGCTTTTATTTTTAAGCTTACTCTGCACTACAGGAAGTTACTTAGTGCATGATTTAATGCTGCGTAACTAGACAGTAGTTATGTTTCTCTTGTGGTTACAAGATGCCTTGCGATAATTATGAAGTTGATAGTACTACACCATCCAACTTTTTAGTAATCAGAAGATAGTGAAAGTGGACTTGACGGGTTGTCAATGAGTAGGGATGATGTTCGAAACCGGTTCTCCCGATTGTTCGATAAGAAAAGAACCGATTCCCTGAATTCGAATCCCTTTTTGAGAAACGGGGCCCGTTATCAAAGCCACTATAGTAAAGAAAAAGATTTGGTTCTTTATTCGAATCCCTGGGAACGAATCCCGTGTCACAGGAAATGTCCTGTGGCAGGTCACAGGAAATGACGTAGCTCAGCCATTCGGCGGCAGATACAGAAGCAAAAACAACAATGGACCGGAAAAAACGCTCCAAGGCATGGCTTCACTTTACTAAGAAATTCGACGAGGAAACGGCTATCTGCAATTATTGCCAGGCTTCGCTTTCTTGTAAGGGGAGCAGTACAACAAACATGTTGAAACATGTTCAGGCCGTACATAACCTAAAGGTTAGAGAAACGTGTCGCGTCTTCGACACGTGGAGAAGCAGCGACACACATGACTAAGCACGCCCCTCTTCCTCTGCTTCAACCTGCAGTCCCAGTGATAGTGCCGGTGAGTAACTAACGTTAACTGTTGCCGGTTAATTTCCATATCTGCTCACTTGTAGCCTTTAGGCTAAAATAACGTTACCTCTTATGTCAACCAGGACTGCAGTAATGTTAGCTAGACTAACATTACCTAAGCATAGTCTGTGGCTAACGGTAACGTTAGCCTTTTTGCATGTGTCTGATAACGTTAACGGTATCTTGTAGCCTACACCGCTCCAGAGTTTGCAGGTCTGTCTAATAAACTAGTGCTTGCAAGATGTGAATTAAGATAATGTTAACGTTATCCTATTTCAGATGATGACATTCATGACAGCCAGAGTGACCAGGGCAGTGTTTGCTCTGTAGCACAGAGCGTTGACCCATTTACCATGGCGAGGTATAACGCAGAGAGCAGCAAGATGAGTGAGGAAGAGAGTAACAACATTAATCGCAAGCTAACGAGAATGATGGTGAAAAATCTCCTCTCCTCCCCTTCAACTTGAACACAGACGAATACAAGTAGGTTAATAATTGTATTTTGCTGACACGTAATGGAGCCAAAAGTAAACAACACCATTACTCTGAGATTTGTTTCAAATGTAAAGTGCTGTACAATACAAATGAATGCAGGATTTTCCCTGCATGTATTTTTCTTAGGTGGCCCAGTTAAATGGGCACTAACAGTCAATATTTATTTATTTTATGAAAAAATATTCTTGGGTAAAAACAGACAATATTTATTTATTTATTTTATTTTATTTTTTTCTTAAAAAATAAAAGTGAGCTTTTGTTGAACCAAGTATTGTGCTTTTTTTCCATATACAACAACCTATCTGGATTCGATAAGAATGGATAAGGAATCAGTTCGATAAGAGGATTCGATAATGGCACGAAATCGATAATTTCTTAACAAACATCATCCTTATCAATGAGACCGTCATAAGTGGGCTCCGCTGTACATTGAAAGAACCACGGGATGTGAATCCTTACCTTAGGTCGGCGATTTCACTTTGCATCTCCATTTCTTTATGCTCCATGACACATCTGTCATCTTTGACCTCCTCGAGTTGGTTCTTTAACTCGGCATTGTCGTTTTTCAGTTTGCTCACCACACCTGCACGGGAGCCATGAGGGTCTTTTGGCTTCAGAATGGGGTGCTTACTTTGTTGGCTCGCAATCTCATCCAGAATGAACTTTCTTGCGGGATCTGAGGAATCAGTTATGATATAAACAGGGTATAAAAACAGCCCCCCAAAAACCAGAACCCAAAGATCTTTGAATAAATCTGTTAATTTGATTTTTTCTTTTTCAGGGTATACAAATTGACTTTGTCCATGACATTTTGGAACAATGGGTTTATTTCTCCAACAAATCATACCTTGTAGTAAAAGTAAATGATAACTTTTAAAAAGTTTAAGTGTGATCATGCTTCGTCAAAACCTGAATTTTGGACTGTTTTCGGGAGTTCAGAGTATGGAATTGTACAAAATCTTCAATCTAAAATCCCAAAGAGGAATGTTTGGGTAATTGACAAATTTTCACGATATATGTAAGTCTGCCTCCAACACCACAGAACCCATTTGGAGCATATTTTGGAAAACTTTTATATAAATCGATTAAGATAACTGCAACTTCGGGGAATGATGGTACACGGAATTAAGTTTAAGGTTGGGAAATTTCATGAAATTTGTCGGACCATTGTAGGATTTAATAAAAACATTATGGGTTGTTTTTATGGGGTCACTCAGTATTTTGCCTTCAAGTTTCTGACAAATTAGAAAAAAAACAACAACAATGCAGCAACATTCCTCGGGATCCCAACCGGCAATCCCTGTCGGTAAGGAATCCAGATTTGGAGGCATAAGGGGCACACCTTTAGAGGTTGACACATGAAGATCACAGTCATCTGCTGTCAATGAAGACGACGAAGTAATCTCATCGAGCTCTTCGGAGATCTCAATATCCTCAGCGTGCTGAAAGTATAAATTACATTAAAAACAAACTGCAAAGGACTTAACTTTTAAACCAAATGACAGACAAAGCAAAAATATTTTTCATTGTTACCAGTTTTTTTTTCTTTTCTTTCGTCTGCCACCTGTTGCCAACAAACAAAAAAATATGTTCATGTAGTAACTAGAGCTCCTGTATCACAAGCACAAGCTCATCTAAGCACAAGGTGACTGTTTTAACGAGTAATATAGACGGCATTTCATCGACCACACAGAACCTATCAACACTTTTCTTCATTGAAGAATAGGGTTGCAAGATTTTGAAGAAAAAAAACAAAACTAATTGCGATATTTCTCTCCAAGACTGCAATTTTATTCAAGATTTTTTGTATTTTATACATAAAAATGCATGAAAACTGGGAAAAAACAAATGATGGAAGACATGTTACTTTTAGACTGTTGATCAACATATTTCTGTCTCAACATTAGAACAATATGCAATAATTACTTTCAAAAATATTTGGCTTTTTGCAGACAGATTTAGAGCTTTTGTTTACATCATGCTTTTAAACAGAATAAATATTCGATGAATCTATAGTGATCATAATGCAATGTAATCATAAAACAAACGAAAATGATATGAGCTTTTACTTCTCATTACTGTATTGTTTACCATTATACGGTCATTGGAAGGCAAATAATTTTGTTATCCTAAATTTATAAAAAATTTAAAATGGACTAATTTCTGTAAGCAAATATTTAATTTACATTTTGAACATCTTAAAGTGCATTTTTTTCCAGTTGGAAAAACAAGGTCGGACATGGTCTTTTTGTTTACTGCCATCATGTGATTACAGCATTCTCGCTTGTTTGTCCGTGTTGATGGGTTAATATTGCCCATCTAATTTGAAGCTGAACTATTACCACAATGGGACATTTGGCTTTGTAAACATATTTTTTTTCCTTCCAATTTTTGTTACTTTGCAGCGAGTCGCGAGTAGGGAGGCTCCCAGAGTCTGCTTCCTGTGTGTCTGTGTGTAAAGCTGGCATCCGCTCTACTCCCACCGAGACAAATATTGGGAATGACAGAAAAGAGGGCTCACTGCGTTCATTTAAATATACTGTTACATAAACACGCTCAGATGCTGAGAGCGATGCACAGAGACCTCTTTCTCCTTGTTTGAAGCGAGAAACTAACGTGAGGCACAACAATTCTAATTGGGGAACTTGTCTGTCACTCAAATGCCGGTGACAGCAGAGAGAAATTTTTTTTGCCTCTTGCGGTTATGTAATCGCACTACTTCAAACCTCAATGTCGATTAATCGTGCGCCCTGTTGAAGAACCAATCCTGCACTAGCGCCATAGGAGGCCATAACTTGACCGACTTGCAGCATATATACCTTCCTTCGTCATCCGACATGTCACTTAAAGTGCTGTCATCATTCAGACGGAGCACTTTGACGTTCCTCTGGGGGCTTTTGGTTGAGAGGGACTTGGAAACCGCCGTTAGCTGTGAGGGTTTCTCAACAACAAGATCGTCAGCTCTGTTGATGCTGGAGGTTCGATGACGTGAGGGGGATTCCACCGGTGGCTTGCTACTGCAACTACACGACAGAAGTCAAGATTATGCCCCACTCACTTCCCCAGGGCAAACAAATCAAAAACGAAAATTTTAAGTAAAATCCATGACTTTATACATTAATGCAGCTGCTAGACTTTTGACTACGACAATAAAGTTTGATCATATTACGCCTCTACTGGCCCACCTGCACTGGCTTCAAGTACAATTTTAAGGTTTTATTACTAGCGTACAAAATACTAAACGGTTAAGCACAATTTTATCTTGCGGATCGTACTACACCCAATGTGTTCCATCCTGAAAGTGACCCTCAGAGATCAAACAAAGTCTGTAGGCTCTACACCAGTATTCCTTAACCATAGGTTCATTGTTAAACCACCAAAAAATTCTGTTCCTCAGCTTTGGTCCTGGGCCGCAGTGGTACTCAGTTGTAATACAATTTTCCACCACTTGTGGCAGTAATGACGATATAAAACAAACAGAAGAAGTCCATCCATCCATCTTCTTCCGCTTATCCGAGGTCAGGTCGCGGGGGCAGCAGCCTAAGCAGGGAAGCCCAGACTTCCCTCTCCCCAGCCACTTCGTCCAGCTCCTCCCGGGGGATCCCGAGGCGTTCCCAGGCCAGCCGGGAGACATAGTCTTCCCAACGTGTCCTGGGTCTTCCCCGTGGCCTCCTACCGGTCGGACGTGCCCGAAACACCTCCCGAGGGAGGAGTTCGGGTGAAATCCTGACCAGATGCCCGAACCACCTTATCTGGCTCCTCACGATGTGGAGGAGCAGCGTCTTTACTTTGAGCTCCTCCCGGATGACAGAGCTTCTCACCCTATCTCTAAGGAAGAGCCCCGCCACCCGGCGGAAGCTCATTTCGGCCGCTTGTACCCGTGATCTTGTCCTTTCGGTCATAACCCAAAGCTCATGACCATAGGCGAGGATGGGAACGTAGATCGACTGGTAAATTGAGAGCTTTGCCTTCCGGCTCAGCTCCTTCTTCACCACAACGGATCGATACAGCGTCCGCATTACTGAAGACACCGCACCTCCGCCTGTCGATCTCACGATCCACTCTTCCCTCACTCGTGAACAAGACTCCGAGGTACTTGAACTCCTCCCCAACCCGGAGATGGCACTCCACCTTTTTCCGGGCGAGAACCATGGACTCGGACATGGAGGTGCTGATTCTCATCCCAGTCGCTTCACACTCGGCTGCGAACCGATCCAGTGAGAGCTGAAGATCTTAGCCAGATGCAACCACCAGAACCACATCATCTGCAAAAAGCAGAGACCTAATCCTGCAGCCACCAAACCAGATACCCTCAACGCCCTGACTGTGCGTAGAAATTCTGTCCATAAAAGTTATGAACAGAATTGGTAACAAAGGGCAGCCTTGGCGTAGTCTAATCCTCACTGGAAACGGGTCCGACTTACTGCCGGCATTGCGGACCAAGCTCTGACACTGATCATCCAGGGAGCGGACCGCCACAATCAGACAGTCCGTTACCCCATACTCTCTGAGCACTCCGCACAGAGTACACGGTCAAATGCCTTCTCCAAGTCCACAAAGCACATGTAGACTGGTTGGGCAAACTCCCATTCACCCTCAAGGACCCTGCCGAGAGTATAGAGCTGGTCCACAGTTCCACGACCAGGACGAAAACCACACTGTTCCTCCTGAATCCAAGGTTCGACTATCCGGCGTAGCCTCCTCTCCAGTACACCTGAATAGACCTTACCGGGAAGGCTGAGGAGTGTGATCCCACGATAGTTGGAACACACCCTCCTGTTCCCCTTCCTAAAGAGAGGAACCACCACCCCGGTCTGCCAATCCAGAGGTACGGCCCGCGATGTCCACGCAATGTTGCAGAGTCTTGTCAACCAAGACAGCCCCACAGCATCCAGAGCCTTAAGGAACTCTGGGCGGATCTCATCCATCCCCAGGGCCTTGCCACCGAGGAGCTTTTTAACTACCTCAGCCCCAGAAATAGGAGAGCCCACCACAGATTCCCCAGGACCACATCATCTGCAAAAAGCAGAGACCTAATCCTGCAGCCACCAAACCAGATACCCTCAACGCCCTGACTGCACGTAGAAATTCTGTCCATAAAAGTTATGAACAGAATCGGTGACAAAGGGCAGCCTTGGCGGAGTCTAACCCTCACTGGAAACGGGTCCGACTTACTGCCGGCAATGCGGACCAAGCTCTGACACTGATCATCCAGGGAGCGGACCGCCACAATCAGACAGTCCGTTACCCCATACTCTCTGAGCACTCCGCACAGAGTACACGGTCAAATGCCTTCTCCAAGTCCACAAAGCACATGTAGACTGGTTGGGCAAACTCCCATTCACCCTCAAGGACCCTGCCGAGAGTATAGAGCTGGTCCACAGTTCCACGACCAGGACGAAAACCACACTGTTCCTCCTGAATCCGAGGTTCGACTATCCGGCGTAGCCTCCTCTCCAGTACACCTGAATAGACCTTACCGGGAAGGCTGAGGAGTGTGATCCCACGATAGTTGGAACACACCCTCCTGTTCCCATTCTTAAAGAGAGGAACCACCACCCCGGTCTGTCTGCCAATCCAGAGGTACCGGCCCCGATGTCCACGCAATGTTGCAGAGTCTTGTCAACCAAGACAGCTCCACAGCATCCAGAGCCTTAAGGAACTCCGGGCGGGTCTCATTCATCCCCGGGGCCTTGCCACTGAGGAGCTTTTTAACTACCTCAGCCCAAGAAATAGGAGAGCCCACCACAGATTCCCCAGATACTGCTTTCTCATAGGAATATGTGTTGGTGGGATTGAGGAGGTCTTCGAAGTATTCTCTCCACCGATCCACAACAGCCGCAGTAGAGGTCAGCAGCACACCATCCTCACCATACACGGTGTTGACAGTGCACTGCTTCCCCCCCTTAGGCGGCGGATGGTGGACCAGAATAGCTTCGAAGCCGTCCGGAAGTCGTTTTCCATGGCTTCCCCAAACTTCTCCCATGTCCAAGTTTTTTCCTCCGCGACCGCTGAAGCCGCACTTCGCTTGTCCTGTCGGTACCTGTCCACTGCCTCTGGAGTACCATGAGCCAAAAGGACCCGATAGGACTCTTCAGCTTGACGGCATCCCTCACCGCTTGTGTCCACCAGCGGGTTCTAGGATTACCGCCACGACAGGCACCAACCACCTTGCGCCCACAGCTCTAATCAGCCGCCTCGACAATAGAGGCACGTAACATGGTCCACTCGGACTCAATATCTAGTGCCTCCCTCGTGACATGTTCAAAGTTCTTCTGGAGGTGGGAATTGAAACTCTCTCTGACAGGAGACTCTGCTAGACGTTCCCAGCAGACCCTCACAATGCCTTTGGGCCTACCAGGTCTGTCCGGCATCCTGCCCCACCATCGCAGCCAACTCACCACCAGGTGGTGATCGGTAGAAAGCTCCGCCCCTCTCTTCACCCGAGTGTTCAAAACATGAGACCGCAAATCCGATGACACAACTACAAAGTCGATCATGGAACTGCAGCCTAGGGTGTCCTGGTGTCAAGTGCACATATGGACACCTTTATGTTTGAACATGGTGTTTGTTATGGACAATCCGTGACGACCACAAAAGTCCAATAACAAAACACCACTCGGGTTCAGATCCGGGCGGCCATTCTTCCCAATCACGCCTCTCCAGGTTTCACTGTCGTTGCCAACATGAGCGTTGAAGTCCCCCAGGAGAACGAGGGAATCACCCGGAGGAGCACTCTCCAGTACTCCCTCGAGTGAATCCAAAAAGGGTGGGTACTCTGAGCTGCCGTTTGGCGCGCAAGCCCAAATAACAGTCAGGACCCGTCCCCGGGTGGTGAGCCCATTGGAGGGGGGACCCACGTTGCCTCTTCGGCCTGTTCCCCATGGGAACAGGCCCGGCCACCAGGCGCTCGCCATCGTGCCCCACCTCCGGGCCTGGCTCCAGAGAGGGGCCCCGGTGACCCACGTCCGGGCGAGGGAAATCTGGGTCCTTCGTTTGTATTCTTCAACAGAAGTCTGGAGCTAGTCATTGGGAAGTTCCTTAAGCGCAAAAATTATGACTTAAGTGGTGAATTTGTATTCTCACTTGCACTACAAAAATGTTCAGTTTATATATTATTACTACATATTATATATATTTTTTTAAATATGTATTTATTTTAGCATTGCATAGTTTTGCCCTATATTTGTTTAGTATTTGTTTTCTTTATCAGCCTGACCTAAGCCTTGATGATAATCGTCGTGATTAACACATGGCTTCATATCATTTGACAAGGTTTATCCTGCTAACTGCAAGTATGTAAGATTTACTGTATTTGTTGAATATGATTAAAATCAAGAGTAAGCTGACTAATTCAGTGGTAATATTTAAGTGGGCCCCGGGGCCTTCTGTAGTGGAGAATTTGAGCCCTGAAGTCAAAAGGTTAAGAACCCCTGCGCAAAAGCACTGGTGTCAAATTCAAGATCCGCAGGCCAGATCAAATCTGTGAATTCCTAAAAATAATGTCCGTACTTCATCTTTCTTACTAAATGTATGTTTCCGTTTTGACAGAAAAAAATGTAACGCATGAAATAGCATATGTTTAAACTTATAATATTATCTGGGGGGTGTTTTGCGAGAAGAAGTGCATGTCAAATGTAAACTAGTAAATGACAAGGCGCTTTATATTAAATTTTACCCCACATGTAATCCTAGACAAGTCATGCTGTCACTTATTAGAATATTAAAGTACATTTCTCCTACGACTTCCGGTGGCCCTTGTGGCATGCCTGATTAGTACATGAACTTCAAAGCAGAAGGTTGTGAGTTGAAATCCACGTCGGAGTTGTAGTAAAGTTGCCAAACGTATGTTTTAATTATGTTAAAATTGCTAAAATATATTTAACTTCAGCATAGTATTTTTAAAAAGTGGATTTTTCATTGTGTTGATTTCAGCCTTTCAAAGCTCCTCTTGGACTACCATTTTTTGACCTTGGTATTTGTCAACTCCTGGTTACAACCCTGCATATGTGTTCTTGTTTTACATAGGGATTGTAATTGATAGGCAAAATAAAATAAAAAATATGCAGCTCCCCTTTAAGAATTCTTCATGTTCATGCACACTGATGCGAAGACTCTTATTTTGAAAACAGTCTACTTTGAAATCATAATTTCCACTTGTTTCTACATTCCTTCAGACTAGTCCAATGTCTTAAGAGATATACACATTATATGAAGCATTAATGGCTTCTTGTAAGTGTGTGGTGTTTGGATATCACTATAGTCAGAATAATAGCTGTGTTTATTTAACAACTAGCATCTGACCGCTAAACAAATTTGTTATGCATACGCTGATATAAAGACTGCAGTTTGAATTGACACTTGCAAGTATATTTATTGCTATTGTTTGTATTAGTGTTAGGTTTATTTATATTCTTATAAGATCCAGACATTGAATGAATTTAATCAGAATTATAGTAAGATATTATAACTTGTGTATTTTAGATATTATAGGACTAACAAGTAATCTATCAGTTTAATCGAGTAATTTGATAAAACACATTTTAAAGCCCTGATGCGTGATTAAGGAAAATGCTTTTAAATAAAACAGCTTTTTTTCTGTTTGCCATGACCATCAATAATACAAAATATGTGCATTAATAAAAATTAACTATTAAAGAAATTAATTAGAAAAAAAACCAAACACATAACCACTCTCATGTGCGCCCTAATGTGCGCTTTAATGCAGTGGCTGTGCGGAAACTATGTCCATGTATCTCAAGTTCCGGGCACGTTTGACTTTTATTTATTACACTCATTAAAGGCTGTAATTACCTTATCTAAAATATTCCTATTTGCAACTCATTTTTGGAAATAATGCACATTTTGGGTGTTTCCCATAATAAATAATGTTTTTTTTGTTTTTAACCAAAAAAAAGAAGTTTAAAACATAAAAAAATATTCCATATATATATAAAAGTGATGTCTATAGATACGTCTGAAGCTGTTGAAGAATTTAAAGCATCGAAAGTTGAAAAAAATGAATTATTTAGAACACTTTTTTGAGCATGTGCGTTTTCTGGCTAAGGAGGTATAAGTGCGACGTTTTTTTTGTGTGTTTTTGTTTTGTTTTTGTCTTTTAGAAAAAAATGTCATTGTTCAAAAATAAGGCATCAAAATCAGTGTTATTATGAATTATTGACCTATTAAATGCTTTAAAAACATCATCCAAAATATTCCACTTTGCAACTCGTTTTTGGAATTATTGCATATTTCGTGCTATCCCCATAATAAAAAATGTTGTTCATTGTTATTTTTTACAAAAAGTCCATACAACATAAGTGTTGAAAGTTTATTATATGACTTAGTTATAACACCTTTTTAAGTGCATCTGTTTTTTTTGGCTAAGGACGAATAGTGTCAGTTTTTGGAAAAAACTGTCATTGTTCCAAAAATAAGGCATCAAATTCAGTGTTGTTATGAATTGTTTACCTATTAAGTATTTTACGTTGCATCTTGTTTTAGGAAATATTGCATATTCTGCGTTTTTACTCACACTAAAAATGTTGGTTTTGGTTTTTCAAAGAGCATAAAACATAAAATAAGATTACAAATATATAACAACTTCCTATCTATGAATAGGTCAGAAGCTGTTAAAGAATGTAAAGTGTTGAAAGTAATATAAAAAAAAAAAGACTTACATATAACACTTTTTGGAGCGCGTTATTTTTCGTCGCTTAGGAAGCTTAACGTAGTTTGAAATTAAGTAAACTGTGTTAAATGATTAATCGAAGCAACAAAATAGAAATCAAGATTATTTCTAACCAAATTAATCAAAATATTCCGCAACCTCAAAAGTACAGTGTGTTCTTACTTATTTTAGAGTAATCCTGCTAATTAGCCAACAGCAATGAAAACCTCAAAGCGTACCTTGTCGAAGCAGAGACGCCCCGAGAGACATCTGGTGATTTGCGGCTGGTTGGACTCTTCTCACGCTTCTCAAGTTTGTCATGTTTCTCAAGTTTAAGTCCCTCTGCTGCTCTTCCACCCGTGTCACAGAAAGAACTGGCCTTTTTCATTGAAACAGTCTCAACAGCCCCTTGGGCAACCCGTGACCACTGCAAGAGAAGCAAGTCTGGGTTAATTGTCTTGTCTCTTTTCAACATAAATGACTTAATTAGTGTTACTAAGTCATGCAAATAAATCATCTCTGAATTAGGGCTGGGCGATATATCGAATATACTCGATATATCGCGGGTTTGTCTCTGTGCGATATAAAAAATGACTATATTGTGATATTCGAGTATACGTTCACACGCAGTTGCTTTTAGCTGCGGGCATTACACTACAGGTTCTTCTCACTCTTTCTTGTCTCTCTATCTCAGAGACATAAAACAAGCCCACCTTGTTACATATGTCACGTACTGTCACGCGTGCAACGTCATACGCCCTCGCGGAGCAGACAGGTAGCGGCATGTAACATTAGCTGTGATGCTAGCGGAGCGGTGCGAGTGGTAATACGAGAGAAAGAAGGTGCGAACCGTGTACCGTTGCATCCCTATTATTTACGACCACAGTATCTTTTAACAGACATTTCAGTCATGTTTACTCCAGGTAATATATGCTTACATTTTGTTTGTATCTACGATTGTGTTTACTAGATGTGCAACAGTACAGGTAACCCACGCTACGGTCTATACCTCGGTTTTAGGGCCCCGGCTTTTCTAATTAGTCGGTACATTTTGGGGGAGTAAAGACAAATTTTTTCCTTCTCAAAGTTATTTTGTTTTTTTTTCTTGTCATAAACATTCTGAAGTAAACAAAGTAGCATTAGTGTACTGAATACTGTAAGACTTTAATTTAAAGTAACATTTACTAAACAACACTTTCTAATGGTAAATTATTATTTGTGTTCTTTGATTACTCGTGTACATCAGTGCTTCTCACCAGTGTTTGGCAAACAGCAAGATTGTGGATTTTTTTTAAAACTCAAATTCTGTAGTTTATATTTCAATCAATCAATGTTTATTCATATAGCCCTAAATCACAAGAAAAGGTACTGTAAAATAAAGTGTACCAACAAATACATATTTCAGGAACAAAATGTTTTTTATCCACAAACTCAAAATTGATTTTAACAAAAAGTGTCTACAGAGTTTTTTAGTACATGTTAAATCAGAGGAGTTTAATTTTTGCAGACACATAAACAAAAAGTCTGATTAAAAATATTTAGATATAAAAATGCCTTTTTCTGATTAAATTAAAGGGTTTGTTTATTCTCCCAGTCAAGACCAATACAGCAGTTTAGTCACAAAGACGTTCTGTGCCTGCCTGCAAGTTTGCATTCAGGGCAAGATTACTGATGAGCTGCAGCATATAGTGAAACTAAATTCTGTCACTAAAGATGCTGTCCTTCTAAAGGTTGTGTTTCAACTTCTATGCAAGTGTTAATCATAGCTTTTTATTTTATTTTTCTGGGCACCACTTTCAGCTGTGTAAAAGAGGAAGAGGCACAACGCTGATTGAATATTAATTACATCATGACGAGCCGAAGTTTGCGACGGTGGAACGGGATGTCGCACCTACACACGGACACAAACACGCAAATGTACAAAAGCACACACACACTCAGGATCACGGTCAATAAAGGCGCAATGTTCCGTGCAGGATCATACCAAGCATTGTTGCTTCCCTACTGTTTACTACTGCTGTAACATCATCAAACAGACATTTTTGGCATATTTGATCGAGGTGAAAATGCTAACAGCTGATCACAGTGACCAAACTCAAATTAATGGCGATCATCCATTACGATCATATAATGGCCCAGCCCTATACTCAACATTTGTGTTTTAAGAGATGTCATTAAGATTAGTACACAAGCATGAAAACAAGTGGAATTACCAAAATGCGAACATGGCATTGCAGAGGGCCTTCCAGCGACAAAAATAAAGGTTTTACAAATTAAAAGACTTAAACAGTTTTGCTTGTTTAGACAGATTTTCACAGCTATCTATCATCAGGGCAAACAAACACATTAACGTGTTCTAAGTGATCTCACTGGACAATATGTGCACTATGCATAAATCTAATAGTTTAATAAATAGAATGCACTGTTCAATACATTACAACTTGATCATCACACAGGTTGAATAGAGGTCAACTGGCGGACACTGAAGGGGGTCGCAAACATACAAAAAAAAATCTCATGTATATGATTTGTGACAGTCAACCTAAATTTGGAATATTTTTTTAATTGGCCAATGGCAGAACCTTTCAGACTTCTGCTTAAGAGGATCTGATGTACTGTAAGTGATAGAGAAAACTACAAATCCTAAAAGATTTGATACAAAGCTATGATGTCATCGTAATGATGTCATGGCTTTACTTAAGAAACAGTGCCCACATCGCTTGAGTGGGTATAACACTTGAGTAAAGTCATGTCCAACACAAGCAGTGTTAGCAAATGTACAATTAGGGATGAGTACCGCGCACAATTAAACTGATACAATACCAACTCCCGGTACATGGAAATCAATGCTAATACTCAATGTCACTAATTTCCGAACTTTTGTGTGTGTTAACTAGTTTTTAATGATTGTTTTTGATGATAAAATCTTTTTTTTTTTGCAACATTTAAAAATGAGCTGATATAACTGCTGTCCAGTTCTTTATCTTGTTTAATTATCACCTTTCTGAGTCTCATTTGCAAGTATGACATTAAGTTGCAATTAAAGTTGCAAGTCCAAGATGTTAGATGGCAGTAGTGTATAATTTATAGTGTGTTGGCTAGTCAGTTCAGTCTTTGCTGAATCTTTTTTGCACCCTAAAAAGTGTTAATACTGTAAGTATTGTACTTATTACGTACCAGCTTTTTGATTGTGACATGCATTTTTGTTGTAGTTTTTGTTAACAAATTTGGAGGCGTTGAAATTGCCATCTAAAATTGCTAATGCTAATCAGTAGCAAGCAAATGTATATTAGCAACAAGCCAGGGCATTTTAGGAAAACTGGAGCCTTACTTGGCCAAATGTTGAAGCGTTTTTGAGTCAGTTGCTTTGTTGGCATTAAAAATTGCCACATTACCTTGATGTAGTTTGGCTGAGTAGCTGTCAGTGATACTGGAGTGTTTGCCAAGTGCCAAAGTGCGAAGAACCAGCTAAGTCAGGAACCAAGTGTGATGTCACGCGTAACCCTGCTAGTGAACATGGCACCGTTGGATTTTATGTGAATCGGTGTAGTCGTACAGCCAGGATTCGGTCGGTGTCAAACAAAGTACCGGATTCGACACCCATCCCTATGTACAATAATTGTCATATTTGTACAATAATTTCTCCCTCCGTACATCAATAATTACCCAAATAAATGAAAGTTTGACCCCCATCAATACTTGGCTATTAGTAAACAGAAATAGGATACATCCCATTCACATCCAAGTGGGGGAACTAACAGTTGTTTGTTAAAAGGTAAAGCTTCATTACAAACTACACTATACAAGGTCTGTTGTAATAGTTCACTATAGCAAAGGGTCCTGACAAACGTCAAATTGGGTATGTACGATAGTTATCCTCAAAATATGATGATTTTAAGTCCTCAAAATATAATACGTTTAATGTTCTGGTATGATAATTTGCCATTTCCCATCTGGCAAAACTGAACAGAATTTAAATATCAACATAAGTAATGGCAAAACATTATTTCTTACCCTTTGTCTGGCTGCTAGATTTGCAAATGGCGTGTTTGTAGGGGAGCCTGAGAAGAGACAGTGTCTTTACACAGGACAGAAAAGGACATGTGCATATGAGTAGACTTGTTTAGAAATGGTCAGTGAGTTTTACCTGCTTTAAACACTCCCTTACGATGCTGGTTGTCACCTTTGAATTCATAGCTTGACCCAGGTAAAATGTCATCTGATTCTGCAGGAAAACATTTCACCAACAGAAAAATCATTACAGAAATAACCATTAAAAAAAAGATTTACAGGGACATACGTTATTTGGGATAAAAAAAATTCCAGATTTTTGGGACCTCTGATTACAAATACAAGCTCACTAAAATGAGCACACA
>NC_084576.2:18380000-18435000 GCF_033978685.3 Nerophis lumbriciformis
GTCACGGGGAGAACATGCAAACTCCACACAGAAAGATCCCAAGCCCGGGATTGAACCCAGGACTGCTCAGGACCTTCGTATTGTGAGGCAGACGCACTAACCCCTCTGTCACCGTGCTGCTCCATCCCTGAAGGTCAGAAAGCAGCTTGAAGATGGTCTGTAAAACATAATCTCTACATATTTTTGACCAAAGAACCACAATTGCATGTTATGTAGACCACAAGGATGTGTTTTAAATGTAGAAAAAAAATCATAATATGACCCCATCCCTGACTTAAAAGGGTCATATTATGTTTTTTTTCTACATTTAAAACACATCCTTGTGGTCTACATAACATGCAATTGTGGTTCTTTGGTCAAAAATATGTAGAGATTATGTTTTACAGACCATCTTCAAGCTGCTTTCTGACCTTCTCTTCAGGAGAAGGGGCAGTCTTTTTTACATGGGTTTGCTTTGACAGCGTTTTCTCCCCACCATCTTTGTTGCTGTTTTAGCGCTTCCATAGTGACAGATATAAGTTTGAATTATACGTTACTTTGTATTAGAAATGGCAACAGCGAAGGTTGCATGTACAAGGCAGTCTTCCCCACAACAAAATAGAAAAAAGAAGGAACTTACTAACTACAGCGTCATACTACAATGGCGGACTCGCGCAAAGCATTTATGGTAAACTTTTACCATAAATGGGGATACCCGCTGACGTCACAATTGGGGAAAATTGCAAGCAGCTTGTTTGGAGGAAGTATGGAAGAATATCTCCTCCATGCCGGTGGTTTGATTTTACATTTTTGTGTCCTATGCAGATCCCAAAAACAAACCCCGTTTCCATATGAGTTGGGAAATTGTGTTAGATGTAAATATAAACGGAATACAATGATTTGCAAATCCTTTTCAACCCATATTCAGATGAATGCACTACAAAGACAAGATATTTGATGTTCAAACTCATAAACTTTATTTTTTTTTTGCAAATAATAATTAACTTAGAATGTCATGGCTGCAACACGTGCCAAAGTAGTTGGGAAAGGGCATGTTCACCACTGTGTTACATGGCCTTTCCTTTTAACAACACAGTAAACGTTTGGGAACTGAGGAGACACATTTTTTAAGCTTCTCAGGTGGAATTCTTTCCCATTCTTGCTTGATGTACAGCTTAAGTTGTTCAACAGTCCGGGGGTCTCCGTTCTGGTATTTTAGGCTCCATAATGCGCCACACATTTTCAATGGGAGACAAGTCTGGACTACAGGCAGGCCAGTCTAGTACCCGCACTCTTTTACTATGAAGCCACGTTGATGTAACGTGGCTTGGCATTGTCTTGCTGAAATAAGCAGGGGCGTCCATGGTAACGTTGCTTGGATGGCAACATATGTTGCTCCAAAACCTTTACCTTTCAGCATTAATGGCGCCTTCACAGATGTGTAAGTTACCCATGTCTTGGGCACTAATACACCCCCATACCATCACAGATGCTGGCTTTTCAACTTTGCGCCTATAACAATCCGGACGGTTCTTTTCCTCTTTGGTCCGGAGGACACGACGTCCACAGTTTCCAAAAACATTTTGAAATGTGGACTCGTCAGACCACAGAACACTTTTCCACTTTGTATCAGTCCATCTTAGATGAGCTCAGGCCCAGCGAAGCCGACGGCGTTTCTGGGTCTTGTTGATAAAACGGTTTTCGCCTTGCATAGGAGAATTTTAACTTGCACTTACAGATGTAGCGACCAAATGTAGTTACTGACAGTGGGTTTCTGAAGTGTTCCTGAGCCCATGTGGTGATATCCTTTACACACTGATGTCGCTTGTTGATGCAGTACAGCCTGAGGGATCGAAGGTCACAGGCTTAGCTGCTTACGTGCAGTGATTTCTCTAGATTCTCTGAACCCTTTGATGATATTACGGACCGTAGATGGTGAAATCCCTAAATTCCTTGCAATAGCTGGTTGAGAAAGGTTTTTCTTAAACTGTTCAACAATTTGCTCACGCATTTGTTGACAAAGTGGTGACCCGCACCCCATCCTTGTTTGTGAATGACTGAGCATTTCATGGAATCTACTTTTATACCCAATCATGGCACCCACCTGTTTCCAATTTGACTGTTCACATGTGGGATGTTCCAAATAAGTGTTTGATGAGCATTCCTCAACGTTATCAATATTTATTGCCACCTTTCCCAACTTCTTTGTCATGTGTTGCTGGCATCAAATTCTAAAGTTAATGATTATTTGCAAAAAAAAAAAAGTTTATCAGTTTGAACATCAAATATGTTGTCTTTGTGGCATATTCAACTGAATATGGGTTGAAAATGATTTGCAAATCATTGTATTCCGTTTATATTTACATCTAACACAATTTCCCAACTCATATGGAAACGGGGTTTGTACATAAAAATCGGTACCAATAGTTAAGAAAAGTTGTTTTTCATAAAAGGTCCCCATTAAATAATCCTTTAAAACTCATAATTTCACAGTTATATTTGACTAATTTCAAGTCAAAATATCTAAACAAACGTAACATAATATATTTTCAGCTAATATTATGTTTAATGACTAATTTCAAGATCACTTCAGTTTTTAAAGCTCACATCTATGTGTGTATGCACAAATTCAAGTTTACTTTCAATCTACTGATTAGCAACTGATTCTCAACATGCATATAGAACGGGCCACTCTACGTCCACTGCTCTTATACAAATGACGGACGATTGGCTTAATGCTATAGATAATTCTATGTTGGTTGGAGCTGTGCTGTTAGATTTTAGTGCTGCATTTGACGTGATTGACCACTCTTTTAATTGAGAAACTTAAATGCTATGGTTTTAATACTTCGGCTTTAATGTGGATACAGAGTTATTTGTCCTCAAGATCACAACAGGTGTATCTTAACCTACTCAGTGGCCTAGTGGTTAGAGTGTCTGCCCTGAGATCGGTAGGTTGCGAGTTCAAACCCCGGCCGAGTCATACCAAAGACTATAAAAATGGGACCCATTACCTCCCTGCTTGGCACTCAGCATCAAGGGTTGGAATTGGGGGTTAAATCACCAAAAATGATTCCCGGGCACGGCACCACATGCCCACTGCTCCCCTCACCTCCCAGGGGGTGAACAAGGGGATGGGTCAAATGCAGAGGACACATTTTACCACACCTAGTATGCGTGAGACAATCATTGGTACTTTAACTTTAACTTTAATGGCAGCTTGTCTAATAGCAGAAGTTTGGATTGTGGTGTTCCACAGGGAAATTGCCTAGGGCCTTTACTTTTTTCTATATTCACCAATGATTTACCTTGGGCTACCGGGCGTGCAAGATTGGTTCTTTATGCTGATGATGCAACCTTATATCATGCTGCACCATCATGCAGTGTACTTACCGTAATGTAGTGTTGAGTGAGGAACTAAAAGCTGTGCATTACTGGACAGTATGTAACAGACGTGTCCTTAACATCTCAAAAACCAAAAGTATTGTATTGGGGACAAGGCACGGGTTATCTTGTGACCCAAAGTTGGATCTGAGGCTAGGTATTTCAACAGTTCAACAGGTCAGAAGTGCCAAGCTCCTTGGAATGATGCTGGACTGCACTCTATCCTGGTCAAAACATATCAGTGATATAGTTACAAAGATGGGAAGGGCTGTTGGTATTTCCAGGACATGTGCTGCTTTTGTTGATCCACCTCTTCTTTGTCAGATTGTTAAGAGTTTAGTCTTGTGTCATTTTGACTATTGTTCTACAGTCTGGGCGTCTGCTGCAAGTGCTGAAATCAGTAAGCTCCAGATTGTCCAGAATAGGGCAGCAAGGTTGGTTCTTGGTTGTTCACTAAGAACCAATGTGAACCAAAAGCATGCTTCTCTTTCCTGGCTAACAGTGCAGAACAGGTTGTCAGCTAATACTCTTATATTGTTCAAATCAGTAACCAGTAGTAAAACTCCTGCTTTTCTCATGGCCCAAATAGTTTACAGTAGCACTATACATAATCATAATACCAGGGCATCCAGTGAGGGGCATTTTGTACTCCCTCGTCCCAGGAAGAATGTTTTGCGGAAATCTTTTATTTATAGATCTTTATCGCTCTGGAATAACCTGCCTCAAATTCTCACCGGCATTGAAAGTAAACAGGTTTTTAAAAAGAAAGTAATATTTTATCTGAGTCTTTAAATTAGTTTGCTCGTTGATGATTTGTTTGGTTTTATATTGTGTCGTTATATTTATATGGTAATTATTATTCTGTGACTGTAAATTGTTTGCTTGTTTTCTTATTGATGTTTTTATTTTTTTCTGTATTGTGTAGTTATAATTATATGCTTTTACTTGTAATTGTATTGAATTGTTGACCCCAGGAAGACTAGTGGGTTGTTGAGGCAACCAGCTAATGGGGATCCTAAATAAAAATCAAAAAATCAACTCAAATCTCATGTCTTATTTCAGGAAATCTTACCAAGACAATTTTGACTTGTTTCATTGGCAGATTTTTTTGCTCATTATAAGCAATTTTAAAAGGGCATTTTTTCCAGTGCATTAAGGAGTTGGAGCCTGTTTTAAGGGGGTGAGCAAAGGAACAGCTTGTTTGATGCTTACTTTCATTTTCTGGAAGTATCTTCTTTAAACGTGGCGTCAGCGGGGTATGCGATTTCAACTGTTTCACGTCTGGGGTGTTTTTTTGAGTTGCTTTTGGAAGTGAATCGACCTCCTGGTCCTCGATTGAGGGACTGGAGCACACGAGGAGTTCATTGGATGTTGGAGAGGCCGCAGAGTCTTCAGGCAGAGTTTTCCTACTGGTGTTGCTGATTTTATCCCAGTCTGATGGCGACAAAAGCAAGCAAGGTGTGATTCATTGAGCACATCATCTCGCAGTTTGACTCTATGGATCTGATGTTTTCTAAGTTCAGCAAAAGCATGTTGGTTCAATTTGCAAGTCAAAATGTGGTTTCAGTCATTATTCCAATAACTCACCCACACCCAAGTCTTCTAGCGCGTCTGTCACAAGCAAACACAATGTTCAAGACATCTATTCACTGACTGCTGAAAGCCTGCTTAGAACTACCACTTACCTAACTTTTCGCTGTGTTCGTCTTCAATTTGATTTATAAACATTAACAATTGGTTTGTGTCATTCTAGTCATGGGGGGAAATACCAAATTAGATCCAAGAAATGATATACTGTGTTTGCATTCATTTGGCACATCCTACCTCTCTATGCTTGTCAGCCGCTTTCTGTCCACCAGAGGAAAACACTTTATTTTCTGCTATGGAAGGGGAATGAATGCTTTTACATGAGAGAGATTTGCACAGTTATTTAGCACGAACAATAGGGCTGGTCTGTGTTGTCTCGTAATGTCCCCTGAAGTGTACTTCAGTGAGAAGCTGGGCTTGCACCATTTTTCCCATTAGTTTACCACATTCCTTCTCAATTATTTTCTGTTACGCCCCCCCAGGAAGAAGAAAACAGTTATTTGGTCAAAATGTGGCATATATTATGTTTTACAGACCACGCTAGAACTGTATGTTACTTTATTTGTTTCATTAACAGTGTAAAAAAGTTAACTTGTAAATGAGGCAATGTGTTAAATGCTTTTGTTATTATTTTCACTAACATTTTCATGTAACTGAATTGTGAATTACTTTTACTCTAATAGTAATTATTATTAATTCATTTTCCGCGACCCCGAAAGGGACAAGCGGTAGAAAATGGATGGATGTAATTATTTGTGTACTTTGTATAATTTTTACCCTCTGTGTTTCTGTTGTAATAGCTTGGCTACACTGTTATTTACGCCACTACCTCAATATACTTCAGAGTTTGAAATAAATAAATAACTTTGTTTTGAATTATTTATGCTATGAGATATGTTATTTGAAATACACAACTTCTTAAATTTTAACAGACACATTAGGTATATTTACACAAAGTATCGGATAGGTAATGCCAAAAGCAGCCTGAACTTTACCCGGTAGTAGATCTAAAAGAAAATCATTGACATCGCACATCACTAGATTACAGTAGCCCTTCTCAAATAGTGGGCCTGGGTCCTCGTAAGGACGTGGTGCAATGCCAGGCGCGTGAGACCCTCGGAAACATGCTTTATCAATATCATGCTTCAAACCTTGCTTCCAAAGCTGTGCCCTACAAAAGCCATTAATCCTGACTTCCTCATTTTGATTAAAAAACAAACAAACAAAAAAACAGCACATATTACATTATTTATTTTTGTTTGGTAGGTTAAATTGTTTTATATATTGTGATTCTGAGTTAATGTTGCTGATTAATTTAAATGTATTATTTATTAAGTTTCTATAATTTTATTTTTCAGTATATTATATAATGGTTAAAGTTTAAATAATGATTTTTGTTTATTTCATGCAAATTGATCAACTTTAAATATGTTCTGTTAAAGACTAAAAACAATGTTAGCAAAGTTATAGGCATGTGAGCACTCTTTGAGAAAAAAGAGGAAAACTGACAAAAAAAGGAGGAAAGTTTCTATCGGCACAAAGTACTGCCACGAAAGCCCCGAAAGAAAACTTTGAAAATCAAGACTAGATTTCCTGCAATTGGGTGCATTTTGACACTATATTTTATCTTTAGATTTATTCTCATCTATCAACCCCTTTTTAACACTTATATGCATACTTGCCAACCCTCCCGGATTTTCCGGGAGACTCCCGAAATTCAGCGCCTCTCCCGAAAACCTCCCGGGACAAATTTTCTCCCGAAAATCTCCCGAAATTCAGGCGGACTCAGGCCCTAATGGACCTGAGTCCGCTAACCCACAATATAAACAGCATACCTGCCAAATCACGTTATAACTGTAGAATGATGGAGGGCGAGTTCTTGGTTTCTTATGTGGGTTTATTGTTAGGCAGTTTTATTAACGTCCTCCCAGCGCGGCAACAACACACAACAACAGCAGTCACCTTTTTGTATACCGTAAAGCAGTTCGTCTGCCGTAAACAGCAATGTTGTGACACTCTTAAACAGGACAATACTGCCATCTGGTGCATTTGATGAAAGCACTTTTGTGCGTGCCAGCATGGTTCGAAAAATAGTGACAGAGAATAGAACAAGGATGGACAATTCAACCCTTAACTCAACAATGAGTAGATGAGTGTTATGTGTGTGTATATGTGTAAATAAATGAACACTGAAATTAAAGTCCATCCATCCATCCATTTTCTACCGCTTATTCCCTTTGGGGTCGCTGGAGCCTATCTCAGCTACAATCGGGCGGAAGGCGGGGTACACCCTGGACAAGTCGCCACCTCATCGCAGGGCCAACACAGATAGACAGACAACATTCACACTCACATCCACACACTAGGGCCAATTTAGTGTTGCCAATCAACTTATCCCCAGGTGCATGTCTTTGGAAGTGGGAGGAAGCCGGAGTACCCGGAGGGAACCCACGCAGTCACGGGGAGGACATGCAAACTCCACACAGAAAGATCCCGAGCCCGGGATTGAACCCAAGACTACTCAGGACCTTCGTATTGTGAGGCAGATGCACTAACCCCTCTGCCACTGTGAAGCCCTGAAATTAAAGTATTATATATAAAATAAATGAAATTAAAGTATTTATTTTATATATATATATAATAAAATAAATATATATATATATATATATATATATATATAGATATATATATATGAAATACTTGACTTGGTGAATTCTAGCTGTAAATATACTCCTCCCCTTTTAGCCACGCCCCCAACCACGCCCCCGTCCCACCCCGACCACGCCCACCCCCACCCCCCGAAATCGGAGGTCTCAAGGTTGGCAAGTATGCTTACATGTCCCATGTAATGTAGAGCAGAATGTTTTGGTTTTTTTAGTAGATATTTTATTAGCATTATTATCATTGACAATGTAATGCAAAATTCTATAACATGCATGCAAAGAACTCAGAAAACATTTCACATTTGACAACTCTATCCTATACCCACGCCCCCTCGACAATGTCACCATCTTCTCGCTGGCTATTAATAAATACTCTCGAACTACAACTAGTTTGGAACTAACAGTGTTCAGATTGTAATCATCCAAATATGATTAGCAGCAAAGCAGAAAGCTGTCAACGTTGTGGATCGGATAGCGAATGCAGGCGACAACAAGTAAGCTAGCAAGACGAGCATAACTATGCTAACTAGCGAGCTTGTTTCGGCGCCCAATCGTCCTCGTCCTGCAATTCAGTGCAACGTTTAAGCAAGAGGAACAGTAAGTACCTGCGGCTGAGGTGAGTGCTCAACACATTTTTGTTTAGATCCTCTTTTTAAACAAATATTTCATTAAAAAGTGATTAAAAAAAAGTTAAAGTACCAATGATTGTCACACACACATATTAGGTGTGGCGAAATTATTCTCTGCATTTGACCCATCACCCTTGATCACCCCCTGGGAGGTGAGGAGAGCAGTGAGCAGCGGTGGCCGCGCCCGGGAATCATTTGTTTTCGATTTGTTTCACATGTTTAAAGTTATTAATTGTTGAGTTAATCTATATTTGTTTATTTTTTGTTTTCTGAAATGATATTAAAGATACAGTATTATGCAGGGATGTCCTAACAATTTTATAGAAAAATTATACTATTTATGGTCACGGTAGAGAGTGGGGGGAATGAAAGGTTTTCTTTCTGGGGGGTTGTAACAGAAAAAACCTGAGAAGCCCTTGATTACAGCTACTAGATGCAAGCTCATATGATTAAACCGACCTCATCTTCGGTTTAATTTGAGAAACATCTCCTATTGTATCAGATATGAATAATATAAACTATTTACCATCTTTGGCCATGTCTGATTTTGAGGTCCTTTTTGAGGCCGCCTGGCTCCCTTGGGGAACATGCTTGGTGATGAGGAGGGCACAACTAGAAGAGAGTCAGGACACCGACAATGTCACCATGTTTTCGCCCCTCAGCACGCCTCTGTAACACACGTGCTGAGGTTCCATGTGTTATTTTACGGGAAGAAAAAAGGAACAGTTGTTTTCTGCTAGAGCGCTAACAAAATGGCAGATGAGACAAGGAAGAGAAACATACTCATCATAATTTCCCTTCTTAGCGTGGACTTCAGCTGATTGTCCTTTGTTATCCTTTAGTTTAGTATCAGCTTGGAGCTGCAGGAGCAATTGCACAATGCTGGAGTGTCCCTTGCCGGCAGCAGCCATTAATGGTGACCTACAAGTTTTAGTAAAACAAAAACAATTAGCACTTTATTGTAAATGTATTATTAGTGTGTTATTGTTTTTCCCCCAACCTTTTGTTTTTGTCCAAAATATTAACATCAGCACCTTTCTTCAACAGAAATTCCGCCATATGTGATTTGCTCTCTTGGATCGCCACAGTTAGGGGTGAAAAGCCCTCCTAAAAAAATGACAAAGTTATCAGAATGCATGCATTACAGCAAAACTGCTTCTTAGACATGCTATAGAGAGAATCACCAGATTCTGGGCGTTGATGTCAGCTTTGTACTTCATGAGCAAAACAACAATGGAGTGGGACGGGAAGCGAGCCGCTAAATGTAAAGCCGTGTTGCCATTCATGTCCGCCAGGTTGGGATCTGCATTGTTCTCCAGCAGGATGTTCACAATTTGCTCATGCTGGCCTTCCACTGCCTGAGAACAAAGCAGAATTCATGAGGAAGAAACTATGGTGGCCAGCATTGTCCAAACCCAAACACAGAAATTATCCAAGATCAAAAACACAAACACCATAAAAATGCTACAAATTAAAAATGCTGCAATCACATGAATGCTGTGCGGGGATTGAAAACGAAACATTTAAACGCACGGAACAGCTCAGGGAACAAAAGGGGCTACAAGGGGCGCCAAACGTGAAGGTAGTTTGTCAGCGTGCCCAGAATAGAGTTAGCAAAATGAAAAGGTACAGTACATTTTTATTGTGTCCTATATAGGGACTTTCCGTTGCTGTGTAATACTGTCAAAGTATTTCGAGGCAGAGAGCTGGCTGACTTCGAAGTTGCAGCATTTTCTCACATACAGTTGTTTTGGGGGTTTGTGTTTTTTTTGCAGTTTGAACAATTGTTCTTTTGCATCTCTTTTTAATCCTGCAGTGTGCTTATGGGACTGCAGCAGTTTTCAGTTTTATGTATGATTTTAGCTTTGAATCATTTCTGTTTACTGATGTCTGCCACTGTAGGAGACAGACAACTTCAGAGTAATTACCAAAAAAGTGTCTTTATTTTCAAGGGAGAACTGCACTTTTTGGGGGTGATTATGCCTATAATCCACAATCCTTATGTAAAACAAGATCAAATCTTTATCTTTTAATGCATTCTAACTCAAATAAATGCCAGCAAAAGTCAGCAACAATGGTGCTAATGGAGACCACTCTACTCCGCCTTTAAAGCACTCTAAAAACATGCAAAAACCTCCATCAATGTTTTGAATACATGCAAGTATATATGTAATGTAGTAAAAGGCACATTCATAATAACATGATGTAGTATTTACTTATTCTTCTCATTCTTTCTCAAAATGAGTTCCTTGGCGTTAGCTCTTATAATAACGATATTGCTAATACTTAGTTAATATTCAGGTCAGAAGGTGTAAAGAGAGTACTGTTTGCGGTTTTTAGATGGCGATGTGGGTGCAACAGATTACTCCCTTTAGCTGCATTGTTAGCCACCTTGTACTTGCTGAACATTACAAATTAGAATGCATAAAAAAAAAGAAAAACATGTTCTTGTCTTACATAGGCATTGTGAATGATAAGTCAAAATTGATAAAAGAAAAGTTCATGCTTAAAATGTTTTATTTAAGTGCATCTCATGATTAAATTGCACAAGCACAAAGGTGTAGGAAGAAGCAATTTTTATCTACAAACCCCGTTTCCATGAGTTGGGAAATTGTTTTAGATGTAAATATAAACGGAATACAATGATTTGCAAATCCTTTTCAACCCATATTCAATTGAATGCACTACAAAGACAAGATATTTGATGGTTTTTTTTGCAAATAATAATTAACTTAGAATTTCATGGCTGCAACACGTGACAAGGTAGTTGGGAAAGGGCATGTTCACCACTGTATTACATGGCCTTTCCTTTTAACAACACTCAGTAAACGTTTGGGAACTGATAAGACACATTTTTTAAGCTTCTCAGGTGGAAATCTTTCCCATTCTTGCTTGATGTACAGCTTAAGTTGTTCAACAGTCCGGGGGTCTCCTTTGTGGTATTTTAGGCTTCATAATGCGCCACACATTTTCAATGGGAGACAGGTCTGGACTAGAGGCAGGCCAGTCTAGTACCCGCACTCTTTTAGTATGAGGCCACGTTGATGTAACACAGGGGTCGGGAACCTTTTAGGCTAAGAGTCATGTAAGCCAAATATTTAAAAATGTATTTCCGTGAGAGCCATAAAATATTTTTTTAACACTGAATACAACTAAAAGTGTGTATTTTTAGTAAGACCAACATTTGTAGAGTATAATAAGTCTCTTATTCTTTTTAATAACATTGTTATTCTGAAGCTAACCAATAATAAATAAAATATTTCTTACCATTAATGCGACTTCTTGAACAGGTGCGGTAGAAAACGGATGGATGGATTAAAATGCATGAGAACGTTTTATATTTTGAACGTTATTTTTAACACTGATTACCAGCAGAATTATTCATTACTTATCGTGTTAAGCAATGTCAGCTAAGATTTATCTGAGAGCCAGATGCAGTCATCAAAAGATCCACATCTGGCTCTAGAGCCATAGGTTCCCTACCCCTGATGTAACACGTGGCTTGGCATTGTCTTGCTGAAATAAGCAGGGGCGTCCATGGTAACGTTGCTTGGATGGCAACATATGTTGCTCCAAAACCTGTATGTACCTTTCAGCATTAATGACGCCTTCACAGATGTGTAAGTTACCCATGTCTTGGGCACTAATATCAATCAATCAATCAATGTTTATTTATATAGCCCTAAATCACAAGTGTCTCAAAGGGCTGAACAAGCCACAACAATACACCCCCATACCATCACAGATGCTGGCTTTTCAACTTTGCGCCTATAACAATCCGGATGGTTCTTTTCCTCTTTGGTCCGGAGGACACAACGTCCACAGTTTCCAAAAACTATTTGAAATGTGGACTCGTCAGACCACAGAACACTTTTCCACTTTGTATCAGTCCATCTTAGATGAGCTCAGGCCCAGCGAAGTCGACAGCGTTTCTGGGTGTTGTTGATAAATGGTTTTCGCCTTGCATAGGAGAGTTAACTTGCACTTACAGATGTAGCGACCAACTGTAGTTACTGACAGTGGGTTTCTGCAGTGTTCCTGAGCCCATGTGGTGATATCCTTTACACACTGATGTCACTTGTTGATGCAGTACAGCCTGAGGGATCGAAGGTCACGGGCTTAGCTGCTTACGTAGTGATTTCTTTAGATTCTCTGAACCCTTTGATGATATTACGGACCGTAGATGGTGAAATCCCTAAATTCCTTGCAATAGCTGGTTGAGAAAGGTTTTTCTTAAACTGTTCAACAATTTGCTCACGCATTTGTTGACAAAGTGGTGACCCTCGCCCCATCCTTGTTTGTGAATGACTGAGCATTTCATGGAATGTACTTTTATACCCAATCATGGCACCCACATGTTCCCAATTTGCCTGCACACCTGTGGGATGTTCCAAATAAGTGTTTGATGAGCATTCCTCAACTTTATCAGTATTTATTGCCACCTTTCCCAACTTCTTTGTCACGTGTCGCTGGCATCAAATTCTAAAGTTAATGATTATTTGCAAAAAAAAAAGTTTATCAGTTTGAACATCAAATATGTTGTCTTTGCAGCATATTCAACTGAATATGGGTTGAAAATGATTTGCAAATCATTGTATTCCGTTTATATTTACATCTAACACAATTTCCCAACTCGTATGGAAACGGGATTTGTAATCCGACCGCTTTTGTCTCAGCAATTACCGATCATTTGTTCTTGGCGTGCACTTAATATTGGAAAGATGGTATGGCCTAAATGAGAAAATTTTACGCCATACCGATACATCTGGTAACATACAAAAAAATGCTGCAATAAAAATTGAGCCAGCTATTTGCACCAAATGTTCTGCAAACATTCCACGAAAAGAGCAAAAACCACCAAGCTTTGAATCATTAAAACTTATTAGCCACTTGCAACGGTAGCATCGTTACACTGCGTTTTGAAAACCTACAAAGACGCCTGTGCTGCTAAAGAAGCTGCCCGAAAGTTAAATTTAAATTTCAAAAATGATAAATATAATTAAGTAAATAAATAAATAAATGGGTTATACTTGTATAGCGCTTTTCTACCTTCAAGGTACTCAAAGCGCTTTGACAGTATTACCACATTCACCCATTCACACACACATTCACACACTGATGGCGGGAGCTGCCATGCAAGGCGCTAACCAGCAGCCATCAGGAGCAAGGGGTGACGTGTCTTGCCCAAGGACACAACGGACGTGACTAGGATGGTAGAAGGTGGGAATTGAACCCCAGTAACCAGCAACACTCCGATTGTTGGCACGGCCACTCTACCAAATTCGCCACGCCGTAATCAGCATGAGCTTAAAGAAAAATACATCGTGCATCCCTAATTTGCATGAACAAGTACCAGTTCACCAGCTTTTATTAGTAAAAAAAAAAAGGATAAAAAGTGTAGCAAAAAAGTTAATAGGGTTTGTTGATAACTTCTTCAATATTAAAAATGAATAAATAAAAACTGCATAAATACCTTCATTAAGGGAGACTTATTTTGATTGTCAAATAAATTGGGATTGGCTTTTTTCTCCAAGAGGAATTTCACCGCCTCAACCTTTCCGTCGGCACAAGCGAGCTGAAGTGCTGTCCTGCAACAAGAGAGAGAGATGTGTATGTCTTTATATACTTCTTTGGGCAATTAATCCATCGCAACTGGACCACTCACTTTGTCTTAGAAGATGTTTTGTCTCTCATATGAGGACACGTAATCAGTTCATGTCAGATCTACTCTGACACAAAACATAGACTAGATCTGACTAATCTTAAATCTGTCAGCATAATCTGATGAAGTGTGCCGCGATGAAAGACGAAGTCTTCTAAGACAAACTGAACAGTCTAGTTGCTATCGATTGAGTTCCCCGAAAACATCCATAGACACGTCTTTATTCACATTTGATTATTATTGGAAAACCCAGCACAGTGGAATCTGGATTAAAAAAACTTAATTGGTTCTTGAAGATGGTTGGTTCGTAAATTGAAAAGCATACCCTATAAGAAACAATGTAAATATTAAATATTGGTTTTAGCCTCGACAAAAGTCCTTCTTTTAATAAGAGAATGCACACTTTGAAGACACTATAATGTGTATATACAGGGTTTCCCCTACATGTAATTGATATTGGCGCACCCCCAAGGCATGATACGTGCTACTACACCTTCAAAATATATATATATATTTTTTTAACATAAAAACTTTTTTCTTTTTTTTTTTACTTAAAAACAAATTTAATTCATATATTGTATAAATGGATATACTGCATATAGTCTATGATTTACGTACTATTATCCATAATGAGTTTGAAAAAGATCTCAAACACCATAAAAACCTTCCTCTATGCTTTACTTTGAAAAACAAAATTGTTCATCTGAATCGTTTGTCAGGAAAACTACAGCTGATAATGCACCTAAAATGGAGTTGAATAGGAGAGAAAGTTAAGGAGAAATGTATTTCAGGTTAATTAATGCATTTCTTGTTCAGACTACCTTCTTTTGACGCTACGACCGACAATAACGTCTAACTTTACGCTGTGTGCATCTTCAACCCTCCGTTTGAATTTATGTGTCTACTGTGCATGTTGTCCCCGTGCAAGCGTGGGGTTTCTTTAGGCACTCCAGCTTACTCCCACATTCCAAAAAGATGTATGTTAGGTTCATTGGAGACTGTATATTGTCCATAGTGAATGAGTATGAATGATTATCTATCTGTGCCCTGCGATTGACCATGCTAATTTCGGTTAGCTTGTCAATGGGGTAGTCCATTGTATGTTCGCATTAAGATAGTGTCATTATTGCAAACCTTCATCCTGCATAACTATTTGTTTTTTCAGTTTATTTCAAACTATATTGTTAATTTAACTTAATTCCTACATGTACTGTACATGCACTTCATATGTATATAGATATTGTATACCGTATGTATATGATGTACTTTTCTTAGTGTGGTTAGTTTTACAATTACTTCATTGCGGATATTATCAACAAGTTATTTTTTACATATATAATTCAAAGTTTACATATTTGGCAAACTAAATTGCAACATTGAGGGAGGGCAGAATGAAGTTACCTTTTACTATAAGTAGCAACAATTGAAATTGCATTGAATTAAGAGCCCAGTCTACCAAGTCAAATTCCTTGTAGGTTAAACATACTTGGCCAATAAAGCTGGTTCTGATTCTGATAAAAGTATTATTAACTAATAAAACATATTTGTTTTTGAATAAACATAAAATATTTTTTTCGCCTTTTTAAAGAAAATACAAATTATTACCGCCACATATATAGTGGCAATCCTGGGGAAACCCTGGTATGTGTGTGATATATACACACTGTATATACACACACACACACACACACACACACACACACACACACACACACACACACATATATATACCGGTACATATTTATACATGTATATAGACATAAACGTACACAAAGCAGTTCGGAAATCAAAGTTCCACTGTATATTGATATAAATCCCTCTAGCGCATCAACCACACACTCTCATAATAAACACCTGTCAACCTCCACACTGACCTGTTCTGCTTGTCCACCTCATTGACGTTGAGGAGTTTGGCATAATGCTCCAACTTGCCGATGTTGCCCTCCGAGGCGGCCTTGTGCAGCTTCTCAATCTCCTCATTTGAAGGCGGCTTGTTCTTGAACCCGAAGAGTTTTTTCATCCTAGCACAGCAGCAAAGCGATGCTTTCGCACCGCCACTATCTGCTACTTCACTGGCGTTAAAGGATCACCGATAGCGGCTTTCATCCCTTCACAAAAGAGATCAAATGTGAGACATCACTGCAGTGATACGTTCCTGAACAAAATTCTAAACCCACAGGAAAATGACCAAGTATATATTTTTTTGTATAATTAATACCAATGTAGCACCGGATAAATAATAGTTTGGTGAGATTGATATTTTCACAAGTATTACTTTTTTATTGTGTTGTTCAAAACATATATTGTCATATGACCTTCTTAAAGTTTTTTAATTAATCAGAAATATCAAGCAGCTAAAATGCGCCTAACATGGATAAGTGTGGAGAGTTTTGCATTTTTTCCATCATCTCTTGTAATATGATGGGTGTAGTTTAGATTTTTTCATGCTGATTGGACGTTTTTTTTTTTTTTTAATATCCACAAAGTTCAATGAGCAGGATGTTTTATGAGTGACCATGTTTGTTGAATTTTTTTTCTGCACCATGAGTAGGGAAGGTTGTTTGGATTGAGTCCTAAAAGGTAAATGCTGTGCACACAATAACATTGATGTACAATTAACGGCCACTGACTAGAGTTTATTTAGTTGACCACCAGATGGTGACAGAATGGCAGCTATCAGACTGCTGATAGTCATATATTATATGAAAAGGCTGCGCTGGGCAAATTGCTTAATGGGCTCATGCCGTTTCCTGGGCCAAATTGAAGACGCCTGCGGGCCGTAGTTTTGACACCTCTGTTCTAGTTTATCTGGACAATTGATTTTTAAAAACCACCTGAAAGATTATCAAACAAAAAAGCGTCAGACACACAAATTACTGTCTGGCTGTGTAAAGATGTTTCAATGTTGCCCTGTAGAAATATATCACATTAATACTTCATTTATTTTATTGTGACTAGGGCTGTCAAAATTAACTCATGTGATACCCCCAAACAATGTTCCCTCTAATTTTCCATCTGATTTGCAGGTTGTTTGATTGATCGATTGAAACTTTTACTAGCAGATTGCAAAGGAAGAGAATACATTACATGAAACAGTACAGTACATATTCCGTACAACTGACCACTAAATGGTAACACCCGAATACGTTTTTCAACTTGTTTAAGTCGGGGTCCATGTTAATCAATTCATGGTAATGTGTATAAGGTGTGTAATTGGTTGTGAGTTCATGCACTGTGTTGGTTTTGTTCTTTGAACAAGGTGCATGGTTCATTTTGTGCACCAGTAAAAAAACATTTGACTTTTTCTTGAATTGAAAAAAAAAAAAAACATTTAATTTTTCACTGAAGAAGGGTTCGGTTAATGCGCATATAAAACTGGTGGGGTTCGGTACCTCCAACAAGGTTAAGAACCACTGCCCTACACTAATACCCTCCCCCCATCACATCCCACCTCCCCGGATTGTAAATAATCAAATGTATATACTTGTTCTTATGCTTTCTGAACTCACTATGTTCACTGCTCACTGTACATATCCTACCAAGTCAGACCTACACTGTTTCAATGTCCATTTCTCAGATGATACAATTGTTGATGACTGAAGTGCAGATATCAACTAAACCTGACCCCCCCCCACACCAATCCCCTCCCCCACATCCCCCGCCCCAACCCCCTCCACATCACACCCCCTGATTGTACAAACCCAGTTTCCATATAAGTTGGGAAATTGTGTTAGATGTAAATATAAATGGAATACAATGATTTGCAAATCATTTTCAACCCATATTCAGTTGAATATGCTACAAAGACAACATATTTGATGTTCAAACTGATAAACTTTTTTTTTTTTTTGCAAATAATCATTAACTTTAGAATTTGATGCCAGCAACACGTGACAAAGAAGTTGGGAAAGGTGGCAATAAATACTGATAAAGTTGAGGAATGCTCTTCAAACACTTATTTGGAACATCCCACAGGTGAACAGTCAAATTGGGAACAGGTGGGTGCCATGATTGGGTATAAAAGTAGATTCCATGAAATGCTCAGTCATTCACAAACAAGGATGGGGCGAGGGTCACCACTTTGTCAACAAATGCGTGAGCAAATTGTTGAACAGTTTAAGAAAACCCTTTCTCAACCAGCTATTGCAAGGAATTTAGGGATTTCACCATCTACGGTCCGGAATATCATCAAAGTGTTCAGAGAATCTGGAGAAATCACTGCACGTAAGCAGCTAAGCCCGTAACCTTCGATCCCTCAGGCTGTGCTGCATCAACAAGCGACATCAGTGTGTAAAGGATATCACCACATAGGCTTAGGAACACTTCAGAAACCCACTGTCAGTAACTACAGTTGGTCGCTACATCTGTAAGTGCAAGTTAAAACTCTCCTATGCAAGGCGAAAACCGTTTATCAACAACACCCAGAAACGCCGTCGGCTTCGCTGAGCCTGCGCTCATCTAAGATGGACTGATACAAAGTGGAAAAGTGTTCTGTGGTCTGACGAGTCAACATTTCAAATTGTTTTTGGAAACTGTGGACGTTGTGTCCTCTGGACCAAAGAGGAAAAGAACCATCCGGATTGTTATAGGCGCAAAGTTGAAAAGCCAGCATCTGTGATTGTATGGAGGTGTATTAGTGCCCAAGACATGGGTAACTTACACATCTGTGAAGGCGCCATTAATGCTGAAAGGTACATACAGGCTTTGGAGCAACATATGTTGCCATCCAAGCAACGTTACCATGGACGCCCCTGCTTATTTCAGAAAGACAATGCCAAGCCACATGTTACATCAACGTGGCTTCATAGTGAAAGAGTGCGGGTATTAGACTGGCCTGCCTGTAGTCCAGACCTGTCTCCCATTGAAAATGTGTGGCACATTATGAAGCCTAAAATACCACAACGGAGACCCCCGGACTGTTGAACAACTTAAGCTGTACATCATGCAAGAATGGGAAAGAATTCCACCTGAGAAGCTTAAAAAATGTGTCTCCTCAGTTCCCAAACATTTACTGAGTGTTGTTAAAAGGAAGAGTCATGTAACACAGTGGTGAACATGCCTTTTCCCAACTACTTTGGCATGTGTTGCAGCCATGAAATTCTAAGTTAATTATTATTTGCAAAAAAAAATAAAGTTTATGAGTTTGAACATCAAATATATTGTATTTGTAGTGCATTCAATTGAATATGGGTTGAAAAGGATTTGCAAATCATTGTATTCCGTTTATATTTACATCTAACACAATTTCCCAACTCATATGGAAACAGGGTTTGTAAATAATGTAAATAATTCATTGTATATACTCTGATGATTAACTTGTGTGATGACTGTATTATGCTGATAGTATATATTTGTACCATGAATTGATTTACGTGGACCCCCGACTTAAACAAGTTGAAAAACTTATTCGGGTGTTACCATTTAGTGGTCAATTGTACGAAATATGTACTGTACTGTGCAATCTACTAATAAAAGTCTCAATCAATCAATCAATCAAACACGTTATCAATACAAAACATGACAGTTAAAACATTAAATGTTTACAGCACAAACGAATGGCAGTGGGGTTTTTATATTTGCAATTATAAGGGGGGAGGGAGCCTATCTCAGCGGAAGGCGGTGTACACCCTGGAGGGACAAGCGGTAGTAAATGGATGGATGGATAGGATGGAATTATAAGGGGGGCAACTTCACACAGGTCCCCCGACACCACAACCTTACACCATGACGTCATCTTTTTTTAAACACATAGCGTAATGGCTGCCGGAAAAAGTTGAGAAATACCAGGGAGCTATTGCTACCCTAAAATAATCTGTAGCCAAGTCGCCATATTTTCTCCCGACAAAATGCCCCTAAAGAAATGAATGTACGTACCCACACTTTCTGATAGTGAGATGTTTCCTCGCAATAAGTCGACTCTGAATCAGAGTGTATTGATTTGAACATCTTTGGTTATGAACCGCACAATTTACGGTCGCTTTCCCTGAGGAGTCTTCTTTTTTTTCTTCTAGTTTTACAACAAACGGAAGTCAACAGACAAGGACGACAAGTCTCAGACGCGTCATGAGATCATTAGTTTCGACGGCTTTGTTGTCCCACGCGTCAATGCATACAAATTATTTAGTTTACTCTGCCGAGTGACGTCGTCTTTAAACGTCAAGTTTTTTTTTTTGAGAAAGGAGGGAAGTGGACAATCACAATAACACGGACCAAGATGGCGGTGAAACATGGAGGGCGTTCCCGCCAATTCACACTAACAATAATGGCCGGAGAAGGGACAACGACCGTGGCGAGCACCTTAGTTATACGGAGGAAGACGAGGGGACAACAGTGAAAATTGTCACGGTCGCCCCGGTCTCTGTAAACAACACAGAGAGGTTTGCTAACATCGCTGTAACGCCGCCATTTTACCCACAAGTCCTAGCGGTCTGTTCATGAGGGATGGAAAGCGCCGTCGAGACATAACTTGTAAAAATCCACTCTATCGCATTCAACTCTTATAAATAATATCTGGCGTCTATATTTGTCTCTAAACATTTCAAACTACGCCGAAATCTGCAGTGATGCAGATAAATAAACCGCAGCCTAATGTGAGTCTTGCCCTCACCTGAAACCCGGAATTGCCTCGAGGTCACGTGACTGCAACCCAGCAATATGGGTATTTAATCGAGATGGGATTTGTGACGATTAATGTTCTAAAAAAATATTAATTTAAAAAGTGTTAGAAAAATCATATTTTTTCCAGTCACAATTCAAAGACAATAATCCCTAAAATAGTACAAATAAAGACAATATATAATATATATCCAATTCTTCCTAAAGTTTAAAGAAACACAATTTAAAATTATTAATGGAATATACCCTACAAATGTTTTTTGCCAAACAAAAAAGTAACATTATGGTTAAATTATTGTTTTATCTGTAATGCTGTAGAACAGTGGTCCCCGACCTTTTTGTAACTGCGGACCGGTCAACGCTTGAAAATCATGCGTGCTTACGGACTGTATCCCTGCAGACTGTATGATCTATATTGATGTATAATGTAGGAACCAGAAGTATTAATAACAGAAAGAAACAACCCTTTTGTGTGAATGAGTGTAAATGGGGGAGGGAGGTTTTTTGGGTTGGTGCACTAATTGTAAGTGTATCTTGTGTTTTTTATGTTGATTTAATAAGATTTTTTTTTTTAATTTCTTGTGCGGCCCGGTACCAATCGATCCACGGACCGGTACCGGGGCTGCAGCCCGGTGGTTGGGGACCACTGCTATAGAAGATGTGAATAATTTATACATTTTATAAATAAATGATAAATGGGTTGTACTTGTATAGCGCTTTTCTACCTTCAAGGTACTCAAAGCGCTTTGACACTACTTCCACATTTTACCCATTCACACACACATTCACACACTGATGGAGGGAGCTGCCATGCAAGGCGCTAACCAGCACCCATCAGGAGCAAGGGTGAAGTGTCTTGCTCAGGACACAACGGACATGACGAGGTTGGTACTAGGTGGGGATTGAACCAGGGACCCTCGGGTCGCGCACAGCCATTCTTCCACTGCGCCACGCCGTCCCTATACATGTACATTTATTTTAGGGGGATATCAGAGATTAGCTGAAATGTATAAATATGTCCCCATTAACTATAGAAGAGCTTAGGTTTGACATATTTATATAAAAAAAAAATAGAAATCTAGAAAATATTATTGTATTGCAAACTTAATATTTTAACACAAAAGTCGCTGTTTTAAAGTGAAACCCACATTCTCACATTGGTTTGATGAGTTCAAGGTATTAATTAAACCTTGGAAGATGGTAAAAAGTGGAAAAGCCCTTAAATTGTTATCTTAATTTGAGGAATTTAAGTTGTTTTAATTAGACTTCTCTATTTATTTATCTATCCATCCATCTTCCGCTTATATGAGGTTGGGTCACGGGGGAAGCAGCCTAAGTAGAGAAGCCCAGACTTCCGTTTCCCCAGCCACTTTGTCCAGCTCCTCCCGGGGGATCCCAGGCGTTCCCAATCCAACTCCTCTCTGAGCTGCCACTTTATCAGTGTAGAGGAGTTTGCGTGTCCTCGGAGCTATGTTGTCTGGGGGCTTCTATGCACCCTGGTAGGGTCTCCCAAGACAAACAGGTCCTAGGTGAGGGACCAGACAAAGAGCAGCTCATAAGACCTCAATGAAAAAAACCTCAGATTTCCCTAGCCCGGACATGTGTCCAGGGGGGCCCTTCTGGAACCACTGACAGGAGGTGGGGCATGATGGTGAGCGTCTGGTCGCAGGACCTGTCCCTATTGGGCCCGGCCCGGCACAGTTTGAGGAGACGACATGGGTCCCACCTCCAGTGGGCTCACCACTCATTGGAGGGGACATGAGCTGGGCCCTTGGTGGTCCAATCCTCGGCTACAGAAGCCATATTTATATATACTTTATTTTAACCATTTGTATCGTCACTTACATTTACTTTTAACTTCTGTAACAAGCTTTGTTCGTATGAGGAATGTATTTATTGTATATAAATTTCTCACCTGGTGTAAAATATTGAATTGTGTTGAAATGGAAGTGTCTTAATATGTTCAATTAAAATTAAAATAAAAAAGTAGAGAAGGAATTCATAGCACCTTTAAAAGAGCAGTTCAAAAGACTGGATGGTTCGATATATATATATATATATAAATAAAACTTTTTGTTTTCTCCAATCTCTAATAGATCAGAATATCTAAAGTTTACACAAATATTACTGTATTGGAATAAGATTATTCTGAAATATTGGCAATAATTTTATTTATTGTTCTGATCCCATATCCCAATGCTTTGACAGGGATATCACTATTTTGAACTTTGTGGGTTGTATGGTATTCTGCAGTGTTGCATGGCGGCCAGCTGCTGGGGTAGTGACCTTGTGTGTTGCCAATGATGGACATGTAGCTAAGCTAAGTAGCTTAACTACATTTTCCAAAATCTTGGTGGTAGCTTAGCTACTTTTTTAACAAGTAGCTTTTTCTATAGCTTAGCTTCTTTTAGACCCATGTAGCGAGGTAGCTTACATCAAAAGCTACAAGCTACAAAGACAGAAAATGGACTGCGAATCCGGGCCCAAAAAATATGGAGAGAATCTAATGACCTGGACGAATGAGAACATCCATACCTACGGAGACAATCCATGATGATTGGTTGGTGTTTGTATGATGAGTCACAATTGGCTAATGTTAGGGCAAAAAGTAACGGATTGGCCAATCAGAGGCAAGATAAGGCGGGTCATCGAAACGAGTAAGCAGAATCATAACAGATACACACTCATGTCACATGAGGACGAGGGAGTCGGAGACAGAGGGATGCTTCAAGCTGACCACTCAAACAGTTTAAAATGGCAGCGGAATTCTCTTCCGCAGATTAGATATTTCCTTTAGTGATGAAGACAACATGCAGGAAACCCACAATGCGTGTCCTTGGCCATATTTAGACAAATGTATGCTTTGAGAGAAAAAAACATGTCCCAAACCTTTAGTTTTTAGTTGTTTACTCTGTAAACCAAAATCATAACTGCTCTCTTCATCGAAGACATCCAACACAAATTTAGCAACACACAATAAGGTGAGTTGAGTTCATGAAAAGTTTTACTGCACATAACCATTACCAACTGTTCCCAAACAACACACACATATTTTTTTCTCTGTCAAGATATATATAGTTGCTGTTTTTTTTTTTTTTTACTGTAGGTAGACAAAATTAATAACATTATAGGGCTGGGCCAAAAAAAATGCAAACTAAAAGAAAAAAACACACAGTGGGGTGTGGAGACCCCTAGAGGTAGTTGTAGGGTATCCCCAGCTAAATTACATAGTTAATATAGTAATGCACCCTTATTGATATTATACATGTGGGCCCATAGAAACAAATGTTGTTAAATGTAGCTTTGATGTAGCAAGCTACTTTTGCCACATAGCTTGTAGTGTAGCTTGCTACAATTCTCTGGGGATAGCTTCCCTGTAGCTTAGCTACATTTAATCGAGAGCAACTTGTAGCTTAGCTTACTACATTTTCCAAGTAGCATGCCCATCACTGTGTGTCGATGTGTTTGTGATCTCTCTTCCTCTCTACCTCACAGGAGGATCCGCCAGGGCAGTTGCAGGATGTTCCATCTCCATCGTTGAAGTCCCTGCAGGTGTGGCGGGTGGTTCCCGTGGCCCCGTGCTGGGCGGTCCTGCTGCGGCCGACTCGGGTGAGGTGGCCTGGGGCGGGCCCCGCCGTGCTCTCCTGGGGGGGTTGGGTTCGTGTGGGCCCGGTTGCTTGTTGGGCGGGGCGGCCTTCCCGTCCAGCTGTGGGGGAGTCTCTGGGCCCCTCAGGGCGTGGCGTCCCGTCTTTCTGCCCGCGTGGAGTATGGTCTTTCGCTGGCTTGGGGGCTGGCTGTCCTCTGCTTCTTCTGTGCCTTGTCCTCTGCTGGGACCGTTTGTCTACGACCTACCACACGGCACGGTGGGCCCAGTTCTGAGGGTCCTGTCGCTGGCCGACCTGGCTGTGTGGGGCCAGTGGTCACTTGTTACCTGGGCACGGCACCTGCTGTTTTGGGATGGGTTCTCTGGGTGGCTGGGGCCGTACTCTGGCTCCCGCACATACTGGGAGTCAAATGTATTGTACATACAAATACACATTTATACTCAAATACACACAATTATTCGTACAAATATACGTACATTCATTCATACATACACACGTGCACACATAGGTACATGCGCTCGCACATACATACACATATACAGTACAACATACATCCACACACGCATTCACTGTACAAACATACATATACACATACTGTACATATAGAAGCACAGATGCATACCTACAGTCACGCATATAATCACGTTTCATCAAACATTAACGTTGTCCCTCCCAGTGGGTAAAACACGGCACAGTGATAAAGCTTAACCTATTGTTACTATAACAATCTACAAGGTTAATATAGGTTTTTTCTCTTTCTTCCCCTCCATGTATCTGCTGTCTTTTGTAATTGAACTATATATATATATATATATATATATATATATATATATATATATATATATATATATATATATATATATATATATATATATTTGCATTTGAAATAATTGTATTGTTGATAATTGAGGTAATTATTATCATTCATGATCAATAGTGCTATTTCTATTGTTATTTTTATTGTTACATTTGTAGTGCAATAATGTTCATTGTTATTTCTGTGTTATTAATATTTACTTCACTAACTGCTTCTTTGCTATCATATTTGTTGAGGTTGTTCTGTTGTTGTTGTGGTCTATTTGTCTTATCCCCCTCTGTCTTCCTGTTTTTCTTCTTTCTATTCCCACCTGCTCCGGTCCGGCTGCACCAAACATGAGTATAAATCCATTTAATAAAGTGAAATACAAATAAGGCAACAAGAGAAGCATCTCACACTTATCATTTCAAAAGTAAATCTGTACACTACATACTGGCATCTACATCAAATATAAATTGACTGAGTGGCTGGACAGGACAAAAATAAAAATAAATAAATAAATAATATATTTAGTCTACCCTCCACCACCAAAGTATAGCTGACATCAAAGACATGCACAGTAAGGATCACTTTCAACCAAAATTTCGGAAGATGAGATTTCATTGTTTAGGACTGTCGGCATAAACCACCAGTCTCCGTCCAAATGAAATTTTGATCCGAACGTGTGTGATCGGGTCAGTATATTCCGAATGGCATGTTTACATCGAGCATTTTTATTTTGGTTAGGCTTTTAATCTGATTAAATGTGTCCATGTGCACATACTGTAGCTAGTGTCTTTATTCGCGCTTCAACAATACAAAAGCCTTCAGTTAGGTGGCAGCAGTGCTAATACTAATTAGAGCATTCAACCGATGGCCACTGGACTGTTCAATTTGTCTTTGGTCTGATACACTCTTAGAAATAAGAGTGCTAAGTAGAACCATATAAGGTTCTTTGGCTCGTCCTCATAGGAGAACCCTTTTGGCTCCAGGTAGAACCTTTTTATAAAGGTTCCACCTGGAACCCTTTTGGAGGGTTCTACCTAGAACCCAACATGAAGGGTTATACCTAGAACTGTGTGTGTAAGGTTCCACCCAGAACCCCCCATGAGAGGTTCTACAAAGAACCCACGCAGGGAGTTCCACTAAGAACCCTTTCGTATTTCAAGGGTTTCAGCTAGAACCCACAAAGGGAGTTCCACTAAGAACCCTTTGTATTTCAAGGGTTTCATCTAGAACCCTCGCAGGGAGTGCCACTAAGAACCCTTTCGTTTTTCAAGGGTTTCATCTAGAACCCACACAGGGAGTTCCACTAAGAACCCTTTTGTTGGTCAAGGGTTTCATCTAGAACCCATGCAGGGAGTTCCACTAAGAACCCTTTTATGTTTCAAGGGTTTCATCTAGAACCCATGTAGGGAGTTCCACTAAGAACCCTTTTATGTTTCAAGGGTTTCATCTAGAACCCACACAGGGAGTTCCACTAAGAACTCTTTCATGTTTCAAGGGTTTCATCTAGACCTGACACAGGGGGTTCTAAAAACATCCCTTTTCAAAGGTTTTCTCCGATAACCGTCTTGTCTTCTGAGGGTTCTATAAAGAACCATGTTGTATTCTACAGATCAGTTTAGTTCATATTATATTGTGGTCATTTATCATGTTGACATTGAACAAACATTCAAAACATTTTAATGAGAAAAACATTTATTTAAAGATAGTCCAACAAAACAGGAGAGGCTGTGTAGGTCCCAGGGGAGAACAGGTCAAAAGTCAGCATAGGTCCAGTGGAATCAGCAACATGACAGGCCAGACACATCATGCTGTCCTCAGTAGGTGAATTTGTGTAAATAAATCTCCAGCAATGGTGACATGGCAGAAAGAGACACAAAATAGTTTTAGTTCAATCAATCCAAGGTGCACTTACTGCATTTACTGCGCCTTATTGTAAGCCATCTACCAACAATAAAATAATGCATGGTCCAATGAAAAGAATCAGTGTACATACTGTACATACTAATTGTGACGGTGGAACAGAATCATGAGAAAGTGAGGGAATCCCACAAAGTTTTCACATTGATTTAAATAATGTTGAAATACTTTTCAGTGTTATGGAATAAGTACTCAAAATGTTATGTATTGTAACAATAATGGAAATCTAGAGACGTCACTATGCCAAAATCAAACAAAATGTATTGGTCCAAAATATGTATTAAATAAGGGATATTTTTTTCATCAATATGTACAAACAAAGAGCAGCAGCAGGAATTTGACCATTAACAAGAACATAAAGCATGAAATCCCATGCTGCAACACATCTATTCACTACTCCCCACTTCCGACACAGTTGTATAGTCTCTTCACTGAAATGGGTACAACACTGTGGTCCTTGATCCCCAACACAAATCTTTCAATGAAAATGAGTTTTTCTCAGTTCCTTTGGGTACTGGACAGCAAAAACAAAATAGAGTGACATTAATGCACTCATAGTATATGATTTGTCCATGCTGCTGTCCTCAGTCAAAACCTGTATACCATCCAGGTATAGGGTTATCCTTTGTGCCTGCAAAGGGTTCCCCTCGTGTGTGTTATGGAGCATGATTGCTGGAGCAGGCACGCTTGGCTCCTATGCAATAAAAACAGATACATGTCAGTAAATAAAACCTGCTGTGAAAATAGCAAAATGACTCAATGTTGCCATAATATGGATAATGCCAATTCCTAAATCTTGACCTTAAATGCAGTATTTACCTCCAGTAGAGTGTATAGAAAGGATGAGTCCTCTCTGAAAATGGAAGACAGCAGTAGAATTGCTGCATCCCTAATGAGTCCTGAGGAAATAAAATTATTCTGTAATATTTTTTGTTTTCAGAAATACAGATTGTGGCTCCTATTGATAAACATATAGGCCTAGATACCTCGTCTTACTGAATCATCCAGGCAGGCATTGATTGCCCTCTGGCTGCAGTCCTTTAAGTCACACATAGATGCTCTTTGAACCATCTTCGTTGCCATTCGAACCAGCTCTGTGACCATTCTGCGATCAGCTTCTACAAGGAATTGCTCCTTCATCTCCCACAGAAGCTGTAAGGAGGGATAAAAAGTGTCATCTCAAAATACTTGATGATCATAAATGAAATAATACACATACAATTAAATATGGTCAATTCAATGCTTGAAGATACCAACTATTTTAGGAAGCTTCAGTGCGGGAAACTTTTCGATGATTTCCTCTGCCTTGGCAGTTGCCATGAAGGTCTTTCGGTATGCATAGGTTCGTCTCATTCTCTCCTTTAAAGAGTTCAGATCTGGGTGTACCTTAAGCATCTCTGTAGACATTTCATTGATATGAGCTTCAATGCTCCTTTCATCCTCTCTACATTCTTCACTCTCCTGAGCCTATATGCATTCAAGAAAAATGACAAGCAATATAGTAAGAGGTAACCATTAAGATGAGGTGTACATGTTTTTTAGAAAGTTATATAATACGGAAGAATCATCCTCTCTGTAACCTTCGTCTTGTGTTATCTTTCTGCTACCACTATGTTGGAGACCAAGCTCAAGCCCAGTCTCCCTGCTCCTCCTACCCGCACATTAGTGTGTGCTCAACATGGATGTATTAGATCCATGGTGCTCACCAGCCCACCTATCCCTCCAAAGACGAGCTAGATGGCGACCGCAACGCCGCTACCGACAACGTTAAAGCTCCTTCTAACATTGACAATTTATACTATAATATTTCATTAAAATAACAACTACGATAACTTTTTTAGAATGATTTAAGATTAATTGTACAGATATATTGTAACCTATTTTGTTATGGCAGCTCTCAGCAGAGCTTTGTCAGGTATTGTATTGTTTGACCACAATACAATTTGTTTGTTTGTTTTCTACAAGAAAACAAACAAATAAGCAAACGAACAAAACATAACAAGAAACAAATGCTTAGTCCACCTTTTACCATAAAAGTCCTCAGCTAGGGTCAAGCATGCTGAAATAAGATATTATATTTAGCTCACCTTGATTCTCAGAAGTTTCTTCTGTTCTCTCTCCTGTTCTTCTTTGTTCTGTTCTGTTCACAGTAATCACTATTGGTATGTCACACCTGGTTTGTAGGCAGGGAAGACCAGACCATGTGGTGCAATCCATGGGGCAACCAGCTCTTAACTCACACATGACAGCCACCATCATGCCAGCTCCCTGGCCTAACACACCAAACCTTGCCCTTTCCCCTGGGAGATCAGGGTTCGATTCCCAGCATCAACAAACCCTGATGTAGTAGCCTAAAAGTCAGCATTACAGTGTGATTTTTGCATCAGTTAAGGCTTGGCCTCTGACATCAAAGACCGTTGTCTATCAATGAACTTATATGCAGCTTCACAACTCGACTAAGCCAGTCAGCAGGGTACAGCAGCCATGGGATGAGGCCGATCATGGAAAAGTATGAGGAGACAAATACATGAGTAAAATTGTCTGTAAAATAAGTGTTTCATATTTTTTAAATTGTCTGTCACTAATCCACACATCACCTCAGTATGCATTAACATGGTCACTCTGCATCAACCAGGCCTTGAACTCACAACTTCAAACTGTATCCCTAGATCACCTGACTTGTAACAAACTTTCAAAAGCCTTTGTCCAGTGAGTCGTATAGCTCACTTAGATGCCCCAGAAAGAGGGGTTATATCCTTGCTGCAGGGACCACCTTGCTAGTTCTTTGCTGTGTGTCATTTCCTCCTGAAGAAGGGAGTAGTGTAACTAAACTAAATAAACACAATTATAACTGCTACGCAGCGATGGGTCGGGTCCGGGCGATTTTTGGCAAATTAAGGCAATAACAAACAGGAGAACAGGAAGGCAAGACAGTTGACATTATAATGTTCCTTTTGCACCAGTTGAGGCTAAAATCCACAACAATAGAACCAAAGACTGTGGTCTATCATGCTGAGCTAATTGGCAAGTGACAATTCAACAGTGGCTTCACAAATTGATTAAGCCATTCACTGTTGTGCATGCAGATTTGAAACCACTGTAAATATAACAGTTATCAAGACAAAAGTCTGAAAATACACATATTGCATCTAGACAGAATGGAGATATTGGTAATTAGATTTTTTAATTGATTCGATTTGCTCCATAAGTTAATAACTGATGTTTAATCTATCATGACTCTAAAATGTATATGTTTGCTTCACAAAGACCACCTGGCATTTTCATGAGCTGTCATCACCACCTTTGTCAGGGCTTGAACCCAGGTTCTTTGGCACCAAGAACCAGCTCCTAAATCACTGAGCTGATTCTCAAACGGAATCACTAGCCAGACAGCAGTTGTCAAGGCAGATTTCAAAAATGGTCCTCCCAGTCACAGCTAATCTTTGCCTGAGTCAACAAGATTTGCTGATGAAGATCTTGCTTTCTTATAATTAATGGTTGTGGAAATAAATTGGTAACAGAACATTTCAGTTATAGGACTGCCATTATTTGTATGTCTGATCATAAGGTGTAAGGTAATAGACTAGTATGGTGGACCTGATGACTAAATGCAGCCAGCTTGTTAGCTCAGTCACTATTGCCAGTGACTTTAGACTGGGTGGCAGGTGTTCAAATCCCAAGATGGGCAATTATGTTACAGTTTGATCAACAGGATCTGGGGAAGAAGAGTTTGCTTTAAAATAAACAAAAAAATTGTATATGAAAAGTATTTGTATCAGTAGTCACAAGGAAATGTATTTTGCACCATTATTGGCAAATGTTATCAGGAAGTATGTCCCTGGTGACACAGGATCTTACCCATGCTTTCAACAATCCCTGAAGAACTCTTTCTTCCAAAAACGGTTCTCTGGATCAAAATAGTTCTTACTGGAACCCTTAGTGTTAGTGAGAACCCTTTTAAAACCAATTATTCAGAAAAGGGGTTTTACAGGGTTCTCTGGATCAAAATGGTTCTTACTGGAACCATTAGCATTACCAAGAACCCTTCAAAAACCCTTTCTTCGGGAAAGGGTTTTTCAGAAGCAAATGGTTCCAGTTAGAACCTCAGCCCTTGTAAAAGAACCCTTTTGGAACCCTTATTTCTAAGAGTGTATGACCTAAGTCTGTGAGCATGAACTGATGAAGTCTGCCCGGATAAGAGGAGAAATATCCTTTAAAGGGGAAACTGCACTATTTTTTGGAATTTTGCCAATTGTTCACAATCATTATTAAAGACATGACGGATGGATTTTTTTTTTTATGCATTCTAACTTGTAAATTAAAATAAAAGTCTGCTTATAGCGGAGTCAATTGGAGCTCCTCTATTTTGCCCATAAAATCCAATAAATAACCATTCAAATACCGCCATAAATTTTGTGACTTAAATATTAACCAAGTATTAGTGATATTATTATAAGTGCTAACACAGACTATTTATAGTGGCGCTGTGATCACTGTGTTTACATCATCGAGTGGTCTGCTGCTTCCTCGCTCCCTGTAAGTTTATTATAGATCATTAATCATGCATCTCACTTGGACATGAGACATCTGAGTAGGTATTCCGACAAGTTGGGACACTTTGACAGCCATTTAGGACCCAAAACTTTAGAGGACGACATGAAAATACGCGTGTTCCCCTCCGCACCGCCACCCGGTTTCTTCGTGAAGATTATGAGACATTCTTCATCTAAATGGGTCTATATCAGTGGTTCTTAACCTGGGTTCGATCGAACCCTAGTGGTTCGGTGAGTCGGGCTCAGGGGTTCGGCGGAGGTCAAGACACACCCAACTCATTGTGTAAATAAAAACCTCTCCCTATCGGCGTATTACGGATACGGCAACAGCAGAAGTCACACTGATTTGCAGGTGTGTAATTTGTTGTGAGTTTATGCACTGTGTTGGTTTTGTTCTTTGAACAAGGTGATGTTCATGCACAGTTCATTTTGTACACCAGTAATAAAATATGGTACCACTTTAGTATGGGGAACATATTCACCATTAATTAGTTGCTTATTAACATGCAAATTAGTAACATACTGGCTCTTAACTAGTCATTATTAAGTACTTATTAATGCCTTATTCGGCACGGCCTTATTATAACCCTAACCCTCTAACCCTGACCCTAACCCTAACCAAATAACTCTAAATTAAGTCTTTGTTACTTAGAATATGTTCCCCTAGTGTCCGAAAAACTCTAAATTAAGTCTCTGTTACTTACAATATGTTCCCCATACTAAAGTGTTACCAAAAACAAGTATAAAAGGTATGGGTTATCGCAGTGTTCTTCATCATGGCGTCTTAGAAACAGCTCACTAATGTTTTCACAGCAGTTTTTATCTTGTGTAGTCCAAGTACCATGAATTTTCCACAAAACAATATTTTATGACGCCAAAGTGCTTTCGAGGTTTGTCTTATTGTGGTTCTCAGGAAGGACACGTTTGTCAAGTTGGTTGGTTGTTGAGACATTGTTATTTGGGTCATCTTTAAAACCTAGACAGGTTTTGCAATATGATGACATATATTTCATTACAAATACAAAAGCAGAAAGTACTTACAAAATGGACGACATTATATCATGAAACAGTAGAATTTGGTTGTAACCCTCCGGCGAGGTATTAGCTTCCCAAGGGTTTACACCTCATGGTTCCTTTTGAGTATATTAGCATACTCCTGCCTTGCCCTGCTGACAGGCGACATGCGTCCCGAAGATTTGTCCAGTCTCACCAAGGCTGAGGGACGGAGACAGAAAGCATCCCAGTTATAAACCACTTTTACAACAGCGTCTTTATGTGGCTTCATATAAAACACTTTGAATGGTTACAAAGCAAAAATGAAAAAAAAAAAAAAGATAAGATGAACCGTGCAGTTTGCAGACGTCCAAAAACGATGTTTTTGCACCGAGGAGCCGCATGCAGCGGACTGAAAGTTTTGATATCCTTCGTGTGTCTATGAAACACGCTAAATCCAATCCAGTGTAACCCAATTGTATATATTCAGACATGCGCACACACACACACATTATATAATACAATACATAATATTCCATCCATCCATTTTCTACCACTTGTCTCTCTCTGGGTCGCAAAGGGTGTTGCAGCCTATCTAAGCTGCATTCGGGCGGAAGGCGGGGTACACCCTGGACAAGTATATTATAATTATATATACACATATACATATATATATATATATATATATATATATATATATATATATATATATATATATATATATATATATATATATATATATATATTCTGTATATACATAATCATATAAATATATAGTCGTAATTATATACTTTATGATATTCATAATATTAAAAAAAAAAGTAATCCATGAACTTTGTCCCTCTTCCCCAAAAAATAATGATAAAGATGCAATAATTAAAAAATAAATATTATTGAATAGTTACAAGTCGTCCCTCGTTACATTGCGCTTCAAATATTGCGACTTCACCACATTGCAGTTTTTTTTCTTCTTAACATTTTCCATAACAATTTTGCCGTAAATCAAGCATTTTCAAGGAGAGACATGGCTAAATGAACACAAAAAGTCAAAACTACAGGGGACTAAAGCGCATCAGAGCGCACTGTTCAGTATCGTGGCCACCGATTGGCTCAGTCTCAGGAAGCATTATTATATTGGATTAAAAGAGTGTAAATGTGACAAAAGGGTGTTCTTTCATGTCGAGAGAGCTCTCCTAATGTTGAAAACATATTTAGAAGGTAGTAAAGAAGTATTTTATGCTTTAGTTATGAAAATATTACATTTATAATCAAGAATTCCTACTTTGCGGAAATTCGGAAACCGCGGTCATGTCTGGAACTATGTAACCTCGATAGACGAGAGACGACTGTACTTCAAAAAAGAAAATAGGTTTTCTCTTTTCAGTGTGGCCGAAATCAGTTTGTTATTTTTCTCGTAATACCAGAACCCAATAATACTTACAATTGGCCCTCGGGCCAGACTTCGGATACACCCAGTGTTTTGCTTCATTCGAGTACTCACGCATGCCTAACTCTCTTGACATGGCAATTTCCAAGTCTTGACGCATCTGTAGAAGATACAAGGAAGGAAATAAGAACAAAGACAAGACGGTGACGGTGGTAAATAGCATCACCAGAAAAGAAACAACATTATTATGCAAGGTGCGGGGCGGGAGGTCGTTTCACATGCAAATTTGTGTATAAATCAACTTTTTATTATTTGGATTCTATGTTCTTTGGCCTCTGCTCGAAGAGATGCCATGCACCAACTGGGAGCTTTGTCCACTAGTATATAACACTCACTCACTAGAAAACCACTCGGAGAGCACAGACCTCCGCCAGGCCCTACCTGCCATTAGTAAAAAAGTATTGAATCCTGACGATGATCTGGATCAGTCACAAAATCGAATAACTTGTTCCTTATCCCATTCCGGACATTTCCTGAAAGTTGAATCAACATCCGCCCATAACCTTTTGAGCTACCGATAGCAGAATGAAAGAAACTGAGAGAAGCCTCTTGTCAGTCATCCACTGTTTTTGCCTCTGTGACGTCAACATGAAATACTGTAGTAGAAATGATCCAGATAGTCCCAGTTCAACATACTTTTGCTGATGCACAAACTTGGAAACATCATCAGTGTTGTTTCCTGGCTTCACTGGGTGTTTTGGGTCTTACAAAGGACACTTTGTGCCAGGTGACTCCACCCGGGTTGATCAAGCCCGGCCTGTGTCCAAGTGGCTTACGACCCCCACTTGTCTCCGCTCTTCAGCCAGAGCCATCTTGATGTCAGGTGAACTGGCATCTCCCAGTCTTTATTCATGCATTATATATATATATATATATATATATATATATATATACACACACACACACACACACATATATATATATACATGATATATTACCAGTGTTGGGACTAAATAAATAAATGATAAATGGGTTGTACTTGTATAGCGCTTTTCTACCTTCAAGGTACTCAAAGCGCTTTGACACTACTTCCACATTTACCCATTCACACACACATTCACACACTGATGGAGGGAGCTGCCATGCAAGGCGCTAACCAGCACCCATCAGGAGCAAGAGTGAAGTGTCTTGCTCAGGACACAACGGACATGACGAGGTTGGTACTAGGTGGGGATTGAACCAGGGACCCTCGGGTCGCGCACGGCCACTCTTCCACTGCGCCACGCCGTCCCTAACGCGTTACAAAGTAACGCGTTAGTCCCAACACTGGTAATAACGCGTTACAAAGTAACGCGTTACTGTAACGCCGCTAGTTTCGGCGGTAACTAGTAATCTAACGCGTTATTTTTTATATTCAGTAATTCAGTTACCGTTACTACATGATGCGTTACTGCGTTATTTTACGTTACTTTTTATGTAGTATAAAGTGTGTTTTATCGGAGCGCTGCTGTGTCATCGTTCTGATTCTTCTTGTGTCACAAGCCGGAGAAGAGAGAGACATGCGCTCTGGGTGTGTGTGAGTGTGGGGAGGGAGGAGAGGGGGGGGGCGGGGGGGGGGGTGTGTCTGATAATGGCGGAGCCAGAAGTCGAGTTTGCTAACATGGAGATATTTTCACTACTTTTCTTTTGTCGAGCACAAAGAAAATAACATTTTAGTTAAATGTAAATTGTGCTTTGGATCAAAGATCCCATCTACTGCCCAAAACAGCAATTCAAATCTGCTGAAACAAGCTGCATAAGCAACATGCTTCGACGAAGCTAGTAAAGAGAGATAGAGACTCCAATGACACTTCACCTCCACCACCACCATTTAAGGATTAAGTCTGCCTCTGCTCATCATTCAGCGCTGAAGGTACACACACTCTGTCAATCAATGTTCCCTCTAATTGTTCATGTGTGTGAGCAAACGAAAAAACTCTCTGAGCATTCAGTGGAGCCCATGTGAGCAACATCAGACGTGCACACTGTGGCTACACCAGCAGCACACCTGTCCCAAACCTGACTAAATAACAAGTTAAATCTCCATCCATCCATCCATTTTTTACCGCTTGTCCCTTTCGGGGTCGCTGGAGCCTATCTCAGCTGCATTCGGGCGAAAGGCGGGGTACACCCTGGACAAGTCCCCACCCATCGCAGCGCCAACACAGATAGACAGACAACATTCTCTTATTATTATAATCAAATGACAGCAGTCATTTCCATTTCTAATATAAGTGTTTAGGCCCACTTACAATGACAATAACAAAAAATATTGTTTTTCATGAACTGTGTACTTGTATTGTTTGTCTGGGTGGAGGTCCTGCTTTGGAAATAATTTGTACCCCTTTCAGACATTGCATTTAGTTCCCATTAAAACATTCACATGTTGCACAATGAGATGTAAGCAGGGGATTATGTGTACATTCCTGCAACTTCCTGTTTGTAAAAAATATATTTTTATTAGTATTTATTTAATATACTAACAGCATTTAGTGTGTTAGCGGGCCTTGCTCGCAGGGTGTAGTGATGCGTCTAGTGCAGCATGCTAGAGAGACGTTGCATGTAGGGATGCATGTGACGCATAGCTTCTGCCGCTGACCGACCCAGCTGGGTAAAGGAAGCCGAGTGCGTAAGCCTTCCGAGGTCAGTACATAGCCTCTCCTTCACCAAGACCCCTCACCTTGCCTCCACGTGGCAGCACACGGTAACTGGAGTCTCGCGACTTCAGGCTAAAAGGTAGGGGATCGACCCGCTGCCTTGCGGGTAAGTCCAGGAAGACAAAGGCTAGGGGAGCACACCCTGAGAGAAAAGCACCGTGATGGAGGCACACGTAGGCGGGCCACGACAGACTGAGGGTTCCGGAGGCCTCCTGCAGCTATGAAGAGGTGCTGGTTGTCCTGGGTTTCCCCCTTGCCACTAGGCTCCATCTCTTTGTGGCGAAGATAGTGCGGCTGGGAACTGTGCACCCCCAGAGGCACTTAAAACGTATCATCGCACAGGTCTCTGCTTCTGACCTTGGTGGATCCAGAACAGCAATTGGATTCTGAAGCACAAAGTCTGACGGCGTCAGGATGTCTGATAACGGGGGCAGGTTAGAATGAACTGGGAGCTTCTAGTTAGATACCTGCACGTCAGCGATACAGGGCTATAATGGTCGCTATCAGCTGGGAATTGAGTGGCAGCTGATTTCGGCAGACCCCTGTATGACTGAGCAGCCCTATTTAGGAGCCACACTGCTCACCCCAAAGATGGGGGAAGGCCTAGAAAAGGTGGCCTAAACATTGCCCACTCTTCACACCCCGGGTAGGATACCGCACCTACCGGGACATTCCACTACCGCGGTCGAAAAACAAAAAATAAACAAGTTCCCCTGAAATTGGCTACATGGAATATTAGAACCCTCTTGGACAACAACCCTGACAGGCCGCAAAGAAGAACTGCGCTTGTTGCTGCTGAGCTCAGACGTTATGGAATTGACATCGCCGCCTTGAGTGAGACCAGACTTCTGGATGAGGGATCCCTAAAGGAAGAAGGCCAGGGTTATACCTTTTTCTGGAAGGGTTACCCTACAGAAGGTCCGCATCACCATGGTGTTGGTTTGGCAATAAAAAACAGCCTGCTACCCAGTTTCACTGAAACACCTACCGGCATAAGTGAAAGACTCATGTCTGTCCGTATTCCCCTTGCAAAACACAGCTACGCAACTCTTCTCAGTGCCTATGCGCCAACTTTACCATCCGAGAATGAGGCAAAGGACCGTTTCTACCAGGAACTAGATGAGGCCCTACAGCGCATCCCCAGCAGTGACAAAATCTTCCTGCTTGGTGATTTTAATGCCAGGGTGGGGAAAAACCACCTCATATGGAAAGGAGTGATTGGGAAGCATGGTATCGGGAAGGTCAACAGCAATGGCATGAGGCTACTCAGTCTCTGTGCTGAGCATGACCTGACAATCACCAACACAATCTTCCAACAGAAAAATAAACACAAGGCTTCCTGGATGCACCCACGATCCAAGCAATGGCATCTGCTGGATTACGTCATCGTGAGACGCAAGGACACCAAGGACGTGCACATCACCCGTGCAATGAGAGGTGCTGACTGCTGGACTGACCACCGCATGATTATCTCCAAGTTGCGAGCGTCAGTACGTCCCCCTGTTCGTCTCCGAAAAACTGGAAAGAAGCGGTTGGACTCTGCCCGGCTTGAAGCAGACGAGGCCCGGAACAGCCTTCGATCCTCCATTGCAGGGAAGCTGCAGGAAATCGACCCCTTCCTGAGCCCTGAAGGCAGTGTTGATGACTACTGGACCTGCCTTAGCTCAAAGCTCTATGAGGCTGCAGCCGAGTCTATTGGCTACCGCCGTAGGAAGCATCAGGACTGGTTCGACGAAAACTCAGAATCCATCAGAACCATACTGGACACCATGCACAAGGCCCGTAACGCATCCCTGAACAACCCTACATCTGTCAGGCTAAAGCAGCACTGGAGAACATCAAGGAAGGAGGTACAGTCTGTCCTACGAAAACTGAAAAATGACTGGTGGACTGACAAGGCTCAAGAAATCGAACATTTTGCAGTGAAGAACGACATGCACAACTTCTATAATGCTGTGAAAACCATCCATGGCCCCAGAAACTCCTCTCTTTCACCTGTGAAGTCGGCTGATGGCTCAACCCTCATAAAGGACCAGAAACAAGTTGTGGATAGATGGGCGGAACACTTCCAGACACTTTTAAACCAACCTGCCACCCCTGATCTGGCCGTGCTGGATGAGCTGCCCAGCTACCCAACTATTGAAGAACTGGATCTTCCACCAACCTTCTCTGAAGTCCTGGCTGCAATTAGGTCACTTAAGAACAACAAGACACCTGGCCCGGATGGCATCCCTGCAGAGATCCTTAAACAGGGAGGCTATCTCTGTACCAGAGCAATTTTCCACTATATTGCTGATATATGGAAACGCGGAGCAGTCCCCCAACAATGGCGGGATGCAAATGTTGTAACCATATATAAAGGGAAGGGTGAGAAGTCTGTCTGTGGCAATAGTAGAGGAATATCCCTCCTGTCTGCTGCTGGCAAGGTTCTTGCCAAAGTGATGCTGTCAAGACTCGTACAGAGCATAACAGAACACCTGTTGCCTGAGTCTCAATGTGGCTTCAGGAAAAATCGCAGCACTGTGGACATGATTTTCACAACACGCCAGCTACAAGAGAAGTGTCGGGAGCAACATCAAGATCTATACATGGCGTTTGTGGACCTATCAAAGGCCTTTGATACGGTCAACAGAGACTTGCTCTGGACGGTCCTTCTCAGGGTTGGTTGCCCGCGGAAGTTTGTAAACATCTTGCAAAGTTTCCACGAGGGGATGATGGCTCAGGTGACAACAGGAGGACATGAGTCTAGGCCTTTCAAGGTATCCACAGGTGTCAGACAGGGTTGTGTACTTGCACCTGTACTATTCAACATCTTCCTCATGAGTGTCACCTGGCTACTGCACAAAGAAGTTGAGGGAAGCAGTGGTGTGCTGGTGGATTACAGGTTGGATGGAAGCTTATTTAACATCAGAAGGCTGCAGGCGGCTACCAAGGTCAAAACTGTGAACATTGTGGAATTACAGTATGCTGATGATTGTGCCTTTGTGGCACATACATCAGAGGCTCTGCAGGCGACGCTAACAGCTGCTGTGAAGGCCTATAGCAGACTGGGTCTCACTGTGAACACTGTAAAGACGGAGGTACTGTGCCAGTGGAACTCCCCTCCGCCAACTCGACCACCATCACCTGTCTTTAACATCGATGACAAGACCCTAGCAATAGTCCCAGACTTCAAATATCTTGGGAGCATCCTCTCCGAAAACTGCAGCATGGACAATGATGTTCAAAATCGAATAAGATCTGCCTCAGCCTCCTTTGGTAGACTGCGTAAGAGGGTGTATGTGAACAAAGACCTCAGCATACGTACTAAGGTGGCAGTCTACCAAGCCATCTGTGTCTGCACACTATTATATGGCTGTGAAGCTTGGACCCTGTATCGCCGCCACATCCAACAGCTGGAGAACTTTCACATCAAGTGTCTCCAGCGGATCCTTGGGCTGACATGGCGTGATCGTGTGCCACACACGGAAGTCCTGAGTAAAACTGGTACTAAGAGCATGGAGGCCACTTTTCTCCAGTACCAACTGCGATGGGCCGGCCACACCATCAGAATGCCAGTTGATAGACTTCCCCGACAACTGCTATATGGTCAACTTCATCATGGCCAGAGATCTGCAGGAGGCCAAAAGCGGAGGTATAAGGACCAACTGAAAAGAACTCTCAAGAGGTGTGGAATACAGCACACACAGCTGGAAAGCTCTGCCTCAGATCGCCCTCTCTGGAGGCAACTCTGCCATGCAGGCCTTCAACATTTTGAAGAGGAGAGAAGCGCAGCGAGGGAAGGGAAACGCCAGAGGAGGAAGATGGGCCCTGCAGCCAACACCACAACAAACACTAACTTCATATGCCCCCATTGCAATAGACCATGTGGCTCTCGTATTGGACTTTTTAGTCACCTCAAAACTCACCAATAGAAGAAGTGGAAGTCATCATCGGATACGATGGACTACCATAAGCAAGCAACAGCATTTAATGATTAATATTTATAAATTAAGATTCCTAATAAATGACACTAGAATAAGCACACATTTGATTGGTAAATCATAGAGTAACGACCCGGAATTACACTTTATGTGTGGTGTTGGAGTTGTCCGACTTTTTGTGTGGCTGTAAACGCATCACTGGCTAAGTGCCATATGTGCATGTGTTGGCGCAAGTGAGAAAGAGCGAGCGGCTGCTGTTGATATAACAAAGTTGCTTTTGGTCTGGTTTGTACTGCAGAAAATGACCACTTTTGCTAGATGTCATTTTTTTTACTAATGTTTTGGTGATGTGTTTATGGCCGACAATAAAGAGTTTTGCTCAGTAAAGTGATCGATGGAATTCATGTCCTCAAAGCGTCTCGACAGACGTTACAATATTTGAACAATGATGACGAAAACTGTTTTCTGTGTCGTGTCCGTGTCGTGTCGAAAATTGTTATGCGCTTATTTTTTTATTTGATTTTGTGCGTGGCATAGATTTGCCGTGCGCAGAGGACGCTTGAGCAGTGCGCAATTGCACAGGCGCGCACCTTAGAGGGAACGTTGCTGTCAATTCTCTTATATACTCTTTCATTCTAGACTTCTAGAGTGTTTGATTATCACATCACTCTAAATGTATAGACTATAAAGTTCACAAACATAAAGAGGGATCCTAGTGGGCCAGGCCAATCTTTCCTTATCTCTAAACTAAAACTGGGGAAATGTGTAGAGTGTTCTGGGCTTCAGACATGATTTTGTGTCAGAATTTCTTGAGGAAAAAATGCCTGGTTAGGCTTTGTGTATGTAGTGTGTGCCTTCCTTGGTTTACAGCTATGTTGTTATTATGCTGTTTGTTACTTATGTATGTTATGTTGCAGCTATTTAAAATAGTTTTGTCAATTTGTTCTGGCCAGAAACAAATTGGCCTTTGAAACATATCTTTGTCTTTGTGTGTTGTATGTAGACCACATTGCTTAGCAGAGTTCAGTGATGCAAATGTATGTCAATTTGATCAACAGATTGTATTATTCTCCAGTGCAATAACAGTACTGAAATGAAGGCTAAAAGGGCATTAATGGGAGCTTTAAAAAAGAAAAAAGAAAAAAATAAGTAACTAAATAGTTACTTTTCACAGTAACGCATTACTTTTTGGTGTAAGTAACTGAGTTAGTAACTGAGTTACTTTTGAAATGAAGTAACTAGTAACAGTAACTAGTAACAGCTTTTCAGTAACTAACCCAACACTGTATATTACATATATGTAATATATATATATATATATACACATGTATATATACAGAGACATGTATATATACACGCACACATATATGCAAGCAGAGTAGTAGATTTTTGTAAAAAGCTTTTATAATTGTAAAGGACAATGTTTTATCAACTGATTGCAATAATGTAAATTTGTTTTAACTATTAAATTAACCAAAAATATGACTTATTTTATCTTTGTGAAAATATTGGACAGTGTGTTGTCAAGCTTATGAGATGCGATGCAAGTGTAAGCCACTGTGACACTATTGTTCATTTTTTTTATTTTTATAAATGTCTAATGATAATGTCAATGAGGGATTTTTAATCACTGCTATGTTGAAATTGTAACTAATATTGATACTGTTGTTGATAATATTCATTTTTGTTTCACTACTTTTGGTTTGTTCTGTGTCGTGTTTGTGTCTCCTCTCAATTGCTCTGTTTATTGCAGTTCTGAGTGTTGCTGGGTCGGGTTTGGTTTTGGAATTGGATTGCATTGTTATGGTATTGCTGTGTATTGTTTTGTTGGATTGATTAATTAAAAAATTTTTTAAAAAAAATTGAGAATCGCACAACGTGAGAATCGCGATTCAAATTCGAATCGATTTTTCCCACACCCCTAATATTTACACATATATATACTATATAAACACCGTATTTTTCGGACTATAAGTCGCAGTTTTTTTCATAGTTTGGCCGGGCTTCAGTGCAATTTATGTATGTTTTTTTCCTTCTTTATTATGCATTTTCGGCAGGTGCGACTTATACTCCAGTGCGACTTATACTCCGAAAAATACGGTACACACACATGTATATATATTAAGTTAAAGTTCCAATGATTGTCACCTCGTGTATATATCTATTCTATACAGATATAGATATATACATGTGTGTATATACAGGTAAAAGCCAGTAAATTAGAATATTTTGAAAAACTTGATTTATTTCAGTAATTGCATTCAAAAGGTGTAACTTGTACATTATATTTATTCATTGCACACAGACTGATGCATTGAAATGTTTATTTCATTTAATTTTGATGATTTGAAGTGGCAACAAATGAAATCCAAAATTCTGTGTGTCACAAAATTAGAATATTACTTAAGGCTAATACAAAAAAGGGATTTTTAGAAATGTTGGCCAACTGAAAAGTATGAAAATGAAAAATATGAGAATGTACAATACTCAATACTTGGTTGGAGCTCCTTTTGCCTCAATTACTGCGTTAATGCGGCGTGGCATGGAGTCGATGAGTTTCTGGCACTGCTCAGGTGTTATGAGAGCCCAGGTTGCTCTGATAGTGGCCTTCAACTCTTCTGCGTTTTTGGGTCTGGCATTCTGCATCTTCCTTTTCACAATACCCCACAGATTTTCTATGGGGCTAATGTCAGGGGAGTTGGCGGGCCAATTTAGAACAGAAATACATGGTCCGTAAACCAGGCACGGGTAGATTTTGCGCTGTGTGCAGGCGCCAAGTCCTGTTGGAACTTGAAATCTCCATCTCCATAGAGCAGGTCAGCAGCAGGAAGCATGAAGTGCTCTAAAACTTGCTGGTAGACGGCTGCGTTGACCCTGGATCTCAGGAAACAGAGTGGACCGACACCAGCAGATGACATGGCACCCCAAACCATCACTGATGGTGGAAACTTTACACTAGACTTCAGGCAACGTGGATCCTGTGCCTCTCCTGTCTTCCTCCAGACTCTGGGACCTCGATTTCCAAAGGAAATGCAAAATTTGCATGGTTGGGTGATGGTTTGGGGTGCCATGTCATCTGCTGGTGTCGGTCCACTCTGTTTCCTGAGATCCAGGGTCAACGCAGCCGTCTACCAGCAAGTTTTAGAGCACTTCATGCTTCCTGCTGCTGACCTGCTCTATGGAGATGGAGATTTCAAGTTCCAACAGGACTTGGCGCCTGCACACAGCGCAAAATCTACCCGTGCCTGGTTTACGGACCATGGTATTTCTGTTCTAAATTGGCCCGCCAACTCCCCTGACCTTAGCCCCATAGAAAATCTGTGGGGTATTGTGAAAAGGAAGATGCAGAATGCCAGACCCAAAAACGCAGAAGAGTTGAAGGCCACTATCAGAGCAACCTGAGCTCTCATAACACCTGAGCAGTGCCAGAAACTCATCGACTCCATGCCACGCCGCATTAACGCAGTAATTGAAGCAAAAGGAGCTCCAACCAAGTATTGAGTATTGTACATGCTCATATTTTTAATTTTCATACTTTTCAGTTGGCCAACATTTCTAAAAATCCCTTTTTTGTATTAGCCTTAAGTAATATTCTAATTTTGTGACACACGGAATTTTGGATTTTCATTTGTTGCCACTTCAAATCATCAAAATTAAATGAAATAAACATTTGAATGCATCAGTCTGTGTGCAATGAATAAATATAATGTACAAGTTACACCTTTTGAATGCAATTACTGAAATAAATCAAGTTTTTCAAAATATTCTAATTTACTGGCTTTTACCTGTATAAATGTGTAAATATAAAAATGTGTATATATACATATATACACACACGCACACATTATAGTGACTTCCAAGTGTGCATTCTTTTACTTAAATAGGGACTTTTGTCTTTTACTATATTCATGTTTAAATTGTTATGGGTAACTCTGCTTCACTATACAAACTTTTTGATTTACGAACCATGTTCAAGACCCAATTAAGTTCAGAACTCGCGGTTCGCCTTCATCTATAGTGGAATGAAGAAAAACATTGAGTGAACACTTGCAGTCAACCACTGTGTATGTTTCTGCGGGGCTGCTAGCATAAACACACAGAAGCGTAAATGTAAGGTAACCTAGTAGAATCAGCCCTAGAATCTAATCAGTTGTTCCTCATCACATTTCGGACATTTCCTGAAAGCATCATAAAAAGACGCCGATATGTTTTTGAGTTACGTTGCTCGCTTGCTAACTCACTGACTGATTGATTGACTGACCAATCAATGGCAACAATTACATGAGGTCCTGGTGGAGGTATCAAAGAGAGCAGTTCATATGTTCAGATCGGGGAATGTTGTTGTGGTTTGTGAAGCCCTTTGAGGCAAATAAATAGTGGTTGGTTGATATAAAATGCATATAATAACATTAGCACAAAAAGATAATTAGTACAAATTATTGGCTCCACCAACCTTGTTCAGGTAGTCCTCCACAGTGCAGGTAACAGGGCTGAGTTTTTTTGAGCATTGGCAGTTTTGGGCGCCCTGTGTATTCAACGCATTGCCTGTTGGAGCCTGGGCACCCACGTCCCCAGGGGGTTCTTGGCTGCGTTTCAGACTGATCACCTCTTCCTCCAGCTGCCTCTTAATCTTCTCTAACTGACCGCGAGATGACATCTCTCTCTCCAACTCTGCCTGAAGCTCGTTGAGCTGGTGGTATATCTGCAGTTACAAATGACAGGAAAAGTGAGCAGCTCATTCACATGCTGGTGACAGAGCAGCGAGGGACAATTGGGGGCTCAACACTTTGCACTTTCAGCTATACTTGTACAGGTGAAGCCCTATAAGTCGACAGCCCTTTGACAGACTGACTCACGCTGGCATAAGTGGTTGTCAACAAAACCAAAATCGAAACTATTGTTTGCGCATTTACTTCTGACTGTGGCAATAAGGAGAATCGGTGATAAAATATTTTTTTCCCGGTAGCGAACGAACAATAAAATAAAATACAAAAATAAATGGGTGCATTTTTAGTTGCTGTGGTATATTATAGGTTGATACTGCCAAGCTTTTATTTGAGGTTTAAATTGCACTGAACAGGAAGTCATTGTGAACATGTCTTGAAAGGCCCTATTATGCAAAACCAACTTTTCTTACCTATTGGTATTTGCATAAGTCTCGAAAATTTGAAATCAAACCATGGAGGCATGGCAGAGATATCTAAGGCCCCATTTACACTAAGCCGGATAAGGTTGTCCAGGGTAAATCACACCTAACCTTATCCATGTTCACACACAACAATGCCACAGTTTAAGACCCCTGCCCCCTCTGTCCGCCGGCGCAACAAGACCTAATACGCGTGCGCGGAAAATGCGCACGTCATAGTCACATCCAGTGTTGTTTTGTGTGCAATTTCTTAAATTTTACTTATCTGAACAATATCCAGTGTTGTGGTATTTCAATTACCGTATTTTTCGGACTATAAGTCGCAGTTTCTTTCATAGTTTGGCCAGGCTCCAGTGCGACTTATATGTTTTTTTACTTTTTTATTATGCATTTTCGGCAGGTGCGACTTATACTCCGGTGCGACTTATACTCCGAAAAATACAGTACCTGGAATCCAGTGTGCTGTGGGGCCCTATTGTAGTGAATCCCACCTGAGCCATCATAAATTAATCAAATCTTTATTAGACACGTAAACAATGTGATAAAGAACATTTACATCAATCAAACTAGGGATGTAGATATCTGGTCAGGACACTCCTCACCCTTTTGCCTTCACCTTCATTGTCCATTCATTTTTGGTGTCTTTATATACTCTGGACCTCGACGTCCAGTCTGCGACATACATGGCGGACAATAACTGACACAGTCTGCTTTACCAGTCCAAAAGCATTCGCTGTTTTCCGTAGTTAGTTTTCCCTCGACGGCCAGGTAATACAAAGCACACGCTACCTTTTTTATCACATTCACGGGAGCCCGCATTCTCGTTGTCTCTCCTTTGACAAATGGACAAAGTTTTTCGTGCATTCGAAAGTTCTTTTGCCGTCTGAGAAGTGTTGTATCCGAAATAGCTGCAATCGCTTTCTCTTATGGTATTCATGTGTGATTTCCACAAGCGTCTGTACATGTAGAAGAAGGAGAAACACGGGCATGTCTGGTTGACTCGCCTTCATATTTCCAGTGGTTAGCTCCGAGCTACGAAACCGCTTTATTATGAAGCTGGCTGTGGCGTGTTCTTTCTGACGTCACTTTCTGTGTGTGTGTTCTTTCTGGCGTCACTTCCTCTCCGAACTCACGATCAATGAGTCCATACAAAGCTAAGTGCCGGAGATTCAAGAATTACACAGCTGACTTACCCGTGTAAAAATTTGTCCGAGGAGGGGGACCTTAAACGATGGTTTAGTGTGGCTGAAACGGGGCTTAGGCTAAATAATTATTTGTTTAAGGGGTTAAACGACTTAGTGTAGACATGGCCTAAAAAACAATCTTGCCTTTTTCATACCTGAGCCACACGAGCCGTTTGGAATTTGAGACTTTAGTTACGTCATTTGCCATAGTCACGTCAGCAGATATCTCCATATATGGTAGAAACTTCCTTCTTTTCCCTAACCTCATGTTGTGGGGCAGACTGGCTTGTACATGCACATGCATCCTCTGCCGTTGTCATTTCTAATACAAAGTAGCGTATAGGCTATAGTTCCAACTTATATCTGTCACTAAACTTGCTATGGAAGTGCTAAAAACCACAACATGGCTGACGGGGAGAAGAAACAGTTTAAGTGGAGGCACGTTTATGAGACTGCCCACAACACAGCACATGCCGAAGCGACGGTCGGAAGGCGGCTTGAAGGTGGTATGTAAAACATAATCTATGTAAACTTTTGAACAAAGAACCACCATTACATGTTATGTAGACCACAAGGAAGTGTTTTAAATGTAGAAAAAATATCATAATATGATGCCTTTAATACAGCGTGATTAGTAGGGCTGTCTTTGACTAATGATTGTTTATATTTATTTATTGTCCAATCTTATGCATTATTTTGTCCCAAAATGGCATATTTTTTTAGGAACAGAGCCAATGGGGGACCAGGACATGAGTTGTTGGACATATAGATGGGTTGTCCACTTTAGTGGGAGATGTACAAACCTTTTCTTTTTCCACACCACTTGTTTGGTGATCTTGCAGTTTCCTCTTGGCTGTTTTAAGTAGCGATTGTAACCTGAGTGAATACAAAACACAGAAAGAACAAAGTTCATAAATGCAGACCAACACAGTGCAGTGAAACAGAAAGGCAATTCATGGACATGGATGAGCACAATGTATCACAACAGACATCCATCAATCGCATGTCATGTCAATTTGTGGCGAACAGCTCATTTTGTATCAATTGAATTTGTCTCAATCAGCCCCTTAGGCCAGGGGTCGGCAACCCAAAATGTTGAAAGAGCCATATTGGACCAAAAATACAAAAACAAATCTGTCTGGAGCCGCAACAAATTAAAAGCCATATTACATACAGATAGTGTGTCATGAGATATACATTGAATTGAGATGACTTAAAGGAAACTAAATGACCTCAAATTTAGCTACAAATTAGGCATAATGATGCAATATGTACATATAGCTAGCCTAAATAGCATGTTAGCATCGATTAGCTTGCAGTCATGCAGTGACCAAATATGTCTGATTAGCACTCCACACAAGTCAATAACATCAATAAAACTCACCTTTGTGCATTCATGCACAACGTTAAAAGTTTGGTGGACAAAATGAGACAGAAAAAGAAGTGGCATAAAACACGTCCTCGAAAGTCGGAGAAAGTTATACATGTAAACAAACTACAGTGAGTTCAAGGACCGCCAAAATTAGTAGGACAAAGCGGCGCTCGCCAAATACTTGAGTCAGTGAAGCATGTTTAATATAAACAGTGTGCTTTATAACAATTAGGGAGGTTTGTGTCATGTTTGTCCTCCTACAGAAACCATATTAAAACAAAAAATATATTTTTCCCCCTCATCTTTTTCCATTTTTCATACATTTTCGAAAAAGCTCCAGAGAGCCACTAGGGCGGCGCTAAAAAGCCGCATGCGGCTCTAGAGCCGCGGGTTGCCGACCCCTGCCCTAGGCAATCCAGCAGCCATGAAATTATAAAATTAGATTTCTGAATAGACAATATGTGTAATATATAGCTTGCACGCTAGAGATGCGCGGATAGGCAATTATTTCATCCGCAACCGCATCAGAAAGTCGTCAACCATCCGCAATCCACCCGATCTAACATTTGATCAGAACCGCATCCGCCCGCCATCCGCCCGCACCCGCCCGTTGTTATATATCTAATATAGACGATGCAAGGCATTAGTGAGGTTATAAAGCTTTTGCCTGTTAAAGAAAAGAGACTGATCCAATGCAGCATTCGCGTGCCACGCTGTCACGACCCAGACGCACACCAGTGCGCAATCATATGGGAGCCGCGCTGAGCGCACCTCCAAGCGCGTCTCGCTGCCGGCGACGGCCGGGTATATGGGCCCGACGCTCCAGCGCCATCCATTTTCAGGGCTAGTTGATTCGGCAGGTGGGTTGTTACACACTCCTTAGCGGGTTCCAACTTCCATGGCCACCGTCCTAGCTGCTGTCTATATCAACCAGGGAGAGCCCCACCCCTTTCGTGAGCGCACTGCGCGCGGAGTGACCCCTGTTACGCGCCCCCGGCAACAGGGGTGGCGGGCAGGTAAGCTGCGCGGGCGGAGCGCGCGGAGTGACCCCTGTTACGAGCCCCCGGCCACGGGGGTGGCGGGCAGGTAAGCTGCTTACCTGCTGCGCGTGACGCCGGCCGCGGCGAAGGCGGACGAGGCGGGGTGTCGGTGCGGTGGGCGCGGTGGTGACCCTGGATGTGCGTCGGGCCCTTCTCGCGGATCGCCTCAGCTACGGCTCCCGGTGGGGCCCTCTCGGGGTAAGGGGCCTCGGTCCCGGACCCCGGCGAGGCGTCGGGGGCCTTCTCCGCTCCGTAAAAGTGTCCATCTCTTTTTTTTTTTTCTTCTGTTGTGGCATATGCTGCAGGTGCCTGCTCGTTTTTCGTATGTGGGTAACAACATTTAACTATGTATATATATTTCCGAATTGGTTTAACTGCCACCCACCTGAATCTATTTAAAATCTAATTTTTTTAAATTTCAATCGCCCGACCCGACTCGACCCGACCCGCTGATAAAATCTAATTTTTTAAAATTCCATCCGCCCGATTCGCGGATAATCCGCGGACTCCGCGGTTGTGCCCGCAAACCGCGCATCTCTATTGCACGCACATTTCAGACGTGCTAAGTAAAGACGCAACACACAAGGTTTCTGCAGATATCAACAAATCTACTTTGACGCTTTTTAATGCAACTTAAAACAAATTTAATGCCGATGTCCTACAGCAGATCATTATTATATACAATATAGTCAAAATCATGCCTGTAAAGACAAATTTTGACAATGATAATCTTGAATATTTGAAAAGTACTTGTAAGCATTTGACAATGATAAACTTCAATATTTGAAAAGTAATTGTAAGCATTTGACAATGATAATCCTGAAGAGTCGAAATGTTTACATTAACTGTGGCCAAATTAAGCACTAATGTAATAATTATATGTAATGATAATGCAGGTAACCCTTTCAAATGCAATAAACTTATTTGTTACTATTGTAGTATTTTTTGCCAATGTAATTGGAAAGTCAGTGCCTTAATTATCCTAAATAGGTAAACAAACACAAAAATTAAATTGACTCTCAATATCTGAGCAAAAATTTCACTTCAATAAATATTGAACATCTTAAAGTGCATTTTTTCCCCCAACAAACTAGGTCAGGTGGTTTTGTTGTCTTTTTGTTGTTGCCAATGCCATCACGGAATACTTGCTAGTTTGTCTGCGCTGATCGGCTCATATTGCTCATTAAATTTGAAGTTGAAATATTCCCACATGTGGACATTTTGCTTTGTAATCATCTTTTTTCCTCATAACTTTGGTAACTTAGCAGTGCTCCTCACTTCTGAGTCACGACTAGCGTGGCGACGTCCGTGCATTCTTTGTGTGTGAGCTAATGGTCCACACCGAAACAAAGATTGTGGATGACCGACAAGAGGTTTCACTCTTTTTACTTAATTCCACATTACTGTTAAAATAATGTGTTCAGGTGCTGAGAGCGATGCACAAAGTGAGACTTCTCGTATCCAGTTTGAAAGCCAGAGACAAAAAAAGGTAACACACACGGACATAACAAAGTTATCAAGTTTATTTTCATTTAATTGACTTACTATTAATTGAATTTTTTTTTATGTCTCTGGAAATAGTAATGAATACATTTTTAAGCCACTTAAGGCCTTAATTTTTGGCAAAATCAATTTAATGACTTAAGACCCATTTCAATCAATTTAATGACTTAAGACCCACTTTTATTCTCTGGCTTTTAACACTACGTGAGTTGTGTGGTCCTCTGTTGTCCTCTGTGTTTTTAAAATTTTGATTTCTATTTACTGTTTTAATTGGTTTTACCCTTTAAAATAGTTTTTAATCATATTTATTTTATATTGTTTTTAATTGTTTTTAATATTGTTGTGCAGCACTTTGGAAACATTTTGTTGTTTAAATTTGTTATATTAATAAAGCGGATTGGATTGGATTGTAATGCTTTTGAATGACCCGCAAAATCCCTGTAACGGCTCCTGCAGACCAGTTTTAGTCCTGTTCACTGTGTGTACAAATAATTACATTGGCTTTTCCCCCTCCCAGTACTGTGAGCGTTTTGATGATCAGAATCAGAATAACAAACAACTTTATTGGCCAAGTATGTTCAACACACAAGGAATTTGACTTCAGCATATATTTTGCATAAAGACTCCTTATTTTTACTCAGTTTAGTAGATCAACTTTGCGTGTGCTATCAAGTTTAATGTTTTAATACACACAAACCTTTAATAGATCAGGCCCTATGTTTTATTTCCGTGGGACAATAGCTAAAAAGTAGCAAAACAATATCACTATACTCGGCCTTCCACTACATCTCAATAAATCCAATCACAGGTAAGATGAATTCAAGTGTGAGGTTTGAAGTCACCTACCTGTACATTTCTTTTTGAAGATCTGAGTTTCTTTTCATCTCTTGTTCCAGCCGCAAGTCAACCGCCCTCTTCTGCTCTTGTATGTTCTCTGTTTTCTTCATCTCCAATTCCACCTGCAACACAAGCAAAAACGTGTTCAATGGGCTATCCGTCTATTTACCAAGATGCCATTTTAATGCTCACCTGGTTGTTCAGCTCCTTCTGTTCCTTTTCAAGCTCTGCAAAACGCAGCCCTAACTTGGAACGGCTCTTCATCTCCTCCTTCCACATGGCATGACTGTCTTGGGCGTTACTAGTCAGCAGGCTTTGCCTCTGTACCTAGAAACAAAAATGACAAGAGCAAAAAGAACCCGACATTGTCTTAAAAAGCATCAGAAAGCACTGAAATGAAAGTTTGACATGCCCAATTTGTATGGAATAGAATGCTTTATTGTCATCAAACATGACAGCATGACGAAAATACAGGTGGCCACTCTGTTAGGTGCAATTAAAATACAAGACAAACAATAAATAACATTTTAAAAATAAATACATAAATATTAGTACGAAGAAATAAATGCCTGTCATTTCCCCCCCCTTTTAACATGTCAAAAGATGTCCAAACACATCTCTCACAATGGAAATAAAAAGTCACCTCTTTGTTAAGTTGGTCTTCCAAAGTAATTTTACTGCTTTGAAGATTTGTCACCAACTCCTCCAACTGAACTCTGATCTGCAAAAATAAAAAAAATGTTTTAAACTGTATGAAGGCACAAACACAACATGAGCTCCTCCCCGACCCCTTTCCATATCTGAACCATCCACACCACTATACACCTTCATTTAACATGTCCACATACCTAACTTTACTGTTGTAACATTTTGCACCATACTGTTTGCATTGTATATTTACTTATATATATGTCAGTTTATGACCTACCTCAGTGTACTACTGTACTGTTGTCGTAACACCTTGCAAAACTCTGTTTGCAACGTATATTAGGGGTGTCAAAAAATAGATTTTCGAATGAATGTAACAATTCCTAATCGATTAAAAAAACAAACAAAAAAACCCCCCAAAAAACAAAACATTTTTTAATCTGTCCTGTCCAGGCACTCAGGCAAACCATATTGTTGAGGTAGATTCCCATATCTGCTGTAGGATTTACTTTAGAAAAGAGAAATGTTGGATACTTCTCTTGTTGCCTTATCTGTATTTGTCTTTATTCAATGTTTGGGTATAATTTTGTTAAACAAAACTTATTTTCTTAAGGCCCAAGCTGTTTGTTTACAAGCTTTTTTTTAATTTCTCTTTGCTATTTGGGCTTATTGGACCCTAATTAGAATAAAAACTAAAAATCATCTTTTGATATGATGTACTTAGTCCATAAGTAACAAACGTGTACTTCATGTGTAGTGACATGCTATTTTTTTATTTTTCAACTTTTTTTTTTTTCAAAATTCCATTGTATGTTATACTCTTCTGACACCACCAGATAGCAGTATAAGTGTCCATATGTCAGGCATAAGACCCAAATTCAGTAGTGTACACAATTTTGGAAATAAGAGCTAAAAGGTGCTGTCCACGCATGTGGCCACTAAGGCCTTTAGAGGTTAAGTAACATAAACATTTTACAGAGCTGTTTGTCTATTTTAAAGGAAACATGTGTTTATTGTATTGTAAGATTTTCTGTTAAAATAAAGCCAAAATGTACACTTTTTCGTAGTTCCCTTTGTTTGGAAAAGTATCGAAAAGTATCGATATACATTTTGTTACCTTTACTGGTACCAAATATATTGGTATCGGGACAACCCTAGTTCTAACTTATATCTGTCAATAGTCTCGCTATGGAAATGCTAAAAACTACAACAAAGACGGCAGGGAGAAGACGCTGTCGAAGTGGCGGCACATAAATTAGACCGCCCACAAAACAGCCGCTCAGAAAGCGCCTTGAAGATGAACTGTAGAACATAATCTATGCAACATTTTCACCAAAGAACCACCATTACATGTTGTGTAGACCACAAAAAAGTGTTACATGTAGAAGAACAAAATCATAATATTACCCCTTATACACCATGTATTCCACAATTAAAATTATATAATGACCATTCCTATTTGATTTTGAATTTATAGTTACTTCATTGTGGCACAAAAACGTAGCACTCACCCTTGCGTCCTCCTGAGCGACTTTTTGAAGTGCTTCAAATTTGTGGCAGTGTTGATTTGCAGAAGCCTTGAGCCTGATGTTTTCGATCTCCAGCCTGATGCAGCATCACAGTCAACAGAACATAAGGGTTGTCATTTCAGCGATCGATCAGTCCCTCTGCACTCACCTATGCGTCGTCTCTTCTAACTGTTGGACAATGTCATTGGAGGCGTCCGCGGCAGCCTGCGCTTCTTTCTGTTTCCGAGCGGCAACGCTGATTTCTTTCTCTCTTTCATCCATTTGGATCATTCGATCATTTTTGTTCCTCTCAGCTTGAAAGCATTGAGCTTCTCTTTCCTCCAGCTTCATGACAAAGGAGACGTGTCAGTAATGTTGAGTGAGGTAGAAGGATCAGAGTATCAAATGAAAATGTTGAGTAGGGCTGTGACCAGATCCATGTTGAAGCATGACTATACTTCTTGTTCAGAAAAATGATGTCTCTCAGGCAGAACACATTCAAAATTTGGGATGGGTATCAAATCCGATATTTTTTGGTCCTCCTGGGCACTGATTCACGAACAGTGCCATGTTACGGTACCGACTCTTTGCCCATTGGCATTTGGCGATTACTCCAGCAGCATTGAGAGCGAACTCATCCAGACTACCTCCAGGCAATGTTGCAATTTTTAATGCTAACAAAGAAATTGACTCAAAAAACACTCCAACGTAAGTAAGGCTCAACTTTTCCAAAAATGCGCTAGCTTGATGCTAATACTCATTGGCTTTGCTTAGCATAAGCAATTTTACATGGGGATATCAACACCTCCAAATGTGTTAATGAAAACTAAGATGCACATTATAATCCAACACTTGGTGTGTAGTAAGTACACTACTTACATTAGTAACACTTTTTATGGCACAACAAAAGACTACATTCAGCAAAGAATGAACTGACTAGCCAAGGTTAGAGTGTTCGCCCAGAGATCGGTAGGTGTGAGTTCAAACCCTATATATATATATATATATATATATATATATATATATATATATATATATATTAGAGATGCCCGGTTTGCGAACACAACCGCGGAGTCCGCGGAGTCCGCGGATGATCCGCGGATCGGGCGGTTGAAATAAAAAAAAATTAGATTTTATCCGCGGGTCGGGTCGGGCGGTTGAAATAAAAAAAAATTAGATTTTAAATAGATTCAGGCGGGTGGCAGTTAAACCAATTTGGAAATATATATACATAGTTAAATGTTGTTACCCACATACGAAAAACGAGCAGGCACCTGCAGCATATGCCACAACAGAAGAAGAAAAAAAAAAGAGATGGACACTTTTACGGAGCGGAGAAGGGACGCCTCGCCGGGGTCCGGGAC
>NC_084576.2:18437500-18445000 GCF_033978685.3 Nerophis lumbriciformis
AACCAGCACCCATCAGGAGCAAGGGTGAAGTGTCTTGCTCAGGACACAACGGACATGACGAGGTTGGTACTAGGTGGGGATTGAACCAGGGACCCTCGGGTCGCGCACGGCCATTCTTCCACTGCGCCACGCTGTCCCTAATATATATTAGTATATATATATATATATATATATATATATATATATATATATAATACTAATATATATATAGTATATATATATATATATATATATATATACATATATATATATATATATATATATATATATACATATATATATATATATATATGTATATATAAATATATAAAAGAGCTACTTTGCACGGTACCTTGTCTTCTACAATAATCATGCACTCGTCGTTTGATGCTGTGGAAATAAACATCTCCTTCTTACCTTTCCTTTAAGTTTGTCGATCTCTTTGATTAGCCGAGCCTTCTCCTCCTCCAAATCCCTACGATATGTTGTCGCAATCTCCAGAGAAGCTTCACACTTTGACAGGTTCTTTGACATTTCAGCCATATCCTGCTGCATTTGCCTTTGATAAGTCTGTGGCGAATACATTTAAAAATAAAGTATTAGATCCCCCGCATTTGCAGATTTGTATTCTCTGCTTTGAACTGTAAATATGTTTACTTGGTTAGTTTTAATTGCTAATAGACAGGTTGCTGTCTCACAGGTCAACATTTTTCAGTGGGACGCCACTTTGACAAGACGCGTTGCGTTTTAACAGCACATTTTGTAAGCACAATACTCTATATCAGAGCTAGGCAAATGTTTTGACTCTGGGGCCACATAGAGAGAAAAAATGCATGCGCACTAGGGTTGTACGGTATACCGGTATTAGTATGTTATTGCGGTACTAATGAATCAAAAACGGTTCTATACTGTTTGAAACGTACTGGCTCCTGGGCATGACGGCGCGTCGTCACGTCGTGACATTGCTGGATTTACGAGCAGAGGAGCATAAACTCAGGAATACCTCCCTGGACACATGAGGACTTTGAATATGTAACTACTGCAACTACTTGGTATCGGATCGATACCTAAATATGTGGTATCATCCAAAACTAATATTAAGTATCCAAACAACAGAAGAATACGTGATTATTACATTTTAACAGAAGTGTAGCTAGAACATGTTGAAACAGAAAATAACCAGACATTACCAGTAAATGAACAAGTGGATCAATAACTCCTTTTTACAACTTGTCCCTCATAATTTTGACAAAATAATAGACTGGAAAATGACACAATATGTTACTGCATACGTCAGCAGACTAATTAGGAGTCTTTGTTTGCTTACTTACGACTAAAAGACAAGTTGTCTAGTCTGTTCACTATTTTATTTAAAGGGGAACATTATCACCAGACCTATGTAAGCGTCAATATATACCTTGATGTTGCAGAAAAAAGACCATATAATTTTTTAACCGATTTCCGAACTCTAAATGGGTGAATTTTGGCGAATTAAACGCCTTTCTATTATTCGCTCTCGGGAAGCAATCCGCCATTTTCTCAAACACATTACAAACACTGAGTCAAATCAGCTGTTATTTTCCGTTTTTTCGACTGTTTTCCGTACCTTGGAGACATCATGCCTCGTCGGTGTGTTGTCGGAGGGCGTAACAACACGAACAGGGACGGATTCAAGTTGCACCAGTGGCCCAAAGATGCGAAAGTGGCAAGAAATTGGACGTTTGTTCCGCACACTTTACCGACGAAAGCTATGCTACGACAGAGATGGCAAGAATGTGTGGATATCCTGCGACACTCAAAGCAGATGCATTTCCAACGATAAAGTCAAAGAAATCTGCCGCCAGACCCCCATTGAATCTGCCGGAGTTTGTGAGCAATTCAGGGACAAAAGACCTCGGTAGCACGGCAAGCAATGGCGGCAGTTTGTTCCCGCAGACAAGCGAGCAAAACCCCCTGGATGTCTTGGCTCACACCGTCCCTTATGCCACCGAAGATGTTCAAGAGAAGAATATCGACCCTAGCTTCCCTGGCCTGCTGACATCAACTCCAAAACTGGACAGATCAGCTTTCAGGAAAAGAGAGCGGATGAGGGTATGTCTACAGAATATATTAATTGATGAAAATTGGGCTGTCTGCACTCTCAAAGTGCATGTTGTTGCCAAATGTATTTCATATGCTGTAAACCTAGTTCATAGTTGTTAGTTTCCTTTAATGCCAAACAAACACATTCCAATTGTTGGTTAGAAGGCGATCACCGAATTCGTCCTCGCTTTCTCCCGTGTCGCTGGCTGTCGTGTCGTTTTCGTCGGTTTCGCTTGCATACGGTTCAAACCGATATGGCTCAATAGCTTCAGTTTCTTCTTCACTTTCGTTTTCGCTACCTGCCTCGACACTACAACCATCCGTTTCAATACATGCGTAATCTGTTGAATCGCTTAAACCGCTGAAATCCGAGTCTGAATCCGAGCTAATGTCGCTATAGCTTGCTGTTCTATGCGCCATGTTTGTTTGTGTTGGCATCACTATGTGACGTCACAGGAAAATGGACGGGTGTATATAACGATGGTTAAAATCAGGCACTTTGAAGCTTTTTTTTTAGGGATATTGCGTGATGGGTAAAATTTTGAAAAAAACTTTGAAAAATAAAATGAGCCACTGGGAACTGATTTTTAATGGTTTTAACCCTTCTGAAATTGTGATAATGTTCCCCTTTAAGGACAAAATTGTTATTCGATTGCAATAAGATACATGTTTAATGTACTGCAAAATTTTTTGTTAAAACAAAAAAGCCAACAATGCAATTTTTGTGGTACCCTTTAGTTATAAAAGTCTCGAAAGGTATCGAAAAGTATCGAAATACATTTTGGTACCGGTACCAAAATATTGATATTGGGACAACCCTAGTGCGCACACCTAAATACTTATGAATTTTTTCTTGCGTATTAAGTTTTCTGGGTTTGAACGTACGTGTGCTTTCATTTCTGATTTTCTTGCTGATTATTCGCTAAATTGGCAGCATTATGCCTCCTGCTGTCTGTTTATTCTCAGGCAGACCATGTGTGTTATGAATGAGGGCGAACAGCTAGCGACAAATCAATTGTACTGTGCCTTCACAAATGAATAAAACATATGTCAAAACACCTCTTATGCTGACCAGTTCTCACCTGCTTTTCGTTTTTCTCCTGCTCTAATTTGCGAATATGATTTTCATTTTCAGCTGCCTTACTGGCAAGCTCCTTATTTTTTTCCTGCATTTGTTGTAATCTGTCATCACGGTCGGCTTGAAGCTTGGAAAAACTGTCGTTGAAAGACTTCTGGGCATCTGTTAAAGCCTTCTCGTTCGCAATGGCTTTGTTTTGGGCCTCCTCTAGCCGTTGCTGGAACAACTTGCTATCATTCTGGGCTTGGTTTAGGAGCTCCTGAGTGGACCCCTGCCGAGCAACAGTTCGAGTGGCCACCTCCTTCTCAGCCTGCAGAGCTGCTTCCAGCTCTTTAACGCGTGCACCTATCTGGTCGTTTTCATGCTGCACCGCGTTCAGATGGAGGGTCTTCTCTGCTATTTGGACCTCTAATTTACGTACTTCGCTCTCCTGGTTGCCTGCATTTGCTTTCACCTTGGTCAACTTCTGGTACAGCTTGGTGACTACTTCACGATGACTGTGGGCTTCACCTGCGGAGGTAAAGACTTTAGAAGGTCCCCTAATATGCAAGAGTGACTTTTGATGACGCTCTAACAGCAACGTGTTCCGGGAGCCTGTTTATGAGCACTAGGAAACGCCAGAGGAGAAAGATGGGCCCTGCAGCCAAGATCACAACAAACACTAATTTCATATGCCCCCATTGCAATAGACCATGTGGCTCTCGTATTGGACTTTTTAGTCACCTCAAAACTCACCAATAGAAGAAGTGGAAGTCATCATCGGATACGATGGACTACCATAAGCAAGTAAGCATGTCTTTGAGAAAGCCTTGTATGATGTCAAGAAGGTAAAAACCTCCTTCCTCGTGGAAACCATACCGCCTCTGACCCGGCACACTAGCTAGACGAGTCCGCCCTGTGTATACACCCACCACTTGAAGAAGGGCGGCTATGTACAAAAATAAAATTAAAAGGCTTTGCTACACATCTCGGGCTTCACGGTGGCAGAGGGGTTAGTGCATCTGCCTCACAATACGAAGGTCCTGAGTAGTCTTGGGTTCAATCCCGGGCTCGGGATCTTTCTGTGTGGAGTTTGCATGTCCTCCCCGTGACTGCGTGGGTTCCCTCCGGGTACTCCGGCTTTCTCCCACCTCCAAAGACATGCACCTGGGGATAAGTTGATTGGCAACACTAAATTGGCCTTAGTGTGTGGATGTGAGTGTGAATGTTGTCTGTCTATCTGTGTTGGCCCTGCGATGAGGTGGCGACTTATCCAGGGTGTACCCCGCCTTCCGCCCGATTGTAGCTGAGATAGGCTCCAGCGCCCCCCGCGACCCCAAAGGGAATAAGCGGTAGAAAATGGATGGATGGATGCTACACATCTCAAATTTACCAGTATAATGGGAAAATAAATGCTATTTACCATAAATTCCGGACTATAAGCCGCTTTTTTCCTACGCTTTGAACCTAGTGCCTTATAAAACGGTGCGGCTAATTTATGGATTTTTCTTCGCTGACAGCCATAATGCAAATAGTTTTTATAAAACATGCAAATACTGTTATTAATTACTGGCATTATTTATGCCATGGTGCCATGTTTTTGGACGAGTTCGCTCACTGCAGGTGCTGCTAGATGAATGGCTAGTATTTTCTGCTGTCTGAAGCTTTGAACCGGAAGTTCTGTCTGCTAATTGTCCATAGCATTGCGACCCATCTGGATTCTTCATCCATCACAATATGACTAGATAAACTCATACTTACTAAACCGTCACATGTGTGATGTCTGTTGGATTGTTTTAAAGCATAATTTTACGTGTAATAAAGTGGACGTTGTTAAAATTAGCTAATATAGAAAAATATGTAAAAAAATAAATAAAACAATTACCGGTAGCTAATATACTGACATATTTACAAGTATCTGTGTAAGTATTAATAACTTACAATGGAATTCTGTTTGTATCGTTACAGTTTCACAAATTCCTCAGTAAATTCACCAAAACGTCACCGTGGAGTTATTTAGTCTGTTTAGCTGATTGGAGAGCTAGCTTCCGCAGCTAGTGGGTCCATGAGGATGACTTCTCTTTTGTTAGCTTAGCAGTTTTAATTAGGGTATGTAAATAATTTTTTACAAAATGTTTCCGTGTAAATAACACATTTCTGCAGCTTATGGTCCCGTCTGGCTAATGTCAAAAAAAAAAAAAGTCTTCTCAAATTTAGTGTGTGCTGCTTTTATACGAGTGCGCTATGTATGCTGAATTGTGTTTCATTTTATTAATTGAACCATGTCCAATTATATTTCCAATCCGCAAAGTATGTGAAAATATCATCAAAACATCCACAAAATGCCACAATTTCAAACGGCCATTATGAATATGCAGCTTTGGCAATTTCTGTACAGTCGGGATCTGATGACATCACGGGCGGGGAAACTCCTCTGCACTCTGCTTATAGTCAGCAAATAAGTCATACTGGAAAAATGCAAAAATGGGATAGAGATGTGCTGTTTCTCATTCACAATCCTAATGTAAGACCAGAACACATGTTTTTTTTAATGCATTCTAAATCGTAAAAAAAAGTTTGCAAAAAAGTCAACTAACAATGAAGTTTATTGCGCCCACAAAGCCCTCTAAATAACCATCCAAAGACTGCCAACATTACTCCATTTACATCTTGTGGCCTGAATATTGACCAAGTTTTAGACATATTTTTATTATAAGCACTAACCGAGTCTATTTTTAGCGACGCATTGATCACAGAGAAGTGGCTGGCTTATGCTGCTATATTGACATATTGATTCGGCGGTGTTCTGCTGAAGCTTTGCCCCTAAATTGGTGAAAGGTAATTCTAGATTATAAATCACGCCTCTCACTTTAATAGGAGACGGTTGACACTTTGACATCGACTCGGAGATGGCGAGACATACACAAAAACGCTTGTTGTGGCACTTTTTTTTAATTTAACTCTTCGTGAGGATTATGATTAATTATTCATCTAAACGGGAAGATATGAACATCCTATCAATTGCAGGATTATATTGCAGGGCAGATAGTGTACATTGTAAGTGATTGTTTTATTATATTCATAGATTGTATTTCGTGTTCAGCACTTAGCAATACTGCTGCATGATGCTTATGTTTTTCACTAGTTACATCTGTTTAGTAGACAGCTTCTAAAACGTGTTGTAATCCTCCTTATACTCAGGCTCAAAAATTTAAGGTTCTGGATCATAATTTGTCCCAAAGTAGTCTGTTGTCTAAGGATTTATGCTGTGAGTAGTAGTTTTGTTGTTGTTGAAGGGAACTGTGGTCCCACTCATTCATGTCACAGATCACGCTTGCACAGATCATGCTCATTATCCCTTGGAAATCTGTGATTTTTTTCTTGTTAATCATATCTATTTACCCACAAACTTGGTAAGTCTTTAGGTGTTATAAATCAGAAATATATGATAATCACTTCAAAATAGTGTCAACATGTTTTTCCATTATACTGGTACAGTACTTTAAAGTAAAAGCCTTATTTTCTACCTACTTTTCATTAATCTACAGATGTGGTTGCTGTAAGTATTACAGTTTTGTAAGCATGATGTTTGTTAAAAAAGTGACTGTAATGTTGCTCATACTCAGATAGATGTGCTAGCGTTGCTAATGTGTCCTCCTGTCCCATTCCTTAATGTTACATTGTTTTATGTAATATACGTCACATATTTCGTTGGACAGGTGCAAAGTTACAATATAAAATTAACACTACAAATGCATAATTGTACTTCTTTCGTATTGTACTTGAAGTTGGCATTAAAGCTACAGACACACAAAAAGGCGTGTTACCATCAGGGCTTACAAAACAGCTATTTTAGCATCTTGGCCAGATTTTGGACAACTGCTAATACACTATCGTGGGACCTCAAAGTTAGCATCCTTGAAAAATATAATACTATACAGAGTTACTCAAAATTAATTAGTTGAATAATACAACAATACTATACAGGGTTATTCAAAAATAGTAAGTTGAAAGAAGTTTCTCATCGCATTAATGTTGCCCGTGCTGCATGTGGTGTCAACATTGACGACGGAAAATAAAACCGGTTTGTAAATAGAACTCAGTGGAACCTTGATTTAAAAACTTCACTTGTTATTAAACAGGTTTTGTAAATCAAACAAGTGTGTATAATGAATCGAAAAGTCCATGTTTTAGTCAAGGTTTGAACACAATATAAAATGCTGTACAGTACTGTATATCAATCATAAAAAGGAGGTAATGGATCAACTGTTTATTCATTAACAAGCCAAAACAACAAGCTAAACTGTTTGCCAAACGCGCGCACACACACACACACACACACATCCCTTTGGTGCCCTTACAAACAAGTCAAGTGACTTTAT